>NW_015386542.1:0-17774 GCF_001527695.2 Protobothrops mucrosquamatus
TTCTGCTAAGATTAATATTTGAGAAATTAATAGGCACATAACGGTAAGATGAATTGTGATACCTGCATAGTTTCAGTACCTACAGAAGTACTTTCATTTTAAAACTAATACAATAATGAAGTATAGCTGCCCTGTGAAGCCAAATTCTATAAAAGTTAAGAAACCTTTGAAAATGTGGGAATCTCTGGATTTAAATGATTTCCAACAGATGCTTAATTTCTTGCATCTTATATGTATGGAACTCCACAGCTCGCCTGAGCATCTGTTTCGTTCTACTTTTAAGAATCCTTCCTGATATATGCACCTAATATGCTTAGACTTTTGTTATCAAAACAAAGCTGAAGTTTAAGCAGACTATGGTTTTTCATCATTCTTTTTTGTAGTTACCTAGTGTGAGCCAAGAGACCTTAAAACACAGTGGAATTGGAAGAGCAGTGATGTATCTCTACAAACACCCAAAGGAATCACGGTCCAACAAGGATATGGCAGGAAAGCTAATTAGTAAGTAAACTAATATACTGTACGCTACTGAAAAATAAAATTCATTATAAAGTCCATCACCTGACAAAAATTAAAATAAAATAACATAAATTAAAATAATCTACCTATCCCAGGTCTTTGGGAAGGACTTGATAAATGGATAAAAATGCCAAATCCTGTCTGAACATCTTGTTGTGTGAAAACTATACAAATAATAATTAAAAAATTAATTAATAAAAAAAGAACAAAAAAGACCCCTCAAAGCAGACTTGATGAATCACTAGGTCCTTTTTTCTACTATCAGTTTTCTATGTTTCTAAAATAGAAAATGCTACCAAACATTCCTACTGTTGAATATGTGATGCAGTGCTTTGCAATCTTATTTATTTTAATTGCATTTTCAATATTTTATTTTATTTTTTGAAAATCATTTTTATGTTTCATTTTGTTTGTGTTTGGGAATTCAGGTAAGTGTTTGCAAGATTACTACTGATAAATGCAGGCTTAAATATACATAAAACTTGCATATTTCAGTTCTTTAAACTCATCATTAAGTGAGGGGCCTAAACTACAGCTGTCTTAAATATATGTCAAGCTGGTATTGTGTTTTTATACATGTGCTGATTTTAACAGTAACTAAAATGTATATTTTTCAGTATTTATGATACTTTTAAAAGCTATATTTTCAGATTTAATTAAAGGAAACTATAACTAAATTTGTTAAATTTAGTTTAACAAATTTGTTAAAATAATTTAGTTTTGTTCTAAGGATACTCATCCTTTGTTAATTTAAATGGACTAAAATCTCTGTTTAAGGTTAAGCAGTTCAAGTGGCTATCAGAAGTCAAGTTTCTTATTGGATAGATACTGGGTATATGCTGTTGGTTACTTTTACTTAATTAACTTTGTCCTCTTTTTTAATAAAACTAAACAGATGAATGGTCCCGGCCCATTTTTGGTTTAACATCAAACTATAAGGGAATGACCAGAGAAGAAAGAGAACAGAGAGATCTGGAGCAGATGCCTCAGCGAAGGCGATTGAGCAGGTAAGTATCTTATACGAATATATAATGCCTTTAGTGTTTCGATTCCAAAAGCTATGTAGTGATTTCAATTATGTATAATTTAAACAATAATCAAAAAAGTTGCTGCACGTAGCCTTCTAGAGTCTCTTCCCTGGAATGTTTTGGAACTTGTCATTCAGTTTGTAAAAGTTTTGATCTTATGAAAGTACTATTTATTTTCAAAAACCTTTCCTTTGCTTCTTCCTGAAGCATTCTTCCTTAGGAGCATTCTTGTTCCTGTGAGTTGCAATTTGCCGAACATGATTTATGTATTATTATATGTTTTTTTTAATTTTGATTTATAGGAAAGAGACTATTTTGATTATGATTTGTTTACTCATCTTTGGTAGTACTAACCATCCTTCTTTTGTTTTTGCAGCTCTGGTGGTCAGACACCCCGCAGGGACTTGGAGAAAGTATTAACAGGAGAGGAAAAGTATGTGGGACTGGTTCCTCAAATATCATTTTGATATCTCACAATTTCATTCTGTGCTTTGTAATGAAGAATTTTGAGCTTTTGTGGGACAAAAAAGCCAACTGATGAGATTGAGAGAGATTCTTAAACACCCTCATGTTATTTAGCAGTACCTTTGTTATATTTTTTAGAGCTCTCCGACCTGGTGATCCAGGATTTTGTGCTCGTGCCAGAGTTCCAATGCCCTCCAATAAGGATTATGTAGTGAGGCCAAAATGGAATGTAGAAATGGAGTCCTCTCGGGTAAGTGGCTAATGGAAAAAGAAGACATTCAGTAACATTGAAATTACATCTCTTGTAAGTTAGGTGTTGCAGGATTCACTTAAATTGTTCTTCACTGTTCCTCTCCATCAGTATCGTTTCCAGAGCTTCATCCATGTACTTCATAAAGCTTTAAGAGGCTACTATTCTGTCCGTTGTGAAAATGCAACCTGTATATTTATCAACCATTTTATATTGCTGCTCTGGCTATGACCTTGGAGATATTTGCACGAACGGTTCTTTTTCAGTCCAATCCCATAATTATCCCACAAAGCTTGCAGATGACTTTCTTTGCGCCATCCTTTCATCACAGTATGAGATGAAAACCATTCATCTCTTCTGACTTTTATTTTTTTATATGTGAAACAAGGCAAAGAAAAAGAGTGTTAAGTGATTATGTTGTCTGTTATCAGTAGTCCATTCTTTAATTTCTAGCCCGGGACTCTTAAAAAAGGTATTAATCATCTGGAAAAACACAAGAGGCGATTTACTGAACAGAAACGTCTCAGTAAAGTGCATCGAGCTGTCAAGTTCAGCATTGAAGGCAACCGGATGCCCTTGTAGCCTTATATTTCACTTGTCCCTGATCCAAGAGGTATCCCTGAAAGAAAGTGTGAGCTGTGCATGTGCTGTACTGCTTGCCATTGTTATCCATTTAGACAAAAGAGCATGTCTTCACCAACTCAGAAGTTTCATTAAAGCTTTCTGATCAGGGAAAATAACTAATATATTGGGGTTTGGGTTTTTTGAGGTTTTCAGGGTTTTATGACTGGAAAACTAAAAAGAGTTGACATTTAAAACTAGGCTGCTTTTCAGCAAGGATACTAACAGCAATTTTACATACCATTTTCTTGTGGTGGTGAGCTTTCCACATGCCCAACTTGTTGCTTTTACTATATCCTAACAATTCTTACCAATCCAGCTCATACTAATTCCAGGTGAGTAGTCCAATGTCAGTTCTGCTTGTTTCTGGAGCTGTCTTGAGTCCTGTCTTCGGTCGGCTATCTTCCCCTAGAAGTCCTGGGAATTCACCTCACAACTCAAGATCTTTTACATCAGGAGTGTCAAACTGCTGGCCCGCGAGCCGGTTTCATCATACCGGAGCCGCGCCCACCCCATTGCCGGCAATGGCAAAAAAAGCTCCGATACGTCGCGCGATGTCATGTGACGTCGCGAGTTTGACATGCCTGTTTTACATGATTTTGTAAAAGGTGTAATAAAGATTTTGTCCTAATATAGATTTTGAAATATTTTCTATGGATGATGCAGCATTTTGATTCTTGTTTTATTTTGTTCTATATGTTGTCATGAATGTGTAAGCTAAATTTGTAAAACATTTCTCATGAAACTGTTTAATAATATTCTTTGATTTGCCGGGTAGCTACTTATTATGTATACTAGGGACTTTCATGGTTTTGAATCCCATTCACATGCAGAAGTGGCACAGTGGCCTAGAGGTGCAGATCCTCGCCTCACAATCGGGAGATTGAAATTTCAATCCTAGGCAGCGACTGATGTTTCTCTACCAGGGCCCAAAGAGAAAATATCTGCTGCGAACTCCATATAGGTGTCAGGAAGGGCATCAGGCCAGGAAACACGCAGCTCTGTTCAGTCACCCCGACTCCACCATTGATAAAAGGGATTGCAGGGTCGTACAAAGGAAAAAAAATCTCAATTCACATGCAGATTCAGGCGTTATTATTACTAATTTCAATAGACATTTCCAAAGGGAAGCAGGAGAGAAAAATATAGCTGTTTGGGAGAAAGATTGCTCAACAGATAATGCTATCTCCTTCGAAGAGTTTCTAGTCACCTATTGTGGGACAGAAAATTGCCAGTTGAAAGAAATCCAATGGGTGGTGATGCATCATAAACATTTCCTTTTTCTCGTCCTCGCTGTTATATTTTCCATATTGTACAGTATTTACCAAGCCAATCTGCAAAAGACTGCAGATTAAAGTAGATTTTTATTTGTTTTAATAGACAACAAGAATCCAAATAAATCCAGTACAGGAAAAATAACTTGGTTTTTAACATAGTATTAAACCTTGAGAACATAGGGTAATTATATCAGTAATCATTTTTAAGCAGTGAATGAACATGCGCATTTATTATGAGAATAGCCAGAATTATAAGTTAATCACAGAATCTTCTAAATATTTCTTGCTACCTTTAATGCTTAGAAACAAGACTAAATGTTAAATTAAAAGAGGAAAGTAAACCTTGCCTAAGATATTAGAGGGAACATTTAATGGATTTCTTATAATGTCGTTAATGTTCCTGTGAACTCTCCCTTTTGCACATTCCAGTGATGTATGGAATACTTGTTTCCTATCCGTCTCTTATGAACGAGGTCTATGTGAATAGCCGAGCTAATGCTTGAGTTTTAAATCCACGGTCTGGATTCCAAACTTCAGCAGTAATTGAAGAATTGTGTCCATTTTGATAAAAAGCAACACTTTCTTTTGTATATCTTTAATGTACAGTACATCTCTAGACAGTATTTGAAAATAAGCTATTGAGAGTCCCACACAGTGTTACTAGTTTCTGTAATGAAAGATAGCAACTGCAACAAGGGATGGTATATGTATGTTTTTGTGGTTTATAAATATCAAGATGTCATTGATGACTGTTCTAATACTAAATAAAAGGTTTTTTTCAAGTTCCAGGCAAGTTCCAAGAAAGGGGTCAGTCGCCTGGACAAACAGATGCGGAAGTTCACAGACATCAGGAAAAAAAGCAGAACATCCCATGCTGTAAAAATCAGCATTGAAGGAAATAAAATGCCATTGTGACCTTCCGCAGAATCACCTTTGATGACTCCTGTATAGACTCTCAGAAGATGTCCACATTTTTTTAAGAAGCAAACTTTGGGGGTTTTAAGTGCATCTTCAAATTGTTGGTTCAGTTGATTGTAATACATGTAAGAGTTATGAACCCTGGGACATTGTTCATTATGGTTTTATTTAACCCCGATTTCTCGTCTCCTTTGTACAGACAAAACCTTGTATTGCTGCAAATCTCATACATTAAAATCTGTTTCTGAGATGGGGTTTGTGTGATGTTTTGTGAATTGAATATGTATGTAGAAGTTTTACTATTCTTAAGTCTCAAAGAATACAAGAGCTATGATTATATTTTTATAATTAGAGGTAAAGTGTGTGTGTCCTCTGTTTACATATGTAGATTTCTGTTAATTGACCAAATAACACCATGATAAGGAACCTTTTTCTTTAAAAAAATACAATTTTTACTTTGGGACAAATATATCACATTTTAGAAGAGAAAGAAAACATATTAAACATTTAATATGCTTATATCATTGGGTTTAAGAGTCTTCTGAAGCCTTATAATCTCTTTCATCTCTTCTATAAATGTATTGTCATTTATTTTAATGCTCATCAAAGAAGGAATGCATTTAAGTAACAATAGTTGGAAGTAATGAAATTCTACTTCATATTATAGAGCAGGGGTGTCAAACTCAATTTCATTGAGGGCCGCATCAGCATTGCGGTTGCCCTTGGAGGGGGCAGGGGGTGTAGCCAGGGTGGGTGCAGCCTACTAGCTGGGCGTGGATGGACTGGGTGTGGCCTACTGGGTGGGCGTGGCCAGCTCTACATCAAGCCGGATATGTGAAGTAGGTGAGGGCCATTTGCTGGCCACTTCCAGGCGATGGTGCATTTCTTCATTCCTTACAAAGGGTGACACCTCCGCAGCATGCACCCAGGGGGCGGGGCCGATGCGGCAGGGGCTGGTTCTTCACTGTTTCCAGATGACCTTGTGGAGCTAAGACTGACTGCGTTTCAGCATAGATGGCCACCACAAAATTGTACATTGGCTTCCGGCTGGCCTGGGCCAGGGCCAAGGCAGTGGGGGCCGTTCCCTCACTGTTTTCAGGATGACTTCGCGGGGCACATGAAACCACTTCGCGGGCTGCATCTGGCCCCTGGGCCTTGTGTTTGACATATCTGTTATAGAGTCAGCCAGATGTTCAGATTGGATTTTATCCATATATCAAGTCCTCAGGAATCTGGGATAGGCAGCTGTTAATATTGATGGTGTTAGAAGTATTATCACAGGATATAAGCTGTTCCAAACAAAGCTGCCTTTTGCAATTGCCTGATGGCGATTATTAAAATAGAACCATCTGGAGTCATTAATATGGTTAGGATCACAATAGGAATATGGATTTATTGAAATTCCTGCAATCTGTTTTTGCTGTCTAATGGCATTCTGCTGAGCTGATACTCAAAATTAGGCATCCACTTATAAGAACAATGATGAGAACAGAGGAAAGGAATATGCTGTTTATTAAGAATGAATATGACTTAAACACAAGAGCTTAGAACTACCATAGATATTAGTGGTAAAGTAAAAGAAATAAAATATACGCTGTATATTTTTCTTTAAATACCCTAAGGTAAGACTTGAACTCACAGCTTTTCAGTTTCTACTCTGGTACTTCACCACTATACCAAATTGGCTCTCTTTAATCATATTAGTCTACAATCATTAAAGAATGTGATGTGAGGAGGTTCAGTGGGAGGAGGTTCTTTAACTCCCACTTCAGGGAGCAATGATAGCAATCTATAATTATATTCCTGTTGGATGGAACATGCTATTCAATTATTCAAGCAACTGGAGGCCCTCACTGAAAATTTTTGGTTTTCTAGCATATATCCAGATTTATTTTGCCTTTGTCCTTAGTTTTGTAGATGCTGCCTTACAGATCAGTTGTAAAAATCCTAAAGGATCTTTCCTCTTTGCTAAAATGTCCTTAAAGATTGCAAGGCTATTATATCAATTTACAGTAGAATATTTTCTTAAATTAATAAACTATGCAGCAGCTAGACTAATACGTGGGAGATAAATGAGGCTTTTAGAAATAAAAGGGTGGTGTAGAGAGAGGAGAATATAAAACAATATTTAAGAGTTAATGGTTTGCCGGAATTAAAAGAGCAGAGGGAAATATTAAATAAGGAAATAACAGCCACGGAATTAAGAAGAGCAGTGCAAAAACAAAAAAGTAACAAAACTCCGGGGCCGGATGGACTTCCAGGGGAGGTATATAAGAGCTTGTATGAGGATTTTGAAATGATATTACTAGAAGTGTATAATGATGTATTGGAGAAAGCTAAGTTACCAGACTCCTGGACAGAAGCTTATATATTCCTTATTCCAAAAGAAGGTACAGACCCTAAACAGATAAAAAATTACAGGCCAATCTCGTTGCTGAATACAGATTACAAAATTTTTACTACTATAATTGCGGAAAGATTGAAATTAATATTAAATGAAATAATACATTCGGACCAAAATGGTTTCCTACCTACAAGGCAAATCAGGAACAATATGAGAACGGTGTTAAATGTCTTAGAGTACTATGAAGCACATCCTGAAAAACAGGTGGCATTAATATTTTTGGACGCTCAGAAAGTATTTGATAATCTTAATTGGCAGTTTTTGTTCCAACAGATCAAAGATGAGATTTCGAGGGAAGTTTGAGAAAACGATAAAGGCGATATATACGACCCAAAGGTTAGAGTGATAATTAATGGGGGATAATACAGAGAAATTTGAAATAAATAAAGGAGTAAGGCAGGGATATCCAATGTCACCTCTTCTTTTTATCTTGACGTTAGAAGTGCTACTAATCCAAATTAGACTTAATGGAGAGATAAAAGGACTAAAGGTAAAGAAGAATTCAAGACGCAGGCATTTGCGGATGATCTAGTTTCTTCATAGAAGAGCTGCTAGAGACAGGAAACACCTTAATGAATGAAATAGAAAAATATGGGACAGTGGCAGGACTGAAAATTAATAGAGAAAAGACTAAAATGTTAGTAAAAAATTTAACTGAAAAACAAAAGAAAGAATTAGAAAAAAAATTGGGATTGCAAATTGAAAAAAAGATTAAATATTTAGGAATTTAGCTTACTGTAAGGTGTTCCTCAATAAAAGATGATAACTACAAAAAAATGATACAACAAATGAAAAAAGATTTAGAGCTTTGGGGAAAGTTACAGTTATCATTATTAGGAAGGATTTCAGTGATTAAAATGAACATATTGCCAAAATTATTATATTTATTCCAGACAGTCCCTATAAAATTAGAGAAGAGAGTTTTTGAAGAACTAAATAAAATAATTAAAAAAATTATCTGGCTGGGTAAGAAAGCAGAGATAAACATTAAAACACTACAAGATAGTAGAAGCAGAGGTGGCTTTGGACTTCCAAAATGGGAAATTTATTATCAAGCAGTGGGGCTACTATGGATTAGGGACTGGATGAATTTAGACAACAAAAGGGTGTTAACGATTGAAGGATACGATCTATTAGGCCGGCTGGCATGCCTTCCTATGGGATAAACGTAACAAGACATATGCATACTTTTACCGACATCAAATAAGAGAAGCGTTGATATGGACATGGGAAAAGGTCAAAAGGAAACATTATATGAAATTACCAAATTGGGTCTCACCAAAGGAGGCAACGATTTACCCGAATACATTGGATAAAAAAAGATGATAAGATACAAAGAATTATTAGATAGCCAGGGGAATCTTAAATCAAAGGAAGAACTAAAAGAACAGGGAATAATTATATACTGGTGGCCATATTTACAGACACAGTCGAGATATATAAAAGATATGGAAGAATATGGAATTCAAGGGGTACCACAACAATTGGATAGAATATTGATAGGCAAGGAAGACATTTTTTTAACAAAAGTGTATAAATATTTATTAGAGGTAGAAATGGAAGAAGAAATAGTGAAAGGTTTGATGATAGCATGGGCACGGAACGTAGGCCGAAATATAAATTTAGAAGAATGGGAAAAAGTATGGAACAAAAACTGTAAATTAACATTATCAACTGCATATAAAGAAAATCAGTACAAAATGCTTTATAGGTGGCATCTAACACCGGCGAGATTGGCCAAGATGTATACAAATATGAAACTATTGGAAGTGTAAATATAAGGATGGAACATTTTATCACATGTGGCAATGTCCTAAAGCAAGGAAATACTGGGAACAGATAAGGAGATGACTACAGGAGATAACAGGAGAACAAATTGAATTTAAAGCTGAATTATTTTTATTAGGAATAATTAATCAAAAGATAAAGAAGCAACTCCAATATATTATTGTACACATAGTAACAGCATCACGTATTGTCTATACTCAATGCTGGAAACTTGAAAATATACCAGCTAATGATATGATTATCCATAAGATATTAGAATGTGCCGAGATGTATAAGCTTACGCTAGAAATGAAAGGCAAGAAAGAAATAGAATTTTATGAGGTATGGGATAAGTGGTATAATTGGTTAGAACAGAGAAATAAAAATGTATAGCAATAAATGTAAATAACTGTAAGAGATACATGACACAGTACTGTTAAAAATGTTTATTATTATTGTTTTGTAAATTGGAAAAACGAAAAATAAAATTATAAAAAAAAAAAGAAATAAAAGGGTGGTATAGAGAGAGGAAGTGGATGTAAACAAATGTCTTCTAAGGATTAAAAATGAAACCTGTTCCTTTTTGTAATCCTCTTAGTTCACAATTTTAATAATTAAAATGAAATATGTTTTCATTCATAAGGTCTCGTCTATTCAGCTGTAATAATGCTCAAAAGCTTTATTTTTGCTTACATTACACTATGACTAATTCTGATCCAATCCTGGCTATATTTGGGAAGATGACTTGAAGAATGTGAAACATTCCTTTCTTGAGATCTTTCCCCTCACTGTTTGCTTAAATCAGCGGTTCTCAACCTATGGGTCGCGACCCCATTTGATCGATCATTTCACGGGGGTCGCCAAGCAAGGCTGTCTGCCATTTTTTTCCCCTTTTCCGGTGGGTGCCTTACCTCCCTTGAGCTGGGCCAGCTGGTGGTCGGCCTGCTCCGTCTCTGCCGCTTGCCAGCTATGCCTCGGCCGGCGCAGGGGGCGGAACCACGCATGTGCGGCGCTCCCAGGCAGGGAAAGTCCTCGACTTACGACTGGTTGGGTAGTCCTCGACTTACGACCGGTTTAGTCCTCGACTTACGACCGGTTTAGTCCTTGACTTACGATCGGTTTAGTCCTCGACTTACGACCGGTTGGGGGTCGCGGCATTAAAAAGGTTGAGAACCACTGGCTTAAATCATATAAAAGATGATGTTCTGTAGATCTGTTTTCCATGTTGGAAGAGGAGCTTGTTCTTGTAGCTCAGATACATACACTTGATTGGCTTGGGCTGGTGATGTTATCAAGCACCTGTCATTCTGGCAATCCTTGTAGTTTGCTGTTGGCACTACTGTTCTTACCTCTAGCTGCACAATGCAATACTGACATTCTTACAACTATGAGGCATAAAAGCATATCCTTAGGCATACTGGTTCAAAAGTAATAAGGTGAAGCATATTTTATTCAAATTTAATCAATGGAATAAAATCAAATTGTTTAATCTTTTCTTTCACTTGGCCCTACCCACTTTATGGAATGCAAGTCACAGCACATCATTCAAGTATAATTCAGTTCTGTGCCTGAGACTCCCTCCACATTCAGTATGTCTCTAAATACTATTCATCAGAGAACAAGTGGAGAAGAAGTATAACCTTGGGCTTTGTGGGGGCGGGGAACACCCCTTATGTATTTACATTTGACCTCTATGGGAGAGGTTTAAAGGGATTTGGCATTCCTGTTGTAAATGTTCCTACTTGGAAGCACTGGGAGGCACTGTCTCAGTTTCAGATAACTGATGCATTAAATTACACCATTCGGAATCTGAAGTCTATGCCTTGTATAATCTTTAGGAGACAGCCCAAGGCTATATATAAGTGTTTAAAAACTGCTGAATATTTACAGATTTATTTTCCATCTTCTACAAACAAATCTGTCCACCAATCTGTACTCCTGAATGATCATGATCTGGCACTAAAATTGCCAGCACAATCTGGGGATGGAGATGGAGACCTCAAATAGCATAGTGTGCTTACTTAAACACTGCAATTCTTACTTTCAAAAGCAGTCATACCATATTTGTATATTTTAAATGTTTTGTTGTTTAACTCAATTTCATTGGTTGCTTTATATCCCTTTTTACTCCTTGGACTGTTGCAATCATTGACTTAGATCACTATTTAGATGAAGGGAATGGATTGACAGAAGCAGCTCCTGTATCCACCATTCTGAAAATAATGAGACAACTAACCAAGTCAATTAAAAACCTGCAGTTGTATGCTTTTGTGGGTTATTCAAGAGTAACAGTAACTAAACATGGCAAGTTGTGCAGCTGCAGCTTTTTCATCTTTGGCTATTTTATAGTTGAAACATATTTTGTGAATCCATGACAATGATTTTGTCAGTCTGATCAGTCATCAAATTATGCATGTTCGTATGAGCACGAATTGAATGTTTGGCTCTTCCTTTTCCATCATAACCTACTGCACTCTGCAGGATCACACAACCCCATGGCCTTTGTGGAGAGGGAGGAGGGGGAAATATTTCAAGGGAGGATCAGAATGATGAAAGCAGAGTTGTAGAATCACCCTGCAAGCCCCACCTTTTTTTAACCCATACATTGTTCAAACATATGAAAGACACAACTTGTGGTAGGACACTGTGAGGCTATTTTTGACAGTATCTCTGAAGCCCTTTGCAAGGGTTGAAAAATCACTTTGGGAAAGGGGGCGCTGAAGTTGTATTTCTACCTATCCAGTTGCTTATGCTTAAATCTGAATTGAATACTGATACAGATTTATAGAACAATTCTGTTTCTGTACAAAGAAAATGGCAGCTTAATTGCTTACTTCAGTTAAGAGCAGCTATAGGAAACAAATCTGCAATGTGATCTGAATAATCAAGTTATTAAATACTACCAAATGCACACATATATATATATTTTATACAGATTGGTTTTCAGTGCAGGCTATGCAAAAAAACTTCCAGAATTAGTTTCGAATACTTCCTTTATCCATGAAATATAATTGGGTACTAGAGTATAAGCTCCATATTTTCCGACTTCAGCACAACCTTCTCCCCAGCTGACAATCCCCAAGAGATACCAAGTATTGTGATAAGATACAGCAAAAGGTCCACCGCTATCTCCTTTGCAAGCGTCCTGCCCTTCCGCATCATAGCCTGCACAAAACATGTTGTCCGTAATGACCTTCTTAGTTGACTGCCGACAGGTCTCCATGCTCACAATGGGCAACCTAACTTTCATGAGAAAGCGAATTAACTTACCCTTAGCATGAGTTGCACCCCATCCACTAACTGTTCCATGAGCTACTTCTTCAATCAGCAAAGTAGCTAGGTTAGGACGAGGAAGGCAGATGGGAAGTACATTCTGGGTAAAAATCACATCACTAGTCAATTGGACCAAAGCAATGTCATTGTTGTAGTTCTGTGAGTTATACTGAGGATGTCTCCAGTAGTGCCGTACTCTCACTTTTTGTTCATCTCGTTCTCGCTGATGTTTATCAAAGTCTCCTGAAAAGCAAATGAAAGTGTGAAAACAAACAAAAACCAAGCAGTGCTGACAGTGGAAAACAAGGAAAGTGAGGAAAAAAAAGAATAGCCTTAGATCCAGGTAGAAATACTGCAAGTTGGTTATAGAAATACTGATTCTGTACATTAAAAATGCTTGTAAAGTATGCAGATTTTTTTTCCTCAGACACTTCAAAAACAAGGGGGCTTCTAGATGAAGCTGTGCAACTGCCCTACCTCGTTTAGAGAACTCTATGGGAAATTGAAATGACATTGTCTTCTATTGGTAACATTATCATTGTTCTTCCACTGGTGCTTCCAATTTTTTACTAATTTTTTTAAAGGAAGAATACAGTATATACTACCATTCGACTATTAGCCCAAGATGTTGGCCTAGCCCTAGAACAAGCCAGGTGATTTCTCTGAAATAATATATGAAAACTGAAAAAGTAGAATGACTGTGGCAAAAGAAGGCAAAGATAGTACCAATAGTAATAGGAGCCTTGGGAACAATCCCAAAACATCTGGAGCACCACTTGAACACCATCAGCCTTGACAAAATTACCATCAGTCAATTGCAAAAGGCAGCTTTACTTGGAACAGTTTATATCCAGCGATGGTATCTTTAACACCAAAGTCTCTGAGAGTGACTTGGGCAGCCATGTAAATTTTGATAAATAAATAAACTCACCATAAAACAACATCTGCCTATCTCTAGTCCTTGGAAAGGACTCGCTAGGTAGATTAAAAATCAAATCCTGTCTACGTTTCTGGCCAACTGTGATCAACCATAATAATCCAGTCAAAATATTTGGCTGATTGTGTGACCAACCATAATAATTTATTAAATGTATACGTTGCCCAATTCCCAGAGACTTAGGGAAGTTTACAATTGTTAAACATTTAAAAACAAAGAACAATATAAAAACCATCAAAACAGAAGTAAACAAAAAAAATGATAATAATGAAAATAAACCCAGACGGGAACAAAAAGAAAGAAAAAGGCATTAAAGTAGCAGTTCTCTCCAAAGGCCTGAACAAATCAGGTGATCTGGTAATCAAGTACACCTCCATAATATATTCAGGCTGGTAAATAATCAGGATACAGTATCATTTTATAAAATTAATTAAACGATATCAATGTTTCTCAATCTCAGCCTTAAGATGTGTTGACTTTCTGGATGAACAATTCTGGGAGTTGAAGTGTTGAGGCTGAGAAACACTGAGGTATATGTTTGCTTACTTCTGTAATTGCGAAGGTTAGAAATTCATTCATTTGTGATACCAGGACAGGAGAGTCTACTGCTTCTTCTAGAATACCTTGTGGGAAAAATCAAGCATTACAACACTGTAATTTTGTTTGTGTCTTTCTACAACTTACCCACTGTAAC
The DNA here is from genome assembly GCF_001527695.2 of Protobothrops mucrosquamatus. Classification (NCBI taxonomy): domain Eukaryota; kingdom Metazoa; phylum Chordata; class Lepidosauria; order Squamata; family Viperidae; genus Protobothrops; species Protobothrops mucrosquamatus. The sequence continues at coordinate 14,154 of NW_015386542.1, forward strand.
TTGATGTGGGGTAATGGTATCAAAACAGTGGGCTGCAGTAAGTACCCACTGACTACTGATCAAGCTGCCCCCACAAAAACCGTAACCTCTATTATTTTGAATCAGTACCTAGGAAGAAAAAGAATAATCCATTGTTCTCTAACCCCAGCTGCAAATCTGTATGAATTTCCTACATTCACATTTCAATTATTTAGCATTGAATCAGAGGTTAATTGTCATACACAAAACTACAGTGATTTGAAGCAACACATTTCTTCATATGCCCAGAACAGTATTGCAAGCTTCCTTTTTCCAATATTTATACAAAAGGACAACATATACTGTACAGCCAGTTGTCCTCCCTTGGGAAGCAAAGGTATCATTTAAGGACATATCTGGACAAATTTTAGAGGTCCTACTGGCACTGTGCTTGTTGAAAGGAGATGTTCATGGCCTGAAGCTCCAAGCCTACCTGCAATTCTCCACAGCCTTAAGGAGGCCCAGATCTCTGCAAAAGATGCTGCTAAATATCTTGAATAACATAGATGGAGTTAATTATGAACTACTGAGGGTTCCAACTTCTGTGTTCTATCTTTCTTTGCTTTTTGGAATTTATCTCCTAGCTTGCCACTCAGAATTAACTTCCGTTGAAAAGATTGCACCCTGCTGCTTCATAAAGGAACCTCACCCTTCAATTCTAACAATGTAAAATAAGGTTATTTTATCAAACGCTTTAGGGCAGAAGTGTTACCTGCCAAGGACATGCTCCTGGGCGGCAAAAAGATCCCCCAATTATTCTGGGGTCTTCATCTGTGTAGTTGGTGTTTGACCATCTGAGTAAATCCTCTTCTGTGAAATTTCCTTCTAGCTTTTCCATGTCATCTTCAGTTTCTCCTGTGAGATTCAACCATCCTGAGGAAGCCCAACTTGTCTGATTCCAATTGGTCATGTTTTCATGAGCATTTGTTTCCCTTTGCGTGATTCGTCCTCCCTCATAAGAACGTGTGGATCGCTTAATCAGCCCACAAGGGAAGCGATCTGAAATCAGGGAGATTAAACCACTGAGTTTAAGGAAAGTTGCTTAAGCATGTTTTCAGTAGCTTAAACATTAATAGACACATGAAGACTTAGTGCTAATGAAGACAGCACTAAGACTCATCTTAGTACTCTGCAATTCTTCAGATTTGAAGGACAAAAGATGAAAATAGAGCCCATCATCTGCAAATCCTTAAACCAGAAACATATTTCTCAGCAGCTGCATGAGGAGCTGTACACAGTTTATATGAAAAAATAATGATCTTATTTTATGTGCTTTCTTTGTTATTGAGTCATTGAAAAAAATGCATTAAACAGTAATGCACCTTTTTTGTTTATATACTATATTTTTATTCTTTTTTTTACTTTCTCAAGATATGGAAAAATTAGTTAAAATTTCAAAGTAATTTAATATAGTTACAATAAAAATGAATGATTCAATAAGATTTCTAAAATCATAGATTTAAAAGCTACATTTTCTTTCTATTCCCTTTTCCTTTCTTTTTTTAGATTTGTCTTTTATTTTGTATAAAATTCTCAATATATAAATAAATAAATAAATAAATAAATAAATAAAAACCTGTAATCTGTCAAACACTAGGAAAAATCAAAGTATGATTGATGGATCAAAGTACCAATAGCCAGCCAGAATGTGAACATCTAATAATTGCTAGATACCACTGTTAATTGTCTTCTTAACTGTAACAATATTCCATGACAAGATGGATGAAAAACAGTTGGTCAGAGGCGAATATTTTTAGGTTATAAAACAAGAGATGAACCCCTCCCAGTGTTGTTCTGCTCCATAACTGCAATTTTATAACTGCCTTTTGCCTACTAAGTCTCTTGCTATCTTTTCTACATTGGGAAATCTTGTGGAATCAAGGAACAACAAATTAAATTATGGTAAATATCTAATTATGGATTTAGGTAATCTCCCTGTTTGCATTGGTTGGGGAAAATGTCTGATTAGTCTTGGTACCTCTAATTACTTATAAAACTAACTAAATAACATCCCTAAATATATTTAAGTAGATAATCCTGAGCTGCCACTGCTCACTTATGTCAGATGGGAAAAATGAATTCAATATTTAAAGCATTGACCAAGTGTTATTCTACATATAAAGAGGAAATTTGGTCCAATTTTTTTCAACATAATACTTCATGATCTGTGCATCTAAAGTAGACAATATGTTACTCTTCATAACATCAACCCATTTAGGGAAAAGCAGACTGAAAAGGGCTGCTGGAACATTTAGTTTCTAAACCCACATTTTTAAACCAGTAAAATGAGTCATTACCTGAGGGGGTACAACTCTTCCCGTCTTCTTTTAATGTATATCCTGCTGCACAGGAGCAGGTCACATGACGTGAATGTTCGGTATCTTGGCAGTATTGCTCACAATATCCATTTTTGTACCAGCATTCAAATTTCTCTGCATTGAAGACAGGGATGAAGGTCCTTGAGTCATTACTACTTACTCTCTCCAACAGATTATAATCCTATAATAATAGACTATCACTAGTGGGAACCCANGGGACAGAGGTCGACCCCAAGGCCCCTAACTTGTGGGGTGCCACAAGGGTCGGTCCTCTCTCCCCTTTTGTTCAATATTTATGTGAAGCCACTGGGGGAGATCATTCGTGGCTTTGGGGTGGACTTCCATCAGTACGCTGATGATACTCAGCTGTACATTTCCACCCCAGGCCACCCCAATGATGCCCTTGACGTGATGACCCGATGCCTGGAGGCCGTAAGGGTCTGGATGGGGAGGAACAGACTCAGGCTCAACCCTTCCAAGACCGAGTGGCTGTGGCTGCCGGCACCTCGGCATAGTCAGCTGACTCCGTCGCTGACTATAGGGGGCGAAACTTTGGCTCCCTCAGAGAGGGTGCGCAATCTAGGTGTCCTCCTGGACCCACGGCTGACACTGGAAGACCAGTTGGTGGCCGTGGCCAGGGGGGCGTTTTATCAGGTACGCCTGATCTACCAGTTGCGGCCTTTTCTGGACCGGAACGCCTTGCGCACAGTCACCCATGCTCTTGTCACCTCCCGCCTGGACTACTGCAATGCTCTCTACATGGGGCTCCCCTTGAGGAGCACTTGGAGGCTCCAGTTAGTCCAGAATGCAGCCGCGCGGGCGGTGTTGGGAGGGACTCGTCGCTCCCATGTAACGCCGTTACTGCGCGAGCTGCACTGGCTGCGGGTGGCTTTCCGGGTGCGCTTCAAGGTGTTGATTATCATCTTCAAAGCGCTCCATGGCATTGGACCTGGATATCTCCGAGACCGCCTTCTGCCTCAGATTACCTCCCATCGGCCGGTACGCTCCCACAGAGTGGGTCTCCTCAGGGTGCCGTCAGCCAGACAGTGCCGGCTGGCGACTCCCAGGGGGAGGGCCTTCTCGGTTGGAGCTCCCACCCTATGGAACGAACTACCCCCAGAGATCAGGGTGATCCCGGATCTCCCTTCCTTCCGCCGCGCCCTCAAGACATGGCTATTTAAGCTGGCAGGACTGGCCTAAGGGGTATTTTTAGTTGGGTTTTAAAATAATTTTTAAAATAACAAAGGCCAAATTAATATTTCCTTTTAATTATGTTTTAACGGTA
>NW_015386542.1:18863-22771 GCF_001527695.2 Protobothrops mucrosquamatus
TATATCCTGCTGCACAGGAGCAGGTCACATGACGTGAATGTTCGGTATCTTGGCAGTATTGCTCACAATATCCATTTTTGTACCAGCATTCAAATTTCTCTGCATTGAAGACAGGGATGAAGGTCCTTGAGTCATTACTACTTACTCTCTCCAACAGATTATAATCCTATAATAATAGACTATCACTAGTGGGAACCCAAATCACAATTTATCATCTTTTAAATTAATAGAGGGACCTTCAAGTTATACTTGGGCCTCTGTGTGTGTGTAATGTGTGTATGTGTGTGTGTGTGTGTCTTTGAATCAGTCCATGCAGTTTTCTTGGCAACGTTTTTTTGGCAGTGGTTGCCACTGCTGTCTCCCTAAGGATAAAAGAGACAGTGAGTGGCTCATTATCACCCAGCTGGCATTATACTTAAGACAGGACTAGAACTCACATATCCTGGTTTCTAGCCTAGTGCTTTTAAGTACTAGACCAAACTGGCTCCCCAAGTTCCTCGAAATAGCCAATTTTTGTTTTGTTTAGTGTTATGACTTACTCCCTAAGGAGAAAAAAAATGGAATTTTACACCTTCTCTCACAGCATCATTTGATCCCTGCTTCACCACCTGCCTTAACATAGCAGCTATTTCAGACAAATGGTTGTCCAGTCTCTTCTTAAAAACTTCCAGTGTTGGAGCATTCACAACTTCTGGAGGCAGGTTGTTCCACTGATTAATTGTTCTAACTGTCAGGAAATTTCTCCTTATTTCTAGGTTGCTTCTCTCCTTGATTATTTTTTATCCATTGCTTCTTGTCCTGCCTTCCAGTACTTTGGAGAATAGCTTGACTCCCTCTTCTTTGTGGCAACTCCTGAGATATTGGAACACTGCTATCATGTCACCCCTCGTCCTTCTCTTCATTAGACTAGACATACCCAGTTCCAGCAACCGTTCTCTGATCATCTTTGTTGCTTTCCTCTGCACTCTTTCTAGAGTCTAGAGTCAAAACTTTGAAAACACACTAAGACTGAGCTTGTACGAGATCATAAATATCAGAGGCAATAACTGGACTTAAACACACAGCACAAAAAATTAAGCTCAATGCAGCTCTTAACAAATATTTGTCTATTCTTTTAGAGAATAGATACTTCTTGGAATAATTTTTCCTCTGTGCCAATTTGTTACCTAGCAACTCCTCCTTCCTGCAAATTTCCTTTAGTTTGGAAGAGATTCTTATCTCTCTCTTTTCCTCCTTCTTGGCACACCACTCCTTGTTTGTCTGCCTTCCACCAAAGAACTCCCTGCACAAAATAATGTTTCCACTCAGAGAGGAAGGGAACAGTGGGGATCTTTCTTTTGCAGTGTGCTAAAGCAGAGGTCCCCAACCTTTGGGGTACCAGGGACTGGTTCCATGGAGAGAGGTTTTTCCACAGACCGGAGGATGCATGGTTTTGTATGCTGCCTGCATCCCGTGGATAGGATTTTGCTTCTTTGTGCCGACCAGTTGCTGGCATGCTGCGGCCCGGTACTGGTCCACAGACCAGGGGTTGGAGACCCCTGTGCTAGAGTAAGCATCTCTGCTCAGGAAGCCCTTGCTTGAGACGAAGCAACTTTATCTGGGAAGCAACTGTAAATCCTGCATGTTATTATAAGAGCGTATCTTTGAAAAAGAGTCCACATCCAGACATAAGGTTATCCATTTGAGGCTGCCCTTCTAGTTGATGTAGTTGGGTGCAGAAAGAACTGTGCAGCAAATCAAATCCAACATATGGGTGCAGGAAACACACATGCACGCACACACACACACACACACACACACACACACACACACACACTGCCTTTATGTTCCCATGAGTTATTATTTTAATCTTGCACCTAAGCGTAGGTGTTTCATATGGTTTAACATTTTATTTATTTTCTTGGATTACTGTTTTGCATCATCCTTACACAGAACTTGTCAGATAATATATATTAATCTAAATAATTATATTGTAGTTCATATGATCAAGAAAAAATGGTATTAGTATCTATCTTCTCCACCATGACAAGAAATCTACCAAGCTATGGTGACCAGCATGTGAAAATAGGCCTGAGGTTTCCTCCCCATTTTGAAAGGAAAGATATGTCCACTGCCTTCTTCTCTAACTCAACAACAGGAGAAGCCTACTATTTGCTTGACTCATGCAACAGAAAGTCAAAAGAGGTTAACATGATTTCTCTTAAGTTTATTTCTACCCTGGGTGGCACTGGAGCTTCAGACAGCCAGAAGAGGAGAGAATTCTTTGCCTCCCCCAATTCTATTCTAAATTATGAAACCCTCTCTCCAACCACAACTTGTTTGTTTGTTTGTTTATATTTTGTATTTCTTAACTGCTCATCTCCCTCTGGGTGCTGTACAATATAATCAATAAAATTAGTATTAAAATCAGAATTTAGTATTAAAAAGTTTTAAAATTATAAAAATAACATTATAAAATTTCAAAAGGTGAACAATTCCAAGGGGGGGGGTTAATAGTTGTTAATATAGGCGGAGGCTTCTCATGAGGTTGGCTGGCCCCACAGTTGTGTGGGCCTGTCTCCCACACAAAGCCGCACAGGCAAGTTTTGACCTCTTTGCAGAAGGTCAAAAGATTTGGGGCTTTCCTCAACTCTGAGGGCAGTGCAGGGGCAAGGGCAGAAAAGGCCCTCTTTTTAGACCCTGTAAACTCAAAATTATTTGACTGTTGGGGTTTGCAGCATATCTTTGTTGCCTGAATGAGGGGGACAGGATGATATGAGGGGGCAAAGCCAGTTCTGTAGGTAGCCTGGCCCTATGACATGTAGTGCTTTACAGATAATGACCAACCCCTTGACTTGGACCTGGAAGCAATCTGGCACCCAGTGCAGTTTGTGGAGCAAATGTGTTATATGTGCCTTTCTTTGCTCACCCAGTATGACTTGCACAGTTGCATTCTGCACCAGTTGAAGCCTCTGGATACTTTTCAAAGATAGCCCATTTAGAGTATATTGCAATAGTCCAATTGGGAGATGACCAGGGTATGGAGGGTCACCCTGTCCTGGAAGGGGCATAACTGGTGCACAAGGCAGAGTTGGGTGAAGGCTGTTCTTGCCATGGCTGCCATTTGCTCTTTGAGCAGGAGCTATGGGTCCAAGAGGACCCCTAAGTTATCCACTGGGTCCGTGTGTGATAGTGCAATCCTATCCAGGGCCAGAGATGACTTTTGGATACAGAGGGGCCCACACCCAGCCACTCCATCTAATCAGCTACTTCAAGCAATTTTTGGGAAGAATGGAGTTATATATATTTTTAAGCTATTTATAAAAAGATTTTTGAAATTTATGTTGGAATGAAAACAGATATTATAATTTACATTTGGAAATGGAAAGGAGAAATTAGGAAGCAGTTGTTATGGTAACTGAATTAAATCTGAGTCCAAATTCTGAGTGATAAGGCATTTGAAAGAAAAAAAAATATTATTATTCAAAATAATAAGATTGGCCCATTTAGTAATAGCTTTGATGCTTCTCTACAGCACAACACATAAACAAAAATTGCACCACAGGATAATTCTACCAATATCCTTATTTCACACTGTAAAGCAAAGCATAAAGTAACATTCACCAGAAACCTAACTCTAAATACACCCAAATGCCAATAAGAATGTATTAACCTAAATGTTACTGGTTTTAAAATGGAGGAAGGGGACAGACGTTCTTCACCAACAGTGACCAAAACATTTGCTCTGCCAGAATGATACTCAAATAGTAGACATTCAAAAGTCAAGGTGAGACCTCTGAAATTAGTCATCTTCCTTGATAATACCTGATGCATCTTAAATTTGAAGCAAATCCTTTGACAAATCGGGGACCAGGCTATTATTTTGGTTCTCTGATCCCAACTACATGATAGTTTTTCCTGACACATCT
>NW_015386542.1:23614-111938 GCF_001527695.2 Protobothrops mucrosquamatus
TCCATAAAATGTTACAACAGCAGGTAGGCTAATGTTATTCTCCACTCACCTATTTCACACTGATTTCCTCCATACCTTGGGGGACACGTACAGGAATATGTGTAGTGGCTGACTTTACATATTCCACCATTTTTACATGTATTTTCTTTACAGGGGTTGAAATCTGTTTGGAAAAAGAGATTTGATGATAGAAATCAAATCCAGATAAGTATTTGAAGTAATTTCTTATTTATGCATTAAAGTATTTTCTTACCCACTTCAGTTTCAATAACACACTACATAATCTAAAATAATAAAATAATAAATAACAACAAAAATAATAATGTCAATAAAATAAGACATGAGAATACAATAGATTAATGGACAATGGAGGAAAACTATAACAGTTCATTATATGAATAATACATTAAAATAATTCTGTCAAGTAAATAAAATTCTTGCCAGAACAAAAGCAAAATCTTCAATAGATTTCAAATGTATTGAAAAGTTAACATAGGTGTTTATAACAATTATTTGTGCAGAATACACAGAATATGAGCAAAATCTTTACTTTTGTAATCGAACCAAAACTCCATCTGCAAAATAAATAAAAAATAAAACAGGTGATTAGGCCAAAGCACTCTTATAAATTAACTTAAACATTTCAACGTAAATAATTAAGACACATATGATTTAAAATCAGCCTGGTTCTATAGAAAAGTTTTGGACAGGAAGGTGGATTTGGCTCTCTGATTTACATAGATCAGTGATGGCGAACCTTTTAGAGACCGAGTGCCCAAACTGCAACCCAAAACCCACTTATGCATCATCGGGTGCCTGGTGGGTGTGGCCCATTGGGTGGGCGTGGCTGCAGTGGTAATGGCAGACTGGGTGGAGCTAAAAAGTTCAATCAATTCCAACTTTGCAAGATTTTTTTTCTCGCAAGAAGTTGAAATTGACTGATTGATTGAACCTTTTTTTTTTTGCACATGGCGGCGGAGGCCTAAAGGGAAAAGGTTTTGTAAAACCCAGCTGAAGGCCGAGGACTGGGGCAATGGCACGCATGCCCCAGAGAGGGCTCTGAGTGCCGCCTCTGGCACCCGTGCCATAGGTTCGCCACCACTGGCATAGATTATGAGGATTTGCATCATGAATATACAAATATATATGGTACCCATTTCTCAATTATTCTAACTTATATACATACACCCATATATGTATATGTATACGTATATGTATACATATACAAGATTATAAAACAAAAAGCTCTAAAAGGCCTGGATTTTTTTTAAGACGGAGTAGTCCTTTGTGGATTGTATTACAGAAAGGGCCTGTAGTAACTTAAATAGCAGTTTGCTCCAAAGTAAGACTCTACTTACTAGCTGCTATTAATTTATTATTTACTTATTAATGCTGTTAAGTGTGTCTGTATTTGTAGGAGGTATCTGGTTGAAATGATTCTCCTTCAGCCTCAAAAAACGAGTGTAATTAAGCATAGCAAGATTAGTCTGAGCACTGTTCAGATTTGGCATTTGAAGCAAATTGCTGAGTGCAGAATTTTTTTCTTAGGTTAAGACTTTTGAACCAGTCTTTTATTAAAAAATAATATAGTTTCCACAACCTTGAAGCTAATACAGACTGATATAGATTATTATACTCTGTTGTATTAATGCTTTGCCTCATCATTTCCTTGTTATATAACACAGCTGACCGGTTCAAAGAGGGTTTGGGCTATAAGAAACACGTCCAAAATATTCCCATATCTCTTTAGTGTGTGACATCCTATAAGACCTGTAGGAGGTGAAGGACGAATGACAAGAAATCATGATTTCAGCTGGAGAAGTATGTATACAACTCCATTTTAAATACGTGAGGATTTTTTGCTGACTCTTTAAAGAAATAGAAATATTTATTCCAGCCACTGAAAGCCAAAAGATTGCTCTTGTATTTTACTTATTTATTCAGTTTGTATAACTGCCCTTCTCAAAGCAGTGAATCTGAGTAGCAGACAAACATTGTATGTGTAATTCTTGTATTTATTGATTTTAATGTTCCAAATTATTGCTAATTTTAAATGTTGTAATAATAACTACAGTGGTATCCGAGAACCAGCTTGGTATAGTAGTTAAGGCACCATGCTGGAAATTAGGAGTCTGTGAGTTCTAGTTCTGCCTTATCACAACGCCGTCTGGATGACTTTGGGCCAGTTACTTTCTCTCAGCCCTAGGAAGGAGGCAATGGCAAACCATTTCTGAAAAACTCTTGTCAAGAAAACTAAAAGGACTTGTCCAGGCAGTTACCAGGTGTCAACACTGACTTGAAAGCACAAACAACAATAACAATAAAACAAACAAAACAGTAGTTTCCATGAATGTGGCTATTTTGAGGAACCAGCACTTTCTATGGGATATTTCGATAGACGCACTTTCCTCTTACACTTGCACAAAATAGTCAGATGTCCCTACAATTCCATTGCTTACCGTTTTCTCATTTGATTTGAAAATCTCTTTTGCCTCCTCAAATGAACACTGTTCCTCTCTGCATTCTCTCTCCAAATTTCCTGGGAGAATCTCCTCCAAGAAAGTGTTAGCACGTTTCTGAATCCTCAGAACCTGATTTGCCTTCTCTTTTTTCACAAATACTGTAGTTAAAGAGTAATATATCACTAAGTATTCCAATTTCTTCAGTTCAGGGTAAAATATATATTTATATTCACACTGAACATATTGCATATACAGAATACTGCAGGGCTAAACTGGGGGACATGTTTGGACATTTCTCCTGGGCTTAAATATGGGGGGGGGGAGAAATCCATAAATGAAATATATTTAAAAACATGTGACTGCGTTTCATCTTCAAAATTCATCTCAAAACAACACTTATGAAATTAAAATAGCATTGTTCTTAAAGTAACAATCAGAAACATATGGGTTTAAATATTAACTAAGGTTGTTAATACATGATCCACATTGTGATTGTTAGTAATGAATAATAGGTACCTGATAACGAATGTGAAAAGATGATGAAGCAGCAGATTAGGAAAATCAAGCTTGGCCCCAAGAAAATTCTAGCCATTTTATATCCAAAATGAATAGTGGAATATACTGATTTGGAGACAGTTACCTATACATAGGAAACAAGACTAAACAAAATATTCCTCAAGTACTGAGAGGAGAAAGAGAGAACTAGACAATAAGAATTATGTGTATATGGGGAATAGTTGAGAAGGCTACAGATCTAGAAATAAAGGGAACGAAAGCCAAATTTATTTTGTGGCCATTTGGATAGTGCCTAAAACCAGAATTAAATATACTGGAATAATAACTCACATATTTTGCTCTTAAAGGAAAAATTAGCATGTTGAGGAAGATAGAAGTATCTTTTTTTATCACTGATCTGATGCACTAGCAATGGCTATATATTCAGCGTGTCCAAGTGAAGAAACATCTGAAGAATAGTAGTGCAAGCAGTAGTGCCCACTTCCTTTTAATCTCCTGTTAAAACTGATGTTTTAACTGAAGCACCCTATAGGAACAGATGGTATTTTATTTTGTTTTGACAGCGGTTGATTATGCTCATTTCATCAAACAACAATTGGCATCCAATAACAGAAACTTTGTCGCTCAGGAAACCAGGTACATGTTAAAGGAAGAAAATAAAGAAAAAAACAGGCAGCTTTAAAGGAAACAGTCTCTGATTTGTTGCAGCAAATTAGAAATGTTGTGTTCTCTTACCTGATTAGGAAGGGAAAAGTGCAGAACAGCTACAAAAGCTAGGAAAGAAAGCTATTGAAAATTATATGTTGATGATTAAACTATTGCAAATATTGACATGGAAGTTCTGGTTTCAGGATACTATGGCAAAAAGCCCCTCCCCCACTGCAGCCCAAACATTTTAAAATCAGATTCTTTTTCTTTGCTTGTGGCCTTTTTTTTTAAATAATCCTCACATTTTTATAGAACTTGGGATAGGGGGAGAGAGAATGCTTTCCTATGTTTTATTCATCACACCATAAATGATTTTTTGAAAGACATTGGAACTTTCTCACAAAACCTTCTCTTCTTCTTCTTTCAAATAGAATGTTTTCTGGATGTCTGCACTTTTATCCCTCTGAGCTGTAGTTATTATTTGATATATTTTGGTAGTATTCGGCTTTAAGTACATGCAATACATGCAAATACTTTAAGCACATGCAAATACATCTTCCTCAACAGGTTTTCTAGCTGGAAGATAATTCATATATTAATATGTGCATTTATGCATGTGTCAGAGATTTGGGGGAGTGTAAACACCCCATGTCACAACATGGAAAGGAATCAATCTAAAATATTTAAAATAAGATGGACCAAATTTTTTACTCCTAAAACATCTAAATTAAACATAATCTTCCCAAATAGTCAAATATTGTAAGTTTAATTGGTCAGTGGCATCAAGAGAATAACACAAGATGAAAATCACTTTGATATAAAAGCCAATTAAAAGTGACGCATGGGTTTGGCAGAAGATGGATCTGGATCCTAAAAAGGCTCTGAGCAAGAGAACCTGCCAAACAAGGAGCTACAGTATTGTGATAGCTGTGGTGCCCCATATACCATTAAGGTGTTTAGATTACAAATATGTAGCGTTAACACGTGGCCTTTCGCCTGAGGGGCTTCTTTCTGAGAAACAGATTTTGATGTGTAGCCTTATATCCATGGAAGGCAATTTATAATTCAGGAAAGGGAACGGGAAAGAAAATAGATGGCAGCATATTGAGGGTACATATGTATACTCCATGTGAATATAGAAAACAGATAGAATAACAGTTCTAAAAGAATACTGTAGGAGTTATGCCAAATAGCCATGGGCTTCACCCCACACAGTCTCTATAATAGTGCCTATTCAAGGATAACACACACCAAAAAGAGAACTCCATTATGCAAGCAGCAACTCCCACTAGCTTGCATTCAATTTGAACTTGTTCTCTCCCATCTAGACCTTCACAGGCTCCAGGCACTAGGACATAGTAATAGCAGCACCTCTGCACAACTCAGAGTAATAATTTATGCTTTGATATCATCAGCATTCTAATGATATCCTACTCTAAATTGTTGGATGACCTTTCCCAATAGTTTCACATACTGTAAATGTTAACAATCAAGGGGGTGACGACTGATTCCTGTGGTACCTGGTAAATGATGGGTCACTTAGCCAACCTTTTCTACAATAGATTGAAACTATTCATAGAGAATGAAGAAGAAGCACTGCAAAACTCTTCCTCAATCCCTAACCACCACAGGAGGTCCAGTAAGATAATATGATTGATGGTGTTAAATTCTGCAATAAGGGAGAAATATGTATGTTTCACCTCCTTTATCACCACATTATAGACACAAACATGGACATAGATTCATTTATGGTTGAGTTGGCTTTTTGTCTTTCACCACTACCACTCCAGACATCATCTTTCAGAGGGACTTAGTAAACTAAGGCACCAACTGGAAATGGCATTCAGAAAGAAGCTACTTGTGGGCAATAGAGAGAAGTTCCAGTTTGCATCCTGATACCCAGTTTTGAGCTGAACTGTCTATCAAACAGTTGGGAAAGTCCCCAATTGTTTTCTTGAAACCAAAATTGTTGTAAATCCAGGATTGTCATTGAAAACTTTTGTTGCATTTGACCAAAATGAATTTGCCAACGTTTTTTGCAAAGAATCTGTGATACATAAAATAGTGAGACTATTGTAGAAAGGAACACAAAGCAGAGTCACTTGTATGTTATGTTTTTATTGATCATTAGCATAATGATTTTATGATTTCATTTTCTGACTGATCCAGTCAAGATATGAGCTGATCTTAGTGTAGATTCCAAAATTATTAGGATCTCCACAGCCTTCTCCCCAACTTACTAATCCAAGTAGGAACCAGGTGTTCTTGAATTTTACAACCATAGGACCACCACTGTCTCCATGACAGGAATCTCGTATATCTCCTGGTATCCCTGCACAGAACATGTTATCTGTTAAAGAATTCCACATAGAATGGATACAGTCATTCCGTGATGCTACAGGGATTTCAATAAAATTGAGAACAGAGGAGAAATTCTTCTTACTATTCGCACTCTGGCTTCCCCAGCCTGTTACTATTGTTTGAATCCCTTCTGTCATCAACTGTTGATTTACCAGGTTATGGGTAGGCAGGCAAATGGGTATAATATACTTATTGACAATAACTGGGTGGGATAGATGTAGGATTGCAATATCATTATCATAGGTGTCTGAAGAGTAATTTTCATGAGAGAATATCTTGTCAGCAATGATAGTTATCTCACTTTCATCTATTCGCCGTCGGTGATATTTCCCTGTAATGTCAAAATTTGGAAATATTATTTTCTTGAAAGTAAGCCAAGTCTATCTTTCTCCAAACAGTTAAAAAAGACATTTAATAAAGGTTGTATTTTCTCCCTGAATATTAGAATAAGCAAACTCTGAACTATAATAGGAATAAGCTATTATTCCTATTATAGCTATTAGCTAATAGGAATAGCTATTCAATTATAATACAGATTTGCATGCAGTAGGAAAATTGCCTACTATATTATTCTTGTTAACCCAAAAATCAGATACAAAAAGAAAAAAGGAAAGAAAGGAGAAAATATGCATATAATGGAATTGGATGGAGAAAATTAGAACACAGGTGGGTAGACTGAAGACCATTCATTCTGTATAGCTTGTTGGTTGAAGATAGGAGATGCAAGAAAACATTTTATACACATTTCACTTTTTCAAACCAAAACATGAGCTACAGGCTTCTAGTCAAGAGATGAAATATGTGAATGCCAGATATTTTTAAAAAATTAAGAAAAGCCTGCATGGAACAGATAATAGGTTTCTTTAATCCAGGGGTGTCAAACTTGCAATGTCACATGACGTGTCACGACGTACCGCCACTTTTTTGCCATTGCTGGCAATGGGGTGGATGCGGTTTTGCCATGACGCATCCGGCCCGCAGGCAGGCAGTTTGACACCCCTGCTCTAATCTAACACAGCATTTTCTTCCTATTGTGACCAAAGAGTGGCTCTGGGTAGTCCCCAGTTTCCTATTTGTGTTTTTCAACAGCTGGCACTGAGTGATAGACAGACAGTTAATTACATCAACAACTTTGTCAAATTTCCTCCTTTCAAGCCATCAAAATTAATATGGACAGCATTATATCTTCATAGTTTAAAAAGAGGCGGTGTTAACAAGTCCTCTTTTATCAGTCTTTTATCTTTCACCACTAATGTCAGGTAGTAATACTGTGAGAAAAAGAGAAAAACTCCTAATCCAGTTTATTACATTGTGTGTATAGGTAGTCCTCAACTTACTACAGTTCATTTAATGACCGTTTGCAGTTACAACCAGTTACTGGAGACAGGATTGATAAAAGTCGAAGCAAGAACCTGTATAGCTTCCTTAAACATCTGTCTAAGGCCTATTTGCTTTCCACAAGGCCTTGCTCCATTAATTCTTCAAGATAAATTCTCCTCTTCATGGATCAAGGCAGTTGAGTCCAACCTTGCCAAACTAGGCTTCTCGTCAGCCTCAATTCTCAAATTGGACTACGACCAAGCAAAACAAACCTTGCGTCAAAGGGTAGAGGACATCAAGAGGCAAGTGGACTTAGGTATAGCCCCGCTGTTTCTGGCTCCAGACTCTGTTAGATATGTGGTTACACCTGCCAGGTATCTTAATCAGTTGGAGTCAGTAAACCACCGGAAAGCATTCTCGCTTGCACGGTGCCATGCATTTCCATCAGCCGTCCTGTACGGCAAGTATAAAAAGACACTATTGGCTGAAAGACTCTGCTCCTGTGGCTCAGAGGTGGAGACCATTGGACACATACTCCTTCGATGTTCCTTCTATAGAGCTATTCGGAAAAACCATATCCGCCTCATAATGGATAGGTATCCTGGTCGTTCGGAAAGTATTTATCTCCAGTGGCTGCTTAAGGATGAGCAGGCAGTGATCATGGCACAGGTGGCTAGATTCTGCGCAGCAGCACTGGGGATTCGTCAGAAACATAAATAAACATTTTAGATCTTTTTAATAATCTTTTATAATTAATTTTATTACGTGTTTTTATCCAGCATTAGACTATACTCAATGTATTTTTATTGTCAGGCCAGTATAATTCAGTTTTCTGAAGGTAGCTAGGTTTTGTTACACTGTCTGTAAAACTAGGGAGACCTTGGTCACCCATTGATTACATCATTAATTGTAATATATTGCTATGTCTTCTATTGTTGGTTCTGTTTAGTTTTGTTTTATTTGAATGTTTACTTTATGTGTTGGCCTTTGGCTGTAATAATAAATTGAATTAAATTGAATTATATCTATTTTCACATGTTCCATCAAGCTAGCCGCTATACACCCAAGTCCATGATCAGCAATTATCAGCTTAGATCCCTTCAACCTATAGGTGAAATTAAGGGTTTTCTACAATTGTTGTTCCAATGTGTATCACTGTTTCATTATATTTTTTATTTAAATTTAAAAAACTATTATAATTAACAGTTGAGCCCATTGCTAAGCAGGGACTTAAATGAGTGAGTTGTGCCTCATTTTACGTCCTTTTTTGCCCCAGTAGTTAAGTGAATCACTGCAGTTGTTAAGTGGATCATGTGGTCATTCAGTGAATCAGGCTTTCCTCCATTGACTTTGCTTGTCAGAAGCTGGCTGGGAAGGTTACAAATGAGGATCACATGATCCCAGGACAGGGCAACCGTCATAAATACATGTCAGTTGCCAAGCACCTGAATTTTGATCACATGATTATTGGGTTGCTGCAATAATCATAAGTGTGAAAACTGGTCATAAGTCACTTTTTTCAAGGTTGTTGTAACTGTGAATGGTCACTAAACGAATGGTTGTAAGTTGAGAACTACCTATAAATCCTTTGGTCCTGCTCTTAGATTAAAAAAAAAATCCCATAAGCTTGTTTTCAACTCTTGTAAACAGATGATGTAAGCATCTATTAAGGAACTTCCCCTGGCAGGATTAAGGAGTTTGCCTTTTCCACTGTGGTCTCTGCCTGTGGAACATTCTACCACTGGAGGTAAGATCCGCTCTTACCCTCTGGGTTTTCTGGAAGGGCCTGGTTTGCTGATTGGCTTAGAGTCCTGATGGGAGCACTCTTTGCTGGAGATGGTTGATGGGGTAAGAGGAAGACCTCACTTCTGTGACATCTGTCTCTTGATTCTAATTTTTATACAATTCTTTTTATTTTAATTCTTTTTATATTTATTTTTATCTTCTGAAAGCCACCCAGAGTCACTTTATTAGTGAGATGGATGTTTTATAAATTCAATAAACAATAAAATCATTGAAGAAACACTCTTCCAATTATGCCCCTTGAAACTCAGATCTCAGACCCTAGGTCTAGGATCAAGAAGTAGAAATGTGAATAGGCTGTGTACTTAGGAGCCTAAAGCAAATGGTCTCCTTAGGAGAATGCTGTTTCTCCCAATAGATCAAATCTGATTGATGACTAGGTGCCTCCAGCATTTAAGCCTCTACCTGAAAACAGGATGATGATTAATAGAACAAATCTTGTGTTCTGGGAAACCTTGATCTCATACCTTCTTATCTCTGAATAAGCTACTGGTAAGATATTTTTGTTTTTCTTAAATTTTATTGAGACTGCAATCATAGCTCGGATGTCAACTGTAAATGCTTGTGCCTGTTCATAGCCTTGGATTTTTATTGTCAGTTTCCTTGCCTCACAGGCAAGATTTAACAAAGTTTAAATTTTAATTTCTTGTTACTAAGAGTTATTTCTGGAAACATCAGTTCAGATATACCGGTAGAATCTTTTTAGAAGAACATCATTTTAGTTTGGCTCTCAATCAATCAATCAGAATAGAGCTGGAAGGAATGTGGAGGTCTTCTAGTCCAACCCCCTGCTCAAGCAAGAGACCCTATACCATTTTGGATAGGTGGTTGTCCAGTCTTTTCTTAAAAATCTCCATTGATGAAGCACCTACAACTTCTGAAGGCAAGCTGTTCCACTGGTTAATTGTCCTCACTGTTAGGAAGTTTTCCCTTAATTCCAGGTTGCTTCTCTCTTTGATTAGTTTCCATCCATTATTTCTTGTCTTGCCTTCTGGTGCATTGGAAAATAAGTTGACCCCCTCCTCTTTGTGGCAGCCCTTCAAATACCGGAATACTGCTATCATATTCCCCACTAGTCCTTCTTTTCTCTAGACTAGCCATGCAAACTTGATGGATGTATCTATCCAGAGTTAGGAATTCAGCAATCTCCACAAAAATTGGCATTATACCAATGTCTCTCAACCTCAGCAACTTTGAGATGGAATTGACATCCACACATTTTAAGTTGGTGAGATTGAGAAACACCGCATTATATAGGGTAAAAGACTTATTGACACATGCCGTATTAAAAAAGAATACAGGCATTAGGGTTTTCCTTACCAAGGATCAGTTTGATTCTCGATTCTCGAAACACACAATGTGCAGCTGTCAATACCCAAGCAGGATGAATGAGAACACCACCACATTTAAATTCTCCTGCACTATTGCCCAACATAACCTGCAATGGAAGGAGGAAAAGGCTGTTAAATCTGTTCCCTTGCCCACGCCATTCTGCTGGTGATCATAGAATCTGAATTTACTAAATTGTTAGGTCAAATGCAATAGTCCTTGGATGTTTTGCTGGTCAGGATATTCTGAATGGAATGGAAATCACTGGGACAAATACTGTAGGAACTGCATAAAATTAAATTTACATTTCTTCTGATGTACTTATCTTTCCAATTGGTATTGAAGTTGTCACTTTTATGCTCAGCAAACTGTTTGAATATATTATATTACAATAACTCAAATGGAATTATTAATTTGGTGACAGCTCAGGCTGAGCGCTTGCCATCTGCTCTGAAAATTCTTTACTGTCTTGAAATAATTCTAAAATGGAGTTGCAGGTGAGGATTCAAAGTGCTGTCAGCCCTAATTTTAAATTACAATTGTTTCTGCATTGCCCAGTTTATGTCTTTTATTAAAATGCAGTGACTGTATATCCCAATACCAGGATGAGAGTCCTTAGAATTCCATTCTTAGACATCTGTGTGGCGTAAGCTTAAGTGAAGGTGGTATGTTGTTCAACAAAGCAATTTGGAAAAATCAGGTCTCCTTAACTGGTTATAGTAACTAGAATCCATTATACAATGCATCAGCTCCAAATCCTCTTTTTTTGTAGACTTCAGACTTCAGCAATCCCTGACTATAGTTGCAGCATAGCTTCCTACCATTTTGAAGTGGAAAACTATACTGTAAGTCCTAACATAGAAATATCACAATTAAAAAAACCCACCCAAAACTCAGCCCTACTCATTCTTGTGATATAGGTCATCCACTTCCTCTTTGTAGCCCTTAAGTCATCTTCCCATTCTTAAATATGTTTCCTAGATGCCTAAAAGTTTTCCAATGTGGTATATTCAAATCCTTTTGCTTTGACATGGCGGTATTTGTCAAGAAAATATAATGAACAGTATCTGATGTTGTAGACACTGAAATAAAAAGGACTTACAGGCCAATACATGGGATAAAACAGATGCCCATTTCACAGAAAGATCAAAGCTACTACAAAATGAAGATTTCATTACTACATACTTGCCAAGGGCTGTCTCCTCTTTTTCCAGGACTACCCCCAATTATTTTTGCAACCTTGAATTTGGATTCCACAACTCTCCCACAGGAATACTCCACTGCAAAAAAAGGAAGGAAAAGAAAGTTTGAAATACCACTATAATACCTTAACAATTATCCCAATATTCAACCAAGATTTTTCAGCTGGTTGGTATTTTGCCTCTTTCTAAAGGTTTTGTAATTCCTATAAGCTGCCCTCTCAATTTCTCAAATAGTGGGAAATGTTCTTCCAATTATTTTGGCTTTTATAAGGAAAGTTAAGTATTTTTATACTTATATGACTGTAAGGTTGTGTTTTATTTATTTGTGGCAAATGTTCAGTAATACCTGAATATTTTCATGAGTAGAAAAGAGAAGTCTGGAAAACTGGATGCTTTTTATTTCAGAACTGTCTCTTTATCTCCAAGTTTGCTGGAATACAGATTTCCTAATTCTTCTGTTCAGTGCTTTTTTTGTAAAAAAAAAAAAAAAAAGTGCCGGAACTCACACACATCATACAACCCGCCTTGCCTACCCTACAAGGTTCCATCCAAAAAAGGTGCCGGAACTCCGTTCTGGGCGTTCTATGACAAAAAAAGCCCTGCTCCTGTTTAGCCACTAGGAACTGCTGAAATCCAGCAATGAAGTTACATGTAGGATGTTCTGAGATAGTAATATTTGGCAAACCATTATCCATTTCTCAGATTCCAAGAAGCTCATAACAACATTTATGTTGGGTTATTACAGGTGGAAACCTTATTTCAAAAATGTTTTCCTGTCCCAAGTATAAAGTGGCACGTTGCAGTTAATTCATTGAGTAACTGTCACACTGAATCTTCTTTAATTGTCTTATTTCAAGTTTCTATAGATTCTATATTGAATCTGAGATTTCTAGTAATCTCAGCATATTTGGGAGGGGTGGAGAAATAGTTTGGAAATGACGCTTTGATTCAGACTGAAGAGTGCTGTTTCATCCTTGTTTACTTGGAATTAAATCCTCCTGTTCTTAAGGAAACATACTTCGTAGTAAGTATATTTAGAATTACATCTTAAACATTACTAAAATCAATGGAATTTCAAAGGTATTTGATTCATGTCTTTCTTTGCTAACAGAACATGCCTTCTGCTGGTAATTTGTATGATGCAAAGTCACCCATCTCTAATTCAATGTATCGTCATACCAAGAAAATCCCAATAAAAATGTATGTCTTACTCATGGAGTTTCCAAAGCCATGTTTGCTTACGCAGTACCTAGGATTGGTATTTATTCCATACACTTCCCACCCCTCCAGTTAATGATCAGCTGTCAGTCACAATTATTTTGAAGGCCCCTGAATGCACAGCTGCCATCCTACCAGGATCATAATTCATAACCTTGTGTTGCTGAGGATTCATTTGTATTTCTTAACAATAGCAATCGCACTTAAACTTATATACTGCTTCACAATGTTTTACAGCCCTCCCCCGTCTAAGCGGTTTACAGAGTCAGCCTATTGCCCCCAACAATCTGGGAACTCATTTTACCAACAGAAGGATAGAAGGCTGAGTCAACCTTGAGCCATGAGACTCAAACTGCCAAACTGCTGGCAGCCAGGAGTCAGCAGAAGTAGCCTGCAGTACAGCATTCGAACCACTGCACCACCAGGGCTCTTAACAACCTACATAACAGGCTCTCAGGAGATACTTTCGTAGCACTTTCTAAGTAGAAAAGTTAAAACAAAACAATTTTAAATAAAATATAAAATGGATCATGGAAGAACACCAGTTTCTTTTTAGAAATAAGGGATGTAGGAAATTTTATTCAATGCACAATCCATGACAGCTCAGTTGGCAAAACATTAAGCCTTTAGAACTGCTTGCAAAATTGATCATGGATTTTGCTCTTTACATGTTTTCGTCACACAGGGAGGTGTGGACTCAGAGTTAGGGTTTTCTCACTTTTTTCAGAAGAATTCTGAAAATAAACTTACTTTTTCACAAGTATTTAAAAGTCTTAGGGAAACAGCCAGCTGGTATTCTGGAAAAAAACCCATTATGTGATTTTTGGTGAGCCTAAATGCATTTTTCTTTGAACAAGGCTGTATATAATGCTTGTTCCTCAGTAAAATAAACAGCAATATTTCTATAGTGTACTGAATAATATTCTCATGATTATTATGTTCTAAGCAATACAAGAATGGTAAATTTTAAAAATCACACTGCAAAATCTAACACTCTTTAAATAATGTTTACATAAATGTATGTTTGCCTGATCATCTCTTTACCTGAAGCTTCACAAGAAGTATAATTATCCATCAGGTGGTAGTCCAAAGCACAGCTGCAGTAACGGTATTGTCCATTGTTTCCTTCACTCTCATGGCAGAAATGTTCACAGCCACCATTGGCAATGGAGCAGTTAGTGTAGATGACCTCTGGGCAGCAAAAATACAATGGAATGACATGTTCTTATGACAAAAAAATAATTAATCACTATGGATCAGTTAATATCATATATCCTTTCCCTATAAAGTTATGTGGTGGCACAAAAGTTAGAATGCAGTTTTGTAGGCACACTCTACCCACACACCAGAACTTCAATCCTGACAGGTTCAAGGTTGACTCAACCTTCTATATTACCGAGGTCGGTAAAATGAGGCCCCAGATACTTGGGGGCAATATGCTGGCTCTGTAAACCCCTTAGAGAGGGCTGTAAAGCACTGTGAAGCAGTATATAAGTCTAAGTGCTATTGCTATTGCAATGTGAAAAATGAAATTGGCAAAATCATGTGTCTAGCAAATCACAATCTTCTGACCTAGACCCTACAACTAGTGGTAAATGTGTCAGTTGTAAATGTGACTACGTCATAAGTCCTTTTTCCAAAGTCATCATAACTTTGAATTATTGTTAAATGAATGGTTGTAAGTTAAGGGCTACCTGTATTACCATCCCATACATTTATGATTATAAATTAATCTTGCTGAATGGAAGTTGGTAACAAGGGCTGCATTGGAGATGCTATCACATATGCACATTATATAGTTGTAAGTAATCAATCAGAGTTGTTTGAGATAAGATAAGGGACCCATGGTATAATATTAGTGATAAAAAATCTGAGTATCAAAAGTAGCATTACCATTTTGGCAGAATCGTCCCTCCCAGCCTTTGTTACATATGCAGTCAAATCGCCCAATGCCATCCTTACAGAGTCCATTCAAACATGGGCTGGAAACACACATATCTCCATCTAAAAAAAAAAAGCATCAGTAAACCCAGATCACACAGATCTTC
Organism: Protobothrops mucrosquamatus; assembly: GCF_001527695.2. Lineage (NCBI taxonomy): Eukaryota > Metazoa > Chordata > Lepidosauria > Squamata > Viperidae > Protobothrops > Protobothrops mucrosquamatus. The sequence goes on from NW_015386542.1 coordinate 38,522, forward strand.
ACAGTACTTACTTAACACTTGATGTATTTCTAGTCATGTTTACTCCAAGAGCTCAAAGTATCTTAAATGGAAACGTTCTTTCATTTTGTCCCCACAATAATAACCCTGTAAGTAACTTAACTGAGAGGTAGTGACTGGCCACTTGGTGACTTTTTGTGACTGAGGATGGACTTGAACCTGGATATCTCCCCTTCTAATCTGACTCCTTAGTATGTACAGAATGCAGTTCCTCTTTCTCTCAGCCACACAAATTCTTCCCTTTGTTATGATTCACTTCTTTTGAGTAAATGATGTTCAGAAGATATTAGGAAAAAGAGACGCAGGAACTTGTTTGGAATGTAATCCTTTTTTCAAGATTACAGTAAAATACAGATATTTGTTTAGGCAGAGAGAGATATATTCATTTCTATATATTCTATATTCATTTCACGTGTACAGAGATGAGTAGGTATCAGGTTTGTGGATGAGAAATGAAGGTCATATATAAACAGAGGCATAGAATCAAGATCATGCGAAGTATTAGTACCGCTTTATAAAACCTTAGTGAGACCACACCTGGAATACTGTAACCAATTTTGGACACCATACTATAAAAAAGACGTTGAGACTTTGGAAAAAGTTCAGAGAAGAGCAACTAAGATGATCCAAGCCCTGGAAATTAAAACATATGAAGAACGGCTACGGGACTTGGATTTGTCTAGTCTAAAGAAAAGAAGAAATAGGGGAGACATGATAGCAGTATTCCAATATTTGAGAGGCTGCCACAAAGAAGAGGGGGTCAAATTATTCTCCAAAGCACCAGAGGGCAGGACAAGAAACAATGGTTGGAAACTGATTAAAGAGAGAGGCAACCTGGAATTAAGGAGAAAGTTCCTAACAGTGAGGACAATTAACCAATGGAACAGCTTGCCTTCAGAAATCGTGGGCGCTCCATCACTGGAGGTTTTTAAGAAGAAACTGGACAGTCACTTGTCTGAGATGGTATAGGTTCTCCTGCTTGAGCGTGGGGCTGGACTAGAAGACCTCCAAGGGCCCTTCCAGCTCTATTCTATTCTATTCCTTTAACAAAATCTATTTCAGGCTATTCCAATATTTCTATATACTAGGACAGGAGGAATAAAATAGTTGTTGTTCTTGTTAAACCAATAGGCACTTACTTTGTTATAATTATAATTACTGAGTATGCCACCAGCAGGGGGTTGGACTAGATGACCTCCAAGGTCCCTTCCACCTTTATCATTATCATTATTATTAGATCTACCTTTAGCTCACCCTGTAACTTTTCTAGCCCAAACCACAGAAAGGTATCTACTTAAATTAACACACAATCCCTTTCCAAGTGGAATCACTATTCAAGCAGAAACCTGGAAAGGAAAATGGTTTGGTTTTCTCTTGCTAGAAAGCTGAATGTTAAAGAGCTGTAAAATACTTAGCTGCTCATAAATTCATCTGATATATGTAAATCGCTAAATTGTAATGGGATGAAAAATCATTCTTTTGCATTTTTTATCATTTTATATTTGTATTGCTATTGCAAGACTTCACTCTGCAGATTTTTTTTGTTGATCAGTGTTATTGCTTGGCACTTAAGATGATTTTGAATATTCATCAAACTGAGGAATTAAAAACAGGTCTACTATATGCCGGTAGCAAAATATCTAGACAATCACCCATATGTTAGGAAAGAAAGAAATATTTAATTCTTTTCTATTATGTAGTTATCTTGATTTCTGCAACTCAGATATTATAGCCCTAACCTAAGAAGAACTGGGATAGTTGACTGTCACATTAACAGCACAAACAGCTTCTTTTTTCTTGGTGAACAAAATTTAGTTTGCATTATTTGAGTTAATTTAGACTAACTGTTTGTGGAGTCACAAGGCTATAAAAATAAATACTCAATTAACTGAAAGTTTCATTCCAATCTAGCCATTTATTTATTTATTTATTTAAGAAAATTAAGAAATTTATATGGCCATGTAACTCAACCAATATGAGTTGTGAGTATTGTGGGTGCTCACAATAATGAAAAAAACCACACCAAGAATTCAATTAAAATAAAAAGAACCCATAATAGGAGATCAGGAACTCACAATTATTATCTTCCTCCAGACAGACGGAGGAACCCATGTCACAAAGGGATTTAAAAGTAATAACCAACATCTTGAATTGACAACTTTGAAAACCAATACAGCTCATACAACTGAGGTATTACATGGACCACCCTAAGGATCCCAAGAACTGTCCACACAGCTGCTTTTTGTGCCAGTTGTAGCTTCCAAATACTCTTCAAAGGTAGCCCTATGTAGGGAGTGTTTCAATAGTTCAGATGTGAGATGATCAGGGCATGAGTAACTGTTTGCAGGGACTCATAATCCAGGAAAGGGTGCAACTAGCACACAACATGAATTTGCCAAAGGCCTAGGTCATGAATGATAGTAAGCAAGGCTTCCTAATCAGGAACAGGCATGATTGGCACTGAGGGCTGTGTGTGAAATCTCTGCCACTTGCAAGGATAGAAAAATAACTTGTGATATCAGGGGGCGCCTAAGACCCACTGCTATTCAGCTTTGATGGAACTGAGTTGAAACCAGTTCTTCCCCTGAAAGGGAAATAATTACTTCTCTTAATAGCATAAAATTGAGCAAGTAATTAACTAATGGAACATAACTAAAATGGAGTAAATACATAATGAAGAGAAGATATAAACATGGTTCACTCAATACATCTTTACTCACCAACATATTTTGCCCAGAAAGTTAACTGAAAAGAAAAAAATAATAATTTAAAACTCTAAAAATCTTTTCTATAAATAGCCATATTATATAGCATCAACATTTTGCAGATTGTTTCTGATAATGACAGAGTGAACAATTATTCAGAGTCATTTATCCATCATATCCGCTATCATCTGTCCAGCACAATGAAAATATTACAAATGTTTCCAATATTTGCTTAAGCAGTGATGTTATTGTTTTGACATAAACTCAACTGCCAATGCAATGGGCATTACAAATAGTAACAGTGGACTTAATTGAATGTAATGGTACACCCATATAAACCATCCAATTTGAATCAAGTTCCACAATAATCAACCAAGGCCAAGAGAAGCCAAAACAAATAAGAAGTCAAAGTGTTTGTTTTGGTAGCAAATGTTAGGAGTGATAATTTGGTAGTATACAGTCTAATCCCACCAAAGAGTAGTCTCACCAGCTGCTTGGGGTAGAGAACATTTTGGGTCAGATTGCTAAATTAGGATGTTTCTTTCTGCTCTTTAGCTTATTCTGCTCTTTCAACTGGATAATGAAGCTTCTCTCTATTTCCCAGTCTTTCAAAGTAACTTACAGTTTTTTCCATGGTTTCAAATATTTCACTAGCTTCTTCAAAATCACACTGTTCTTCTAAACATTCTCTTTCCAAGGAACCTGCCTTTAATTCTTCCAAGAAAGAATTTGCGCGCTTTTGAATCTTCAGGACACGATTGGCTTCTTGGCTGCTGTAAAACACTTGGGAATGGGGCAAATGGAGTATTTATGGTATTTTTATCTTACTAGTTTCAGAAACATATTTGTGTTATATTATTTTACCTGATATGATAAATAATTATTGAAGTGAGAAAAAACATGCTTTGGAGTAAAATAATGAAGCCAATGGAGATTATAATTATTGCTTCTAGTGCTATTCTGTAAAATCCAAACTATGTTAATGAAATGTAAACTCTTATGCTGCAACACCAATTTTTTCAAAGTGAGGTAAATTGTGTAATTCTGCATGCACTTGTTTTCACATCAGGATGATGGTAAAATATGCCCCATATGTCCAGTGTGTAACTAGGAATAATTGGGAAAAGGATTGTATTGTACAGAATCCAAATGACATTGGGTTCTTTCAATTATGCTTAGAGACTGTGCAGTGGCTGGCAGAATATAATGTTTAACCTGATGTTCAAAGGGATGACATACCTGAGGCTTCATATCCATTAAGCAATATGAAGGCAGCTGAAAACGCCAGAAGAGAAATGATTCTACCCATTGCACAACCGATTCCACAACTATGAGAACAACCACCAAAAAAAATGGTGATTCGTTTTAGAGAAATACATGCTTTTATATATTTTCAAGATTATGTATTTAAGAAAGCACAGGCTAATATTTGATTCTTACAGTAGGGCCTCCAAAGTCTCCTGCATAGTCTAACATTACTCTTAGGTTTTTCACCATATATTGGCCTTGGAAGTAACGTCTTCCCATCTACCACTTCTGTCTCTTTATCTAATTAACTAGTTGGCAACTTTCTGTTTATCTGACAATAATTCAATTTAAGGTGTTTTTAAAATTTCTGTTCAAAATCTAGTCACTGCATGTTTAAGTGAACCCAAACCCAATCCAAAACCAAAACAAAACATACACAAGATAACAGAACTAAACTAAATGTATTGTCAATTCTCTTTTAAACTTTCCCTGATGATAGTCTGCATTTCTTATCCCTCTTTGCATTTGATTTAGGTAAAAATATTGTTTAGGATTTTAAATGAAACATATGAACAACAAAAAAGACTTACAGACCTCCCTGGCTGAATCACAGTAGTCTATTCTTCCACCATTGAATGCAGAGGACACTAGTTAATCCATAACCTCAAATATTTACTCAGGAGATACACTCTGACAGCCTTTCTTTCAGTTAAACAAAAATGGCTCCTGTGGGATTCTACATGTAGAAAAGAAAATCAGGAATGGTTTGCTTTTTAACATGTGCTTTTCTTTCTGATTTTCTTCTCTACTTATTGTTTAGGTAAGCAATGGCTAATTAAAATAAATGTGTTTTTTTTCCTATAAATTAAACTCTATTTCAGCTTTTCTATAAATTCAACCCTACTTCGGGTTTATTGCTTTAACAAAAATGTTTAGCCTAAATATTGGATATTTGAAAAGTGAATCAAAGTCCTTCATGAAACTTTCCACATGTGATAGTATGAGATATCACTGTCTTTCATTTGTTGCCCTCACTTGTGTCTTTGCTTTTTTAAGCCCTGCCCCTCTTCAACAGATATACTAAGAAACAGGACAGTGTACAAGGTCTTTTGACTAACACCTTCTAATTTTATACTTGGGACCCTCTAAAATTCTTAAGATTGCCTACCAACAATTTCAAGTTAAAGTGATCACAAGAGAGCACCAGAGAGCTATAGTTGTTTGCTTCTTACACTGATTATCTGAGTTTTTAGTGACATTCTGCCAGGAAACAATCATCTTACTCTAACATCAGATATGTCAATGCTTCAGCTCCTAGAATTCCACCACCTTTTTTCTGTGAAAGGTTAATTAGAAGATGTTATCTCTTGCCTCCACTTACTTTTTATTTTAATTAGCATTGGCACTTTTCTTATTTTTGTGACTTTCAAGGCTTTTTGATTCAGGCTAATTTCTTGTCCTTTACAGCTTAGTCCAGCCTCCCTGCAGTGCTAGAATGAAACATCTGTTCCATGTCTTCAAGGTGCTACTTAATGTGATTAAAAAAATAAATTCATCATCTATGTCATGTCAAAGTCATTTAATCCTGTGGGCAATTCATTGACCAATTCTGGAAGGTTGCAAAAGCATCCCGCAGACCAAACAAGAGCATGTTAAATTCAAACCCATGTTATGTGATGAAGGCTTACTCCTTTTTATTACTTTCAACAACAGCCGCAAATACTCTTTGGTCACATCCAGTATGAAAATATACCAAGTTACCCTATTTATTCCAGAAAGTTATCAATGCAAGATAGCGGAATTAGTCAAACTCTTTCTTACACCCCCCCCCCACCTTTCAAGGCTTGAGATCAAGAAGACTTGAGGAGATTGTGAGAGGGCCATATCATGCCTGCCACCCTTCAGTTTTCTTTCTGGCTTTATGTTGCCATGGAGTTATTGAGTAATGAGTAGTATCCAAGAAAAAAAAAGGATAAAAAGGAAGTAGAAAAGGTTGCTCAAAATTAATAGATGCTAAGGCTGCAGGTGTACATAGTGTCATCACAGAAATGGTAAAATGGTTTATCTGAGTACAATTTCTTTAATATGGAGACTGTTTTATGGGGCTGGCTAGGGAACCCTAGAAACTGAAGTCCACACATATTAAAGTTGCTGAGGTTGAGAAACACTGATCCAGAATGCACCAGTTTGGTAAAGGCTACTTAACAGTTTTATCCTCATTCCCCATAACAATTCACTGCTTTCAAATACTTTTTGTCATATTTCTCCATTATCAAAATTTGAATTTATTGTTAAAGGCTTTCTTAAGTGGCTCCATGGTTTTTCTGTTGCTCCCTGGAATTAATCTACATGAGAAATTTAGAAAGCTCTAGCCTTATTTTGAATGATATCCCACCCAGCCAATCAGATGTGTTGCTTAGCGTTGTGATGTTATCTATTACCATGATGCAATTTATTTTAAATAAAAATTCCAATTTGAGGTTATGTAAAGGTAGAAACAATGTATCTGTAGTTATGAAAAGCAAATTGCAGCCAGCAGGATGGGAAAACTGAGATTTGGGAAACAATTATAGTAATTACAAATTAATGTTGCAGGTGTCTTTGTCGTCTGTAATGTTTAATGCAGTGGCAATGGATATACCATTGGAAGACCTCAAGGACTAGGTTAGATACAAACCATCATGAAGAATATCCATCAATGTCTTGACTACTTATTATGTGCCATCAAGTCAGCAAATCAAAATCTTTAGGAACAACATATTTCTATGAATACAACTTACAGTAAATGCTGAGGCAAAAAGGCACTTGACAGTGGTGATTCTGCTTTAATAGCTCATTTGGTTAGATTTTGTTCTACACATCCTTAAAATTATTTGTATTGTGATTTTATGACAAGAGGCCAAGGAGAGTATGTTAGTCTACCTTTATTCAGCATAAGCTAGAAGTAAATGAAGGTGCAAACAAAACAGATTTTGCATAAAACTATTCTAGCAATCAGTTGGAACAGGAATCCAGTACACTACACTACATGTAAACAATGCTATAAATTCCCTGAATACATTATGTATTATATCTGTATCGGCCAGTATGGTATAGCCTTCCAATGAAATTGAAACACTGAGTAAGCCTGCAACTTCAGAAACTTTTCACTGATTATGAGATGCACATAATCACCATGCTTTCCCAGAAATATCCTTTGTTTTAAACAAGAAATAAGGAGAATATTTGATGCAATCCATTGGGAGAAAATCAACAGGCTTTCCTTCCAGAATCAAGAATCTACAACCCATGCCTCAGGCTGTCTTTTCTGGCTATGATGCAAGCCTTAATTATGTGAGGGAGCAGAATCCCTTGCTAGATTATATTACTGATTCTTTACCAATGAGCAATTTGTGTCAGCCAATAATAAAAGGACAAATTAAAATGGGGCATTAAAGTGAAGCACATTGGCTTATTCAGGTGAAAATATTAGAATCCTGAAAGCAGATGACATTATTAGATACACTGGGCCTGAGGAGTCATATCCCATTAAGTCTGTCAGGAAGTTCAAGAATAGGAACTGGAATCAACTCCTAATAATCATAACCTCAGTACTTTGGCCTCTTTCCTCTTTCCAGGTATGTTATGAAACAAGAATGTAATTGTTCTAGTTAAAATGATGCAGTGATGGGTGTCTTATAACATTCAGACAACCAAGTTTAATTATGTGACTACTTTCTCACCATGAGCTAAGAAATGGCATCATTGTTTGCAAGAATAGGAACTTGTTTACTAGCTTATTTCCCACGACAGACCAAATGGCTTGGTTTTGGCTGAAATTGCATGAATCCAACATGCTAAGTCAGTTTGTTAAATTATGGCCTTAGCATGCCAATAGCACCCATACACTTGTGCATTATTTTTAGATTTTGTACTATACCACTAAAATGAATAAATTACGTTATGTATGATTCAGTCCGTAGCAGAACTAAAACAACAATTATAAAAAAAGCCCTCAGTACCGAGTAGGTGAATGTGAATCTCCATGCAAGTATTTGGAGAAGAACACCTCACAAGTCTTAATGTTATCAACAATGTCTCTTATTCGTTTTTAACCACAAGAGAAGAGAAAAAACACATTTTATTTATCAGACACTTGGAGTTTGAGACTTAGAAAAATAACCTGTGATATTCTCTTATACTGTACTGTATTATAAGGGTTAAAGTTAGGAATGCAGTACTGTAAGTCCAGCTTCTTTTTCTCTCTCTCAGGTTTTAGAGTGGAGACCATTCATTAAGGCACCTTTGTGTTTCTAAACAAATTATGGTTGCTAGGATGCCTGGAGGCTATAATCCAAAATGTGATATTAAAGTGCCCAGTTCAGGATTTTGGGAAATATTTGTTCCTCTTCTAATTTAAGATGTCTAAAAAAGAAGAGTAAAAGACAATTTTCTCTATAGAAAAAAAAGAACAGAGAATTATCTAGGAAAATATATAAAAACCTGCAACTGCAATTGTCATAGAAAATCATGTCAGTCATCTGAATTAAAATTCCCATTTTAACAGTGAAATTCACTATAATCTGGCTATGAACAATTAGTAAAATTGGCTTTATGAAATTTTTCTCCTAATAAACTACTCCTTGAATGTGTTTACAGTTATTATGGATCTTTATTATTTTTAAAACCAAACTTACACTTTTCTGTTTGTTTTACTTTGTTTGTTGTATTTTTAAAATACTTGTGTTCTTCATCTCAATAATAAAGCAAATTATAAAATTACATTTACCAACTTTAAGCTAATCTACTTTGTGTGATATTTTAAGGATAAATATTCTTAATTTCTTAGATGAGAAATAGATACACATCTAATGAAATGCATATCATTAAGTACAACATATTAAGGACTACAAATATGGTTTCAGGCAGTTTCTCTCTCTCCAGGTTCTGTCTCTGCCCATAAATTGGTGGGCATTACAGATGCCATTCAAGTATAGTTATACTGCCAAGATCGTTCATAATTTTAAGGTCAATTTTACTTAATGCATTTGTATTTCTATCATTACTAATAAGGCATATTAAACACTATTTCTCTAATTACTATAGTAACAAATCAATTATTTACAGCAAGATCAGAAAGAGACTGTCTTTATATACAAGAACATTATATTTACAACAATCAACTGCAAAATATGTACAAACAAGAGATGCTTTCACGGTAATGACAGTATAAATTAAATAATAAATAGCATGTTTATATTCTTAAGGCACAAATACCTTCTTCCCAAGACTGTACAGGACTTAAATGTTTCCCTATGCTTTTGTCTGATCACTGCAATAGTTATAACTCCCCTGTAGAACAGTTTTCACGGTTAACAATACACACCACACATCAAATGACTTATAAAAAACAGCTTGTTTTTTTACAACACAAATATCTGTTAAGATACAAGTTTTGTGTAAACAGTCTTTAATTTACCATTCATACTATATTCACTTTTAAATAATACTCAAATAATTTCAAAATAATACAGGTATTAGAGGATTTCAAGGGACAACCAGCAATGTGTGCATTTTAGTTCCTATTGGAGAAGTAAAATCAGTGGGATTTTACTTCGTGAGAAACCATTGCCAAAAATGTGAATAATTTCCCTCAACTTAAACATAATAAAACAGTTTGGTGGGAATCCTATGCATGCAACGAGGATTTATTTCTTAAATAACCAAGCATGGAAGTATACTGCACATTGCTGTAGTTGACAAAATACCTGCAATGAATTCAAAAGCGGTCTTTCAGGAGCAAAAAATATAAACAGATTAAAGCAACACAAATAGATTTTATCCAGTTAACTGTCCCTGCCAATGGAATCCCTTTGATAAGTATAACTAGGGACAGGGACAATTCTTTCATCTGCAGTCTGTGCTATGTCCTTAAAATCTCACTGTTAAACAGCATGGTTTCCTGGAACAACTTTGGTGAGTACAGGAGTTTGGTTGCAAACTATATTCTGCAGAAAGGGCCATTTACTCAGATCTTTATTTAAAAACTAAAAAAAACCCTGGATGACTCAGAAAAAATGGTCTTATTCTTGCAGAGCAGAAACCTGCATATCATTATCAATACTGCAATTTCTATATCAAAAGCCATTTTAAAGACAACAGACTATCTAGAACAGATTGGGTGTTGCAGAGGTAACAATTTATTACACCTGTTTCTTCTATACTGATGTTATAGGTTTTTGATATGGTTAGATGATTAATCAATAAAATTTGTTGGTGGTGGTAAATTCAGGGATTTTATTTACACCTGAAATGTTAATGTTTTTTCACATTTCACAGTATGTTATTAAAATACAATCTCTGACTTCTGACATTGGCACTTGCTGGGGTAAATTCTTTTTCTTATATTTCTCCATGTTTTCTGAAATGTAATGGACCAATTCAAATGTTATGGGTCACGTTTTAATGAAGTGCCAAGAAATATTAGCTTGAGCAATCCAACAGTGTATTTTTGCCCACGAAACAGAACACCTTATGCTTCTTTATAAAACAAAAAATACAATAAAACTAGAAACTTTAAGCTGCCAAATTGAAAGCTCTGGTATATTATGGCACTTTTTAACACTTCTTTTCTTCCTTTGGAAAAAAATAACCAGCTTCAAATAAACAATACTATATACCCCAAATACCACGTAAGACAGATTAACAAGACATATTGTCAATCTGATACAGTTATACTGTCCATAATATCTGAAATTCAGGACTTCCATTATGTAGAAAGGAATTTAAGTAAATAAGTCAACAAAAAAAGAGGCCAAGATAGAAAATTATCCTTACTAATTAATACCTTGGGATGTGATGGTATAATACAAGTTTAAAAGCTAATTTATTATGAAAACTCAAATTATGACAGAACTCTGCAAATGCAGATCTTGAAAGAGTGATGACTCCCAACTTCGGCATAGAATAAAAAAGAAAATGAAATGCTTGGTTAAATCAAAAGAGAAAGTTAGGCTGTTCAAGATAAGAACAATTTAGTCAAGCATTCCTGATTTCACCTGATTTTTAGAAAACACATAGCAAACGCTATAATTCTTCTATGGTTAAAGTTTAGAAATTAATCCCTTTTTACTGTATTTTTTCCTAAAATTATATATTGATTTTACTCCCTGAGGTGTTCAATGGGAAATGGAAGAAATTGCCATGTTTATCATCAACGATAAAGTGCTGTTTTCTACTTGATTGTGACATGTTTTCATTAGAATCATAGCAAGATTTTTTTTAAAAAAAACTGGAGAATTAATTTTCCGGTGTATATGCATTGAACAAGAGTATTGTCAAGGATCAGCATATTCTACTATCTTGGAACATTTCTGGGTCCTTCCCATGTTTCTCCAGGAATTGATGCTTTAAACAAAAATATTAGCATCCATGAATATTAGAACCAGAAAAGAACAAGGCAGATTTAGACAAGTAGTTATATGCATTTCTGGCACAAAAAAAGACTGTCGGGAAAATGCATGATAAAAGTGTCTCTTCCTAATTTAAGTCCTATGTCAGTTATTACAAAGGCTATATATTAACTGTATAATTGGTGAATTAATTTTTTAAAAGTTTCCTAAATAGTAGATTTACAAATGCCCTTTTTTCATTCTCAACATCTAATTTTATCATTGTGCATGCTTGAAAAACAGGTGTTTTCATTACTCTTAATGCCTGTCACAATTGTTAAATCATAAAGTCCTTAGCATTGACTTTGGTGACTTAACTCTCCCTCAAAGTTGTGGATCTACAGGCTGGTTTACCAACTTGACTGACAGGAATCAAGGAAGATGCTTTGCATCAAGAGTATCCAAGTTTGAATAAAGGACACTGAGATTGAGGAAGCCAAGTAACACCTAGTCTACCAAAGTGTGACTTGTAGAGTAGTTTGCACTCTATGCCATATCAGAACAGTAGCACCATAAAAAGCTGGATGTGAGCTCTGAACACTGATACTATTTGGCTGTTCCACTGGGACAACAGAAATATATGCCCTGTCAGCTTTCAATTGTGCAGAGATCAGGAGGAATGGTAGAAACAGGGTCCCAAAACAGTGGTTAAGCCTCGGTGACAGGAATATTCTTGCTCAATTCCTTGATCCCATGTAATATTCTCTTCATGTGACCCACTTTGGTCACTCCTAGATCCTGAAAAAAAAATGACAAGGATAAACTTAGTCATGAAAAATTAGCCAACTGTAGAATACATATTAGTTGAATCTTCCCCAAAATGAGAATAAAGCAGAAGCATCTCAGAAACCAAATGATAAAACCACAGTGCTTGAGAAAACAAGATATATTACAGAATATGCTTGAAATAGACATTATTCAGAGGCACAGATTTATCAGTCAGGCAAACTGCACAGGAATGACTAAGAATACAAAAAGCTTAATTCAAAAAGCGACCAAGTGACACACACACAAAATTATTACATATAAATGAGCCAAGAAAACACGTAATTTCAACACAAATAAAAGCTACACTTTTTATAAAATATCCCCAGATACCTTTATGTTCATATTCTATTTTCAAAGGAATCATATCTTCCCAATGTTAGATAAAACTTAGCAGATTATGTTTAGTTAGTGTCAAGCCCTACACAGATAGTCAAAGTCAAAGAAGAGCTACACAGTCTCAATAAAGTATTTTTAATGCTAATCCAGGGATAAATACATAACCTCAGAAATTACAAAATAAATTACCAATCCTCATTTATATGAGTTTATTTGAATGATTTGATGCGCTTCTTCCCAGATTTCTTGTTACCTGAGTTGAATTGTTGTTCATAAGATAATCTGCCAATGGATTTACTTCCATCTCTTGGGGGTTTATGGCTACTCCCCCTTCTATTACTTTCCCTTTCTCCCAACCATTCTCATATTTGGATCTAGTTTTGATTTCCTGTTATATCTGTAGCTTTGCTGCCATTGCTTGATAGTAATAAGAAGCAAATGTCTACAAGAGAATTTTATGATGGTATTCATTGTCCACAAAGCTGTGAATCCATCCAGAACTGGTGTGACAGTCATATTGGCAGTTGTACTTGCCTGAATCCTATTATCAGTGGGGCTGAATTCTGCATGGAACCAAAATTCATTTGTCTTGTACTATCCTAAAACTATATTCCAGCTAGAATAGCATACATTTCCTCATAGCAATAATTAAAATATGGCTACTACTTAATAAAAACATATATTTTATCAAGGAGTTATACAGGAATGGTATATTTCAAGCAGTTGATTCTAGGAGATACAGTAATGCTGAATTTCACGTATACTCTATAACTTTACGTTTGGTGTGGGTATTTAACCAAGAGTCTCTTTTTTCCTAACCTAAAAATAAATAAATTATTCTGTCTAAAGGCACCTAGGATGGAGAGTATGCAGACCAGCTCCAAGCACAGTCAGCAGAGGCTGCCATGTACATGCCAATGGCTATTTTGATGAGTTCTTTATGAAAGTACCTTGAGATCTCTCCGTTCCAGATGCAGGAGCTCAGAGCCCCGGATGTCATGCCGGATGAAGATATCTTTATACTCACAAAGACTGAGGTGTTCAAGCCAGGCTGCAACCTCCTCTGTTCCCCAGAGGTGAACTGTCAGAGATGGAAAAAGCAGGGATGTTGAGTACCCCAAAGCCCAGAAGGAAAGGTAATGAAAAAGATGATCAGCAGCAAAGACCAAAGTAGCATAAAAGTGAAAGGCAAAACTGTACTAACATATCTTAGAAAGAATAGTTCACCGATTCCAAAATAAGGAAAAGCTAAAAAGTTAGAGACACTGACTTAAATGGAGGCTAGATAATTAGGCAATATTTTTTCTGAGATCAAGGAAGTAAGATTAGGGCCACATGTTTTTACTCAAAGCAAATACTAATAAGTTTGGATGTTTGCAAATACTAAGAAGGGCCTACCTATATTAATAAAATTTATTCAGGAAAAAAAATGATGTAAAATGTAGGGGATTTGTTTATTCATTTACTTTTGTCATCAAAACAGACCAACATTGATACGACGTAAAATTCCACCTTTTAAAATGCGTGCTTTAAATTTTTAGCCCAAACATATTTGGTTAATCCTGACACAAAGTTCAGTCTGAACTTCCTTTGCTGTATGAAAATTCTACAAGCCTATGTTCCAGATCTTGTTATACACATACTGTTTTGGAGATGACTTTTTCCATAGGACATTTTGGTAATCAGTTCTTAAAGAGTTTAATCTCTGAGACTCATCCTTAGATAGCTTCTGACAAGGAAATCCATGTTCAAATACATGCATTATAATAATCATGTGTCTGAAGTTGGATTAAAGAAGAAATTATTAGATTTCTACATTTCATTCAGATTTGTTATTAAGCAAGAAATAAAAGGCTGTGAATCTTGGTAAAAGGCTTAGTCATAACTCATCTTGGATTTAGACACTTGTATCACAGTTTAATAAAGATTTAAATCCAATCAGTAATTTTTCTTTAATATAATGGTTCATGAATAGAGGAAACTTAAGAACTGATGATCTTTCTAGTTCCTTATATCAAGGAAGTAGACATTGTGAACAAAGTCTTATTGCATGCATTTCTACTAAGAAATCCTTTGCATCCACCAAGCAAATCAACCTATCTACATGGGCACTATTTTGTTTAGGGAGAAAAAAATATCTGGACAAAAATACCCAGCTATCCAACCTTTTTACTAGCTTCTAAATAAGAGAGAGGATAAGAAAATCTAAAAAGCTAAAGGCAAAAGAGAGAACGCTGAAATGTCAGAAAATTAATTGGAAGATAAATGATCTCATTAGCTCCATAGAACACTGAGAGATATAAGCAAACAAATCAACTAATACAAAATTGGGAAAAGATTGCCCTGATTCCATTTCAACTTTGATTTGAAAAAGTTTATTTTTAAATATCATACCAACAATGAAAATTAAACCTCAGGATGCACCAATGAAGATGCAGAATCCCAAGACAAGATATGAGACTTGATTAAAGTCTGGGAGAGAATCAACGAGAGAAAATCAATAACCAAATCTGGAAACATTAGCAGGGGAGGTTTGGAGTTATGCAGGCTTGGGTTCAACAATCACTTCAGTTTTTAAAATTTCAAAATTTCCAATAAACTTCTCTGGCCATCCAAAAATGTACAATATTTCAAAGTCCTAAGTTCTATTTGCAATGTGTGCTTAGTTTCCGTATTTTAGAATATTCAGCTACAAATACAGTAATCTGCTCCAGGAAAGTAAAATGCCTGTTTTAATATAAAGGAAAAATATATAGGGAATATTAAGGGAGTCGGAAGGGAGACATTGTTTCTTGTAGAAATGACATCTAAATCCATGGGCACGTTTGGATATATAGGGATGTGAAAAAAGGCAAAGTGGAAATGCAAAGGCAGATGGTACCCGGCAATCCCAAGCTACTGCTTGTCTCCTTATTCTTGTTGTTTTTATCCTTTTTAAATTTCACCAGACGAAATTTGCCACTTCGGCTGCGTTTAGAATAATCCAGCATTTGGTTCTATAAAAAAGAGAAACCACAATATTTTTTGTAGACTTTCAATTTATATAAGATCCCCCCCCCCAATGTTCATTCATTTTATCAGACTCTTCTGATAAAATTCACCAGTATAATTATTTAATTAATCTTAATTTAATTTAGCACATTGCAGGGGTATTTGACCTAGGAAAGTAAACCAACCAACCAACCAACCAACCAACCTTCCTTCCTTCCTTCCTTCCTTCCTTCCTTCCTTCCTTCCTTCCTTCCTTCCTAAAATTACCATAAAGTAACTCTGGGCGGCTTATAGTGATAAACAATATATCTACATTAAAACTTAAATATTAAAATCTATGGACATGTGGGGAGGGTGGGGGTGGAATGGGGGGAGGTGGGATCTGTTGTTACTTGATCAACCACCTCCATTGTGCTGTTTCCCCCACTAGGGCTCTAAAACACTCCAAGAACACCACCTTCCAACAGGCACGGATCTAGATACTCCCTCTAACAAGTTACCTCTTCATCACTGGGCTCCATGAGTTGCCACAGCCATGGGATATCTGCTAGTTTCCTCATGCGAAAGTCCATATCTGTCAGTGCAGCTTGGAGCTGTTCCTTCTGGGGAGGATCCAACTGCTACATCAGAAATGAAAATATGAAGACACAGTTAAGAGCTGTAATCTGAACAGAGACTTGTCTAACCTGTAACAGAACTACCATAAAGTACATTCATATCACACTTTATTCTGTTTTATTGTTTAAATATTCTACTCTAATGGCATAGAAACAATATGGAAAAAAACAAAGGTCTAATAAAAGAAAAGCTGGTCTTTGCCCATAATAAAGTGTTTTTTTTTTGGTGAAAACAGAAAAATATACCAAATCTGGCTTACCCCAACCATTCAATGCAACACTTCATGCCTTCCTACCCTTATAAACCATCCTTGCTTTCTCCACAGCAATTCCATACTGCATACATTATCTTTTGCTCCTTAAACTTTTAATCTATGGACAAATAACCACTCTGCACAAATCCTACTTCAGGCAATTGTACCTTGATGTGAAAAATAAATCTTAACAGAGTTATTGTCCAAGAATACAGCAATCCTTTTGCTCTTTGCTTTGCATCAGTTTTGCATCTACTAATTAACTAATTTCATTAAATTCAAGAGGCCAGCATTATGAGCTTTATAACGAGTTAGATCTTACATTAGTTAATTATTTAAGTCTGATTTTAAAAAAGGATTCTGCTAATGCAGCGTTTATAATGGATCTTGTGAAAATTAATATTAAATGGTCATTCTCTACAGCTGAGTTTCCTTTTCTGAATTCACTTAACATGCTTGAATAGCATGAGATCAATTTAGTAACATTTTGTTTAGAAATTAAAACCTCTAAAAGCTAAGGTGTGAAGAGGCGTAAAGAATAGTTCCCTGTGCAAGCACCCATTGAAGAGCTATACATTATGTTGCAGCCTTGCTCAATCACCTTTGTAAAGCCTGTGCCCAATTATAAACAGATCCTATGTTTACAAAGTGGGGGATGATCTCATGCTAGAAATACTGTCACATTATTGTCACATTGCTTCCTTCCAGTCTGTTGGCAGGGTTTGTGCTCGACTTTCAGTTGTGAACAATTCCTGGAATTATGTCGCAAGTGCAAACATTTCAGTGAAAGAGGCCAAAATGGACTTTATAATGTCAAGTGATTTTTTTTGTGGAATACAGAATTTATAATGGAAGCAAGGAGAAGAGCAAGGGAGCCGGATCCAGGGACAGATCAGACAGGTACTCATTCACACATCTTTTAACCATTAACTTTATGAAGAATGCACAGCCAACATCAGAATAATAAACCTAGTATTTACAAAGAGGAGGGAGATAAGTGTTGTCCTGTGTTAAAGGCTAGTAGTGTACTTCAATAATGAAGCAAAATATTCTTAGTGAGGACAAATAAAATAAATAACACAACCAAAGAGAAATATTTCACGCTATTTATTTCTTACCAGGGCCATTTTTCCAGCCAGAAGAAGTTCTGTTTCACTGTGCAAGGCTTTAACATTATTTACCATTTCTACTACAAGGTTGCAATTCAGGCCCTGTAGAAAGATTGCATGTGTAAGGACTCGAAGCTGCAAATCCAATAGTGCAATATAGGACAGTCAAAATGCACTGGAAATGTACCTCTGTAGACTTGGATTTTGCATACACTTTGTCCATAGATTTGGAGCTAGCATTGACAGCATGAGCAAGTTCTTGTTCCATATCCTGGTATGCCTGGGCTATTTCTCGAATGCTGTAGGAAAACGTAAGAGAATAGGTGAAATGTAGAAGAACAACCTTTCTAGGATGTCTTATTCTGGTGCTGTCTTCTCTACTGGTGGCAGGAAAGGGCCTCACCTGTGAATCAGAGCTCCAGCTGCTCTGCAAAACTCATTGATATGAGTTGATTCTTCCTCGGATATAATCTCAGGATGCAGTGTGAAAGAGGGAGGTCTGGGCAGCTCACACTTTTGTTTGTCTTCCCAAGACTTTAGGGTATTCTCAAATGCCTAAGGGGGAGAGGAAAGGGGGAAGAGGCCATTTGCTTTTTTAGAAGAAAATATATTTGTTTGTGTGTGTGTGTGTGGTGTATATATATATATATATATATACTATTTTTCCTTATATTTTCCTTATATTTATATAATAAAAATTACATCCAAATCTTTGGGCATGTTTGGAAATTGAGATGGAGTTAGTTTTATTTTGCTGAGAAAATAACAGAGTGATAGGACATCTGAATGACTAACAAAGTATTATTATATGAGCTTTTGTAGGGGAGAAAAAAAGCCCACTTCATCAAATGCTCGAATCATAGTCCCTAAGTTACAGAAATATATGTGTGGATAGGGAAATTCACAAAGTGAAGTGGGATGTCTAACACTTGTATTCTTGTTAGGTGGATTCTCTTACCCTGTCTCTGGTTAATGTTTGTGCCCTGTTTTTATGAACAATCCAAATATATCCCGGGGGTTGAATCCAAGCCTCTCCATCAACTTGCACAGGGACTCCCTCATCTCCCAGGATTGCAATCTTCACAGTTCGGCACTAAAAACAGAATATCTAGTGTTAATTGCATCCTAAAATTGTAAAAGCAACTTACAAAACAATGTCTGCTTTATGCTACCCCAGATATATTTCATATGTCCAATATAAATAAAAGATTTCCCCCAAAAATGGTATTACTGCTCATAGTAACTGTATGAATGTCTAATATCTAGCTAAAATAGAGCATTATTTAGAAATCAACCTATGTTTAACTTTGTTGATTACTATCTTTACTAACCCTTTAATCTTTAACATAGAACTGTCAGGTTTAACTTTTATATAATACTCAATTCTCCACAGTCCTCTCAAAGGAAATCATCTTATGGATAAAAATAAGCCTAGTAAACACCTGGGCTATCCGATGATGTTGAAGATTAATTACACGAGAGACAGCCATCTGCATACTTCCAAACACTGCAACCACTTCTAGGATCTTATCATCAAAAGAAGGAGCTGTAAATGTCTACAGTAACACAGAGAATTAAACAAATTGGAGTTGCTTCAAGTATAATGGATCCCTTTTGCTCCCAATCATGACAAACAAGCAAGCAATATACAGACATGTTGTACTTTAAAGAGCATACATGCATTATAATTCTACAGAAAATGGAACAAAATACTAATATATTCTTCATTCTTAAAGTAAAATATAAAATGACAAATGCAAAAGAAACAGATTTTATTTTTCATGTCACCACTGGTGACTTCATCTTACTATTAGTCAAAAAAAAATTAAACCATAGAAAGGTCAAAAATATTCTTATGAGTTCAAGAAATTATGAAAAGATGGAAACTTGAATGGAAAAGTGCTTTGTTTCAGTATTTTTTTCAAAAAATGTCAAAACAAAAAGAAGATGAGAAATACTTACATCATCTTCTTTAGTTCCTCCCCAGAAGTTTGTGCCTCCTGCATAGCTGGGGATGTTGAGAACAGCAATTCCTTGAAGACTGGGCAAAGGGATTGGACGCCCATCACACTATACGATATAAAGCCAATTTTATGTAATGTTTCAAACACAGATTCATATGTTTAATTAGTAAACCACCTTTAAAATGCTAGAGAGTGTAGGCAATTGCTCAGAATTAATTTGGGAAATTAATTTTCCCAAAATTAATTTTTACACATTACATATACTATTACTGCAAAGCCCTCTTCTACTGATGAAAGGAAAATAACTATAATGTTCCTGTGTAGACATTAGTGTTTGCTTAAATAAGAACCTGAAATTTACCTCTTTCCTCATCTTTTTATCAAAATAAAATAATGTGGAGGAATTCATTGCAATCTTTCTTAAAAATCTAAAGTCATTTCTAAATAACTTGTTATTATACTGAATTAAAGATCCAGTATATTTTTTTACAATGTGAATGGGTCCATCAATTTTAACAGGGTGATTTCATTTAATATACTTTTGCATTAAAATATACAAATGATTTGTAACGTTCAGCAAATTCAACAATTCCGCATTTGTATCAATAAGCATCAGTGAAATAGAGCAAAAAGTTAGAGCAAAAAGCAGAATATTCAAAGAGCACTTCAAAATGCATTTCCTCAAAACACTGAGGCAGCTGAGCCCTCAAGAAGTTTTAGACTGGCTGTTTTGGGGTCTTTCTCAGTATCTCTGCATGCACAGCTACTCTGTTTAACCAACGGTCTTCAGTGGAAGTGTTGTCCATGCAGCCTAGGAAGGCCTCTAAAACAGCTATGCTGAGCTTTGTAAAGAACATGGCTGTTTCCAGAAAGGCACTCCATTCACGCAGGCATGCTTTGCAAAATCCTAATAATTAACAGAAAATTATTTGCAATTTTTGGGCACTCAAGTATGCTTAAAAGATGTCTTATAGCATGAAAATCATTGAACCATAGTACAAAATCAAAACGTTCATCTGTTCACTTCAAATAATAGTTCAAACTGGCTAGGGCCAGTGCTTTTTTTCTAAAAAAAAAAAAAGGTGCCGGAACTCACACACGTCATACAACCCGCCTTGCCTACCCTACAAGGTTCCATCCAAAAAAGGTGCCGGAACTCCGTTCTGGGCGTTCTATGAGAAAAAAAACCCTGGCTAGGGCTATTTTAAATACATTACCTCTAACAAAACCTTCTGTTCTAAGTTTTTGTAAGTTCTGTGTAGCAGCTCCTTTGTCCCAAGAACTCCGTACCACATCATATTTTTTGTACGACTTCTGATAATGGAAAATAGAAGTAAAATTAAATATATCAAAATTATCACTAAAAATGACACCAATAATTATACAACAATAAGTATTAAAGGAAGCGTAGATTTATATTTGCAGTTAACAGATGAAAAGTTTAAAACTATCTAAAATAGAATGCAATACCTGCATTTCTCTGGATGTTCATCACGCTTGTTGTTGAAATCCAAAGAAATCTTTGCATCCAAGCCAATTCCAAAATAATTATTCATGACACATTTCTCTATGTAACAATCACTGCAAGATGAATTATATCATAAACAAATTGTTTTCATGTGATGGAATAATTTAGCATCCTCTCTATTTTCTATCCATTTGCAACAACTTTTGCGAAATAGAAGATAAAATTATGGCAAGCACATGAAGGGTCTCTCTCTCTCTCTCTCTCTCTCTGAATAAACAACAATAAATGAATTTGTTCTTGGAGATATTAGAAACATGGCTAGCCAACAATTGAACAATAAACAGAAATATAGTGAACAGTGCTGGTGTAGACTACATCCTCTAGCTTAACTTCTGCTTCTAATTTCTTTTGCTTACTCTTTCTTATTCTTTTTCTGAGCTCAGGCTGAATATTGTAATGGCTATGTATTTATATATACACATAATTAAAATATATTTTCAGCCTTTTTTGTACTTTTTTGTACTAGTAACAAATATTAAATATAATTAATATAAATAACATCCTCATTTTAACTTATATAGTGAGTAATGAGAGAATCTATTTTCTTTATTGCTAACTAAACACTTACAGATTTTCTGGCTCAGGGTTAAATGGATCTGCGTTGATCAACAACCGACTGATGACAGAACCTCCTGGTAGAGAACCAGATGTCCCAGCACGGAAACCTGCCAAAAGAATGCAGAAGTTACAGGAAATACTATACAAGTTAAGAAGTGTGGCAGAACAAAGCAGATTTAAAAATTAATTTTACCCTCAAAATCAATAGGCAATATTGCATCTAAGCATGAAACATCATCTCATGTTACTATACTATTGTTGAAAGGTAAAGGAGAAACAGAATTTATTTTTAATAAAAAAAACCTAAGTTTAGTACTAGTCCTACGCAGAAAGAGATTCAAGCACATTTTCAGCACACACAAAAGAGATTCCAACACTTTTTCCTGTATTTTCCCTGTATCATCCAGCAGAAAACTGTAAATGATTTCCACATATCTTTGGAAGCAAAGTTTGTTTCACTGTTTTAAAATGTTGTCCTAATTTAAAACAGCATTTAACAAGGATGATTTTTAACGTATGCAAAACAACTATAATGGCTGATACATTTTCTGAGCCTACAGTTTTGGAAAAAAATCCAGAGAAGAGCAACTAAGATGATCAAAGGCCTGAAGGCTAAAACATATAAAGAACGGCTGCAGGACTTGGGTTTGGCTAATCTAAAAAAAAGAAGAAATGGGGGAGACATGATAGCAGTATTCTAGTATTTGAGGGGCTGCCACAAAGAAGAATGGGTCACGTTATTCACCAAAGCACCAGAGGTCAGAACAAGAAATAATGGTTGGAAACTGATCAAAGAGAGAAGCAACCTGGAATTAAGGAGAAACTTCCTGACAGTGAGGACAATTAACCAGTGGAACAGCTTGTCTCCATAAATCGTGGGCGCTCCATCCCTGGAGATTTTTAAGAAGAGACTGGACAGTCACTTGTCTGAGATAGTATAGGTTCTCCTGCTTGAGCAGGGGGCTGGACTAGAAGACCTCCAAGGTTCTGTTCTGTTCCGTTCCGTTCCATTCCATTCTATTCTAATGATTAAGGTTATTTGATTTTGTGTGATCACCACTAACTATCTGAAACAATGTGAAATATAATGGAAAAACATTCATTTATATAGTGATGCAATCCTATTTCAATTAGATGGGAAGAGTGCTAATGAACTCACTGGGATAGATGATCTTTGCATTCAACATTGGCAAGCTGTCCCGGTTTCCTGCCTGTGGAGGAAGAGAGGCAGAGCTTCCTACTGATATACTTCCTTTATTTATTAGTCTTTCACAAGGAGACTTGATTACTGAAAAACATAAAAAAGACCATAGAAACTACAGCATACTAGTGATACTACAATTATTATAATAATAATATATTATTTTCATCTATTTGTCCTGATATTTGATCCTCATTTTCTTGGTATGATCAACCCACTTCTATATTCACCACACATTCATTCCTGACTCCATCTCTTCTTGTTTTACAACCTCAGAAGCAATGTGTTGCTGCTGGCAGCTTGCTTGGCAAACAGCTGATGTATTTCCCATTGTGTTCCTGTTCACTATACTCTTTTCTAATCCCTTCATGTCCAATCTCTCTACTCTGCTGGGGAGTGGGCAGAGGAGACATTTCCTACAGAAATTATTTGGTGAAATCCTTTGTTTTTGAGGAGCAAGAAAAGAAGGGCTGCGGTTGGCCCATGAAAGGGGGAGAAGGGCAAGTGAGAGAGGAGCGTGCAGATTTTTTCACTGTCTTGTTTTGCAGATCTGGGCAGTGTGGTGCAATGGGATGGGATTGGTTAGGGAAGTAGAAGAGATTTCAATAAAGCATATTACAGAATGGGGGAATCCTTAGTCCCATGTGAGTGCTGGAAGGTAGGGAGAGGGAAGCAGGGTTTTTTAGTCCTACTTGGCCGTGGGGGAGACCAAATGTCTGCCATCAACTTCTGTGCATTTTCTCCTGGTTGGCCCCAGATCTGAAGGACCCAAAGGGATGCTTTCCCAGCGCTATTTGACATTCCAAGTTACATGCAGATGTATGCCTCAATGTGCTTGCATAGAGAAATGCAGAAAGAAGTCTTCATACTTCCCATTCCAAAGTAACACTTTAAAAACAACAACAACTCCTAAACCTGTATTTAAAACTTCTATTGCTAAGGATTGAAGGAGACTTCTCCAATGCTCTAAAACCTGCCATTGTGGAGGTTCCTAATAGCAGTTGAAAAGCAATTTCCAAAAGTAATTAAAAAATGAGGCTTGGTGAACTATCTCCATATAAGCTACATTATGACTGTGAGCTTGGTTGAAATCTCTTAACTTCTAGCTGCTCAACTGAAGACCTGACCACAAAAACATCAGTTCCTACAGTCTACTCACAAAATGCAGCTGTCCAGAGTACCTGTGGGCAATCTATGATAGATTTGCCATATGGCTATCTATCTCTTTTGCAAAGCTGTCCCAGCTCCTTGAAATACATCTAGTTCACTGTGAATCCTCACCAGAAATTCTTTTCTTTTTGAGTAAACAGCAAAAGGTAATTAAAAGTTTCATTTTGGAAAGTTACAAACAAATCCAAAAGGGTTTGAAATAAGATTTTGAAATCAGTGATAAGAATCCTTCCCATGTCATTTTGAATTCTTAAAAAAACCCACAATAGCAATAGCATTTAGACTTATATACCACTTTACAATGCTTTATGGCCCTCTCTAATCAGTTTACAGAGTCAGCATATTGCCCCCAACAATCTGGGTCCTCATTTTACCGACCTCGGAAGGATGGAAGGCTGAGTCAACCTTGAGCCGGTGAGAATCGAACTGCTGAACGGCTCGCAGTCGGCAATCAGCAGAATTAGCCTGCAATATTGCATTCTAACCACTGCGCCATCACAGCTCTTAAGATGGTACTATGAAGGTTGAATACTAGAGCTAGCCAGAAAGAATGAAAGATTGCAACTAAAGGAGAGGAACACTTAAATTTAATACAGAACAGAGCAAAATGCTTTAACATTGGATATACTGAAGTACAGATACCCCTTGACTTACGACCATTCATTTAACAACAGTCTGAAATTATGGGGGCCATAGAATGGGTGTTTCATGGCCTGTAAAGTACCTCTGGCCATTGAAAAATGTTGCAGCATACCACCCCAGCAGTCACATTTGCAATCTGACTGCTTGGCAACCTGTTCGCACTTATGACCAATTGCCAAGAGTCCTGTGATCATGATCACCACCTGCAATATTTTCTGCTGGAAAGTTAAAGAGGAAGTCAACAGATTCTCTCCTGGCAAGCAGCTCTTTAAGAGAGAAAGGAATTCCTGCTGGGAGAGAATTTTAGCTCTGAATGGAGCTGAAATTACACCTCCAGCTACAGGCAGCCCTTCAAGAGTGAAAGGGCTATCTACCACCTGAGGGAAGAAGAACTCCTCTAGCAGGTTGCAGAAATAGAGTTCAGATCCTGAAGATCTAAGCTCCATTCATACAGCCTTTTGGAAGTGTTCCCTTCTATGTAGCTCTTTTGTTCTATTACAATCTTTATTACAAACCAAACCAAAAACATCCATTAAACTTGTGTTATATAATCACTCATCCGACTATCCAACTGAAAGCACACAGCACTTGAAAAAAATAATCTTTTATAAAATATGTCAAATAGGCTCTGGAAAGATGCTTATAAGGAAACTGGAGATAAATAACCTGCTCCACATAAGAGGTTTACCTTTCCGGTGGCTTCTCCCTTTTGGAAATCCATAGTTGCCAATGTGTGAAGACTGTAAATTGATTTTGTTCTCATTCCTTAGATCCTTTCCTTCTTCAGGGGTGGAAAAATCCAGAAGAAAGCTTGCCTGTTCTTGGGTTTGAGCATTCTGTTCATCAACAGCTACAAAGTAAAACAGAAACAGAGTCAGGTATCTTTTCTCATGCTGTACCGAGGGAACTAGCCAAGCAAAAGAATATTTTCATCAAGGTAGAAACTCAAGTTAGCTTTACCGGATGGGAGAATGCTCAAATCATTGGCTATCTTGCTTTTATCATTTCCTTTTAAAAATACTCCCTAAAATAAAGATCAGGTTGCTTATTATTTTTTGGTTATCATATATGGATTATGTCCCTACAAAGAAAATATAATCAAAATTTTCTACTGCTGAGAAATATTTTTAGGCAGAAAACACAATTTGCAATGTGCATTCCAACTTTTATCATTAGTTTCCTTTAAAATTATCCTAGGCTGTTATGAGTAATAGGCAGAGAAGAAAAAGAATGGATGAATGCACAAATGACTAGTTGTACCACAATTACAGTTAAGCAAATTGTTCTTTTCTGCCATCTATGCTATAATTGAAAAGCAAGCTTACCTCTCAGTAATTCACGTACTACATTTTAATGGAGAGTAGTTGTAAAAGTCATGTTCATAGAACACATCAATCTGAGTTTTAATATTGAGAGAAAAATGCTTTATAAAAGTGGAAGACTGGGTCTATGTCATTGTCTGGGTTGGATCTAGAGTTTGCAGCAAAAGATGGTAGATATTTTTTTAAAAAAATGCTGACTAGACTATGGCTGGAGTCCTTCAGGTGACAGCTGTTTTATTATTTTATATGCAACAACTTCTATTATTCTATTTGCTAACCTCTGAAGTGAAACTGGTGGTCCATAGTTCAAGTCTAAGCAACAAAGAAACAGTTGCTGCAATTGAAAAGATTATATCAAGACCAAATGCTGCACATGGGTGTTTAAGATTGGAGGGTTCTTTCTAAGGAGTTAATAGCAGACCAAAGAAAGAAGATAGATAAAAAGCTAAGTTGGTTCAAATTTAACTGAGAAATACTGCTGGTAAATATGTAGTGCAGTGTAAAGTTATTCTTGTGAAATTTATAGTATGGTGGAGTGGGACATATTACCAGCAGCAGCAACGATAGGTAATGGTGAAAGATTTCATCCCTATTCTATTCAAGAATATACATCAATTGGAAAGGTAATCAATGTTCCCTCAGAAAAGGGAGGAGATAATGGAATATATAGCAGTGGCACCAGAAGTAGCCTTTTAGTGACGAGAGGGAAAAAATATAAACGTTTGTATTTTATAAAAATATAAAAGGGTGTTTGCTTTCAAGAATAAATAAATGTATCTTCCAGAGATTGAATATATTATTTCAATCTGGAATATAACTTTCTGCACCGTACACTAATAGTATAAGGCCCCATTGCTGAAAGTTGTTCTAAACAATCATGTGATAAAACATCTAGCCACAAGAAGACACTTAAGAACAGTTTACAAAATTATTTTGGAAATGGAAACAAGGGAGAGAAACTTCTGGCATACCTCTAATACAGTGTTTCTCAACCGTGGCCACTTGAAGACGTCAAGACTTCAACTCCCAAAATTCCCCAGCCAGCAGGGCTGGCTGGGGAATTCTGGAAGTTGAAGTCCAGATGTCTTCAAGTAGCCAAGGTTGAGAAGCACTGCTCTAATTGAAGGGAGAAAGTGGTTAAAAAAATGAACACTGGAAATGGGCTTCTGTATGTACCCAGCACAAATACAGAAGCTCTTTAAGTATCTGGACTGAAGTAGCATATCTGAAAGATCCTTTTAACTAAAGCATTATAAACTGAAGCATCCTTTTGAAACTACACAGCACTTTGGGAATCCAAATAAAAGATATTTTAGGAGGAAAAGGTTCTCTTTTTTAAGCCTTCTTTTTTATAGAAAAAAACACTATGTAAGACTGGCTTATGACTAGTAATATAATGCATAGTTATACTATTATTTATTTATTTATTTGGAATTAAAAATTAATAAATCACCAGGGCTAAATGCCACATTACCAAGAATTTCAATATTAGCAATTAATTATTTACAGCATTTGATTCTACAGGAAAGCTTAAAATGGATACAAAAAGTGCATCTGTTTACTATTGCTTCCACTTGCATAATTTTAATGTTATTGTTTTCTCTTATTAGCTATTGATCTTATTGCTATTTTGATTTAAAAAAAATATTTATGTACTGTATCATTATATATTGGAATCTGCCTTGAAAAATCCTTGAAAAGCTGGTTAGTAATAAATAAATAAATAAATGAAATACAACCATGCTGAACCTTCCGACAAAAAAGTAGCCATTAAAACCATTGCCACCAATCTCAGCAAATTACAGACATTTTATAAATTATTGTCTGAAGACACTGGAAGGTGCTTACTTGACAAATGTGAAACAAGACCTACTAAAAGCAAATGACCGTTGCCTTGTTAAAACTTCTGAAGGTCTTCAAGAGTTGGTAAATATGAAGACATGATGCTTTGGTCTAAACTGGACATTGTGACATTAGATGGATAGTCTAAATTTTCTTTGAAATTAATTAGGTGCTTTAGAATAATATAATTTTAAGAACACAGCACTTCTCTTTTAAGAATACAACACTTAAATCCCAAGTCTATAGAAAGATAATAAAGAGAGGTATTTCTTTCAGGCAGTGGCTGAATTACCTTTTTCTGCATGCTCAATAATTTGACGAATGGCTTTTTTCAGACTGTTGGCTCTCAACATTAGCTGTTCACGTGGTCTAAATATCTGAGTACGAGCAATACAGGACGACCCTGCTGACAGCTCAGTAGAAGTATCACAAGCCATTCCAGAACCATCACCGTCTTCTGTTTCTTCCGCAATGGTGGGAGGTGGGTTTGGCAAAGATGTTGAAGCTTGAGATTCTTCATTCAGTGTCTTCAAAAGTGAGTCCAGCTTCTCTTTCAAAACAGAGCACTACAAGTAGAAAGAAAAAAATGTGTACAGTGATTGCATAGTATGGGTCTATGTGTGTATGAGAGAGAGAAACCGAAATGTCTTTTTCCAAATACCTTTCTGGTCATGACTTCTGACTCCTCTGAACTTTCTGGTGCTCTTTCGTATGCTTTCCCTACTCGAGCTACAAAATCTTTCACGGTTTCACAAAGCACCCTAAAGAAGGCAGAAGAAATATGCAGTAATCTGTTCTCATTCACAACATCTAGCTTCTATTGGGTCAGCTTCCTTCTTAGTACTTACTTGGCTGATGAGATGACTACTGAATGTTGGTCAGATGTCAAAATTTTGGATAAATGAGCAGCCACAGAGTCTTCATAGAAAAGTATCTGTTGTACCTTGTGAAAGCAGACATAGAAAAGTGTATTATTTCTGCCAATAATGCAAAGCACAAAATTAGAACTAATTTGTACATGCTCAATAAAGACGGAGTCAGGATTTCAATTTATTCTATGGGGAACATTACACAAAATAGCACAACGGTCAAATCCTGGCTGAAAAGCCCTACAAAGTAAAACACCGGAAACATAGTGATCTCTAATGTAAACTTTATTAGGCATAGAATATCGGTAGATAGAAGGAAAGCTGGCTCTGGCAATATGGTGGGAAACAGATAATTAAAAGAGTAAAACTTTCCCTCCCTCTCTGACAGTTCAGGTCACATTGTCCAATTAATCTTCCAGCAATTGTTATGAGAAGAAACCTTCCACTGGCCAAAACATCTCTTCAGCAACTTTGGCTCTCACACTGATAGGGAACACCTGTGGATCCCAAGCTCTTCCTTCCCCCCTCGCAACTGTAGGCAAGCTAGAAGCAATATGGCAGTCCTAATAACAATACATCTTTGTAGCTTGACAACAAGTTGATAGAAAAGTGAAAAAGGGGGCAGGTTACAAATATTTTAAAATAATCAAAATAAAAGTTATCGCATATTCATACAAGGGACATGACTGCAGTAAAACAAGAATGGGGAACATGTGAATCTTTAGATGTAACTACATTGTGATTTGACAATTTTGGGATTCTGAAAACTGAAAGATCTAACTTTCCCTTCTCCTACTTTAAACTTCAAATCTCTGTTAAATGGTTTTGTTTGAACCTCTGTGAATACTTTTTACCTACATAAAGCACCATATCCCTCTTTAGTGCTCTAAAGTTTATATATTTCAATGCTCTTTCATGTCATATGAATATTTGCTTTATTTTATTTATTACCTCAGTTTTCCAGCTTAACTATCTTTCTTTACACTTTCTCCTTTTAATAATTACCTACCTCAGAACTGTCACTGAAATCTTCAAGAACTGTAGTAGCTGATGTTTGACGAGGGAGTTTTGTTTCATATACCATAATGCTCCATCTAGTAAAAAAGATTTATTACACCAATTACTACAAATCAGATTCTGTATACTATTAAAAATGAATAGCAGATACAGTTCATTTTAATCTTTTATTGATTCAGGTGCAAAATGTGTGAGTTCAGGATCAGTAAGCATGAATATTCATAGGCACATATATGTATACCTATACATAACATACATTTATACACAATTATTATATTCATGCAGAGTAAGCACTGAAGTTCATTTTCCCTACATCCAGTAAAATGGCCTTAAATTACTAGCAAAAAATAACAGTAATATTTACCCAGAGCAATTCCTACTATGCTTAAGAAATTCTGAATACACAAGAAATGTTAATCATAATTATTGTTCATAGTATATAATTACATAAGTATTGACTGCTACAGAAATCAGAAAATTTTAAATAATGTACTAAAGTAGAGTTAATGGTTTTCAATTTAACATTTAATGCATACCGTATATACTCGAGTATAAGCCGAGTTTTTCAGCCCATTTTTGGGGCTGAAAAATGCCCCCCTCGGCTTATACTCGAGTCAGCGGCGGCGGCGGGGGNGGGGTGGGGCGGCGGGGGTGGGGCGGCGGCCAGGGAGGAACAGCCAAAATGCCCCCTCGGCTTATGCGCGGGTCACCAATTTTTCCCAGTTCTCTGTGGGAAAATCGGTCCCTCGGCTTATACTCGGGTCGACTTATACTCGAGTATATACGGTAATTATTAAATAGTATATGACTAATATTGTTACAGAGCAAGACATATAACCTGATAAAATTTTCAGACTTTGCTATTTTGAATATTATCATTTATAATATCCAAATAAATCAACTAATGCTCATTAAAATTATAAACAAATCAAATCAAACAAATTAGAATAATACTATCTTTAAAAATATCCCTTCCAGGATTAAACTTGAACACATTCCGTCAATTTGCAAAAGGCAGAGATAAAGTTTTTTAGCTTGGAATATAAAAGCATTTACTTAAACATCTTAGCCATTTTCGGGACTGCTGAATGGCACACTATAGCAATACAACTGATCCTCCTACATAACCAAGCTTTGTTAAGACACTTTTAAAATTTAAGGCATATAAACATAATGCATATATGCCAACAATAATGAAAGTCAGATTCCACCAGATAATAAAGAAAGATATTCAATCTTGTATATATAAAATTGTACCTCTAGGCCAGGGGTCTTCAAACTTGGCCCTTTTATGACTTGTGGACTTCAACTTCCAGAATTCTGGGAGTTGAAGTCCACAAGTCATAAAAGGGCCAAGTTTGAAGACCCCTGCTCTAGGCCTTTTATATTAATTTATGTAGAATGATGTTCTTAAGTCTTCCAAAGTGGCTGATCTTTGTTTGGTGTTAAGTTCAGATTCAGAGTGAAAACTAGGGTCAGTGAATGGCAATACATAATGTCATTTACCTATCAAGCATTTTGGTACTGGCCCTTTCCAGCTTTTCCAATATTTGAGGAAGTTGAGTATCATCATCACAAGCAGATCCCCAACCTAGCACACGTGCAAGGTCATTGCCGGTACCTAAAGGCAAGACACCCAACTGGCACTACGTATAGGAAAGGAAAAATAAAAACATAGCATAACCAAAAGAGCTTCACTGAAAACAGTCACAAAAGAAAAACACTGAAGAAACTCATTCTAATTTCATTAATGCGGAAAGATGCATGAAATAAAAGTACACGATAAAAAGATTAATGTGTCATTCATACTATATCGAAATTTTTCCAGGTTCTCCCTGCCAGCTCAAACTTCCTCAGTGAATATCTGATTTGTGCACTCCCTTTACACATATGGTATTTATTAAAATGTTTTTTTTGCATCATTCTTTTAACAGATCTGTTCAAAAGGGATTATTTGAAGTCTTTTTCATCATCTTTTCAATCTTCACTTGGGATTGAATTGTATAACTTTTATTTTAAAACTTTTCAAAGTATCTAACATTTTTGTTTTCCTTTTTTACAAGCCTGGCAACAACCAAAACAAAGCTGCTATTTCTTAATAGGGATGGATGGCGAACTAATTTTAATTATGGATGTTATTAAGAATGCTTTTAATCTCTGGTGAAAGATTAACATTTTAGTTTTACTGCTATGATGTTTTGCCATCATAACTAATTATCATAAATAATTGTGCTTAATTAGCAGTATCTTCTAAGAAAATAGCCATTTTAAGCCCAGGAATCATTTCAAATATGTCAGGACAGAACTCCATTTGGCAGGCTGTTTATGCACAGCTAATTAACAATGTGGGACTTCCCAATTTTATCAGGAAAGTGCGACTAAGGGTTGGGAATTGCAATGATCTAAAAAGTTCCTTATGATGACCAACTCTGTATAAATTGCTAGTTGTACAGGACAGTACCTTTGAACTTTCAAGGGTTTATTTGTCCCACACAAATTAATGAACAAATTGCTGCATCCCATGTTAAAATTGAAAACCCCATATTTGCCATATAAACTTTCAAGTTTAAATACTTCATTATTTTTCATAACATTTTGGCATGAATCATGTTTGCCCTTTGGGGGGGGGATTTATCCTTTTTCACTTAGGGATAAACACTGTGGGATTAGAAAGGCACCTGTTTATGGAGACTGAGGCTATCAATTTCAGAGAGTACCCATCCAACGCTTCCATCCCCACCACACACCAGAATTCGGAAAGTGTCGAATTTCTGAAATAAACGTAAACTGCAAAGGGGAAAAAATTACCATTAAACATATTATTCAAAATTGAGAATGCTAGGAATCCACTGTATGCATTTTCTGCACAGCAATAATACAAAATATTTATTGGATTTTTAATTAATCTGAATACGTTTCGAGTTACAGGGTCATATAATGAACATAGTACAGTTCTTTATTAAGCAGATACATCTTCTAAAAAAAAACAGTTTTGTGCATTTCAACACACAAATCACGTTATGGAGCTTTGTAAAGGAGAAGTTATTTTTATTCCAGATGTGAATGGAATAAATACACATTGGACAACTGCTCAGTGAATAAGCACTTGCTTGGCATGCAGAAGATGTTAAGTTAAAGTCCCTCGGTGGCAACTTTTACAGTACTAGGCTGGATAAATAAATAATTTGATACGATTTAAAATATTCATAAATATAAAATAATTCTTATTCAAAAACATAATTAAATATCAATTAAAACAATCAAATATAAGGAAATGACAACAGTTCTGAGAAGACTTCCTTTGTGTTGTATCGTCCATACCTATTGATAAGATATACTCACTAAAATAACCTAAATAATAATGGCAGTGCAGTGTTTCATAGGAACAAATTTTGATATATGAAGGTAAGCTCAATATAAATGTGGACAAAACAGAAACACTGTTTTGTTTTGAGCCTGAACCAAACACGTTGCATTTCAGAAGTTCAGTCAAACCATTTTAGGAGGATTGTGATTTGGCAGAAGTACCAGGTTTCAGCCAATAAAAAAATCTGGAAGGTTGCTGTGACAGAGTAGGGCAATGCTGTTGCACTTACCCTCTTTTCTCTTCCACTGTCTCTTCCCAATCCTCACTATTCACTCTTAGCCAGCATCCATTTATTCTCCTATTCTCACCTACCAATTTAACCCCCTCAATTTCCCAGCAATCATTTTTTCCTATCTCTTCTGAACTATGTGGCATCACTCAATAGTCCTAAAACAATTTCTGCTCCTACACTGCTCAAAAACTTTGGTCCATAATACAACTCATCTCCAGATCAAACATACATGCACTTTACCTGTATGCCCACACCAAAAGCAATGTTTCAAACTGTTCCAAATTGGTTATTCTGAGCAGAAGATAAGAATGGTTATTTTTTATAAATAGAATGCAATTTGCCTACCCAAGATGAGGTCCTCCATTCATAAGATCAAAGACTTGTGCAGGATTTAACAGTTGTTTAAATCTTCGAAGGAACTTTACACCCTGGTTGTCTCCACTTTTTGAGTTGACAAAGACCAACAAAGGGCTTGTACAAGAAGGAGGACAAGTGGCTTTCCAAAAACCTGGAAGAAAAAACAATGATTGAGGAAGATTAGTAATTATACATTTACAGAAGTTTAATTATAATTATTGTTTTACGATTATGGCCTCACCTAAACGATAAACTGATTTTTAAAAATTATTTTAAAAGTAATTAGTTTGAAACAGAAGTATATAAAATGCAGATCAGATTTGGAATAAAATGCAAATCTTTTTTAAGGGTCCAGAAAGCTAGAATATTCTATTTCTTCTTAGGAATATCCTATTTCTTCCTTCCCATCACCAGGTGTTCCAGTTCTTTCATCTAACTGTAGCTCAGTATGCCATGACCAATAAATATGTTCAGTCATCAGAGAATACTTCTTAATTTCTGCTCTTATTCTTCCCTTAGGACAACACTGACAAACAGTAGCAATTATAATGACTTACCATCAGAATCAATGCTATTGAGAGCTGTGGGAGGGATGACAGACACTTTACAAAGGCCAAGGGGGCATTTTGTTGGTAATAAGTCTCTGCATGAGGTATGTACCTGTAACAATAAAATCACACCCATTAAATTTTGTAGCACCTGGTTTCTGACTTTTCATTTGCTTTTCTAATATTTTTCCTACACAATAATACAGACATAAAATATTAAGAAATTTATTATGTTTAAGATTTGCATTGAGGATACAGTGATACATGTAACATTGTTCTGTATTAAGTTGTTCATAATTAAGGTATACCTTGCCAAAACACAGGACAGCCTATTAAGACAAGGCCATAGTTAAGTTTCAAATTCCAAATGTGAAAGAATTCAAGAATATTTATTACTTTTTCAAATGAGATTTTTTTAATAAGGCACTTGTAAACAAGCCAACCGTTTACCAAATCTCCTTTATTCAATATAAGAAAATTCTATGTGCTAACAATATTGCAGCTTGACACTTAGTAGAATTTCTCCTGGTCATCATTTTCCACATTTTATTAAGAATGGCATTTTCTCATAACTAGTTAGAAGAATGGTATTTGGCAAAAAAGAAAAAAAAACTTGAAATCCTTCCTCAACTTATGAAAATACACCGGTAATATATACCAAAGGAGAGCTGAAACTCTCAGCAATGCACCATAATTACTTACCATGGCTTTGCACCAAAGACAACGCCAGTCTTGCAAGCGTAGGACACTGCCACATGTTTTATCACACACTGTACATTTGGCACTCACAGGTAGATTTCCCTCCAGCCACTGGTGTGGCATTGAAATCTATTCAACCAGAATTAAATTTTTTAACAAGAAGTTTAAAAGCCATTACAATATAAACAGATATTTCTTCACACGCAGAGCATAGAAATCCCTTATTTTATAACACTTTCAATATAACATATATTCATGTAGTTTGGAATACAGATCTGCTTTCTTAAATGCCTAAAATAGTTATGATGGATTACATCAAGATTGTAGGATAGCAGTGAATATATCCAGGCAGATTTTTACAAATCCAGCTTACTAGTTCATTTTATGGGTTCCCAAGAAAACTAAATAATCAAGTGTTGTTTCTTCTTTTCCTGAAATTTCTCTTATGCTACTATTTAGAGAAAATGAGAAACAAAGTACTCCTCTCTTGCTTAACATATTCAAATATTAGTGCAACTTACAGAAATCTCTCCCTCCCTCGTCTTTGAACAAAGCCCCCCTCCCTCTCTCTCTCTCTCTCTCTCTCTCTTTTCTCTCTCTCTCCTTCCCTCCCTCTTTCTCTCCCTCTCTCTCCCTAAGCCAGGAGTCTCACAAATATGATAGGTTGTATTTATGCTAGGGTTTAAAGAAGGTAGTAAGCAGCAGCAGAGATTTTACTTGAAGCTCTTTTTTACAGTAGTATCAGAAAAGTATTTCTATACCACAACTTATATATCTACCATGGGGCTCAAAGAATGCAAAAAATCTTTTTTCAGTCTTGCTACTTCTAGGATTAACTATGGTTTATTGTTTAGTCACAGATGAATTAAAACAGATCTCACCTCTTCTTCAAGGCTTATTGAATTCCAAAAGACTTGGAAAGAGCCAGGCAAAATATTCTTCAAGTGTCTGTTTGGCATTTCTTTGATTATTGGCTTGAGATATTTCCACCATCTCAAGATCACCAAAAATTTCTAACCTCAGGAGCAGCTCATTTTTAAATAAACAGCATACAATAGTTCCTGAACTAGGAGCATTATAGAAATGTTCCGAAAAAAATAAATACTCCTGCACTCCAGAAAATTAAAAATGTCCCTCACTGAAACCTTCAGAGCAGTGGTTCTCAACCTTTTTAATGCTGNCGACCCCAAATGGGGTCCCGACCCACAGGTTGAGAACCACTGCTTCAGAGTGTCTTAGCAGGGAAGCCCCCTATTCAGTGTGCTTTTAATATCTTTGGTAAAAATCACCCTTTGAAAAATGTTGTTTTACATACCCCATCTTCCTCTTCAATGATATCCTTCCCAATGGATGCCAGCGTTGTCCATTTGCAGTTATTAGTTGCCCGGACAGCACATCTCTTGTGAGCCTTAAATTTGCACACTAACAAAAAAAAAGTGTCTATGTATTGGGGAAAGCACATAATGAATTAACCTGTGAGAAATTGTATTTCCCATCTTTTCCATTCCTCATTTTTGGTGTCTGTTTTTGTTTGCTTATTTTTGTTTTTTGGTGTCTTACTTACTGGCAGAATCAGGAATTCATAAACTGGAAGCACATATAGAATCAAACAAGTTTTATTCTGTACTATTTAACTTGGCTGTAGTTATTTATTTTTTTATAAGTTGTATGAGCCTCATTTGTCAAATGTCAGGATATGAAATCAAATACTTTATTCTATTAAAACTCTTTTGACCTTTATTATCTACCTAATGGATAATAGATTTTATAAATTATTGTAAGCCCATAATTTCATGTGCCAAGCAACATATTATAAAAATTTTTTTTACCTTCACAGGAGAGTCCATGAGATGTGACCCCAGATAATGCCTCTCGACACACATTGCAGTATGTTGGACGTGCATGTGAGCAAGCATACCAGTTATGCATTCCTGAAAAATGGTCCATACTGTACTGGGTAGACTGCAAATTAAATTCAAACAAACCTAAGATTATTTAAAAATAAATGTAACATAAAATAAAATACTCATTTTAATTTTATAAATCTAGTTTTGTGTCAATACAAAATATATTAAATACATAAAAATTGAGTAAGA
Organism: Protobothrops mucrosquamatus; assembly: GCF_001527695.2. Lineage (NCBI taxonomy): Eukaryota > Metazoa > Chordata > Lepidosauria > Squamata > Viperidae > Protobothrops > Protobothrops mucrosquamatus. Next base: position 75,410 of record NW_015386542.1, read on the forward strand.
ATGCCATCTCATATTCAAGTAAGGAGAAAAAGGTAAATAAACTGAAGAGTACAGTGGGGATCAAATGGATTCTTCCAACCTATGCATTATAAAGATTAATGAGAGAGCAAGAAATGGCCACCCCAATGAATTTTTAATTAGGATACTAGTGCATAATCTTTGGATTTGGCTTGGCTGATAAACTTTAACAGTAGCCACTAGAAACAAGAGACTGTTGAAACTTATAACTTCTGTATGGGAACTTTCACTGTTTTCTTTAATAACAGGGAGCAACCTATCAATATAATGTTATAAGATAAGATTACATACCTGCTGATTTGAACAATATTATCTGTAGATTATATATTATAGAATTATAATATACAATATATATAATATATTATATATTATAGATCTCTATAAATTATCAACGTTTACTATTGAAAATTTATTCTTTAGAGCTACTGGGAAGTAGTAGTTGCTTAACAGGACATGTAAACTTTTTTTCAAATTAATTGTTAAAAAGAAAAATATGCTGGAAAGGTGCAGGAAATATATTTCACATTCATAGTTTTCTAAATGCACTGCAGTTTTATAGCAGAAAATTATCTCAAAAGACAACAAAGCAAAATATTTTTCCTCAGATAAAAAAAAACTACAGTATTACTCTTTTAAAAGAATCAGTATTTATTCGCACTGAAAGATGTGAATTACTATTTTTTAAAAAAGGAAAAAACTGCAATGTGACTCCAAAACTATTTCCTGAGAGAAGGCAAAGAAATATATATTTGGGGCTTAGAAAGGGACAATCTTTCCACCATAGCTTCTCCTTACCCTGTCACTATGGGTGAAGGTTGGAGTTGGAAAGGCAGGAAACAATCCTGGTATGACAGAACCATTGTGTAGTCTAAGGCCAGATTGTGCAAAAAGCCAGGCCAGATGAAAACATTTTCTAAAACATTTGTTTAAAAGGCTAATAATAGAAAGAGGCTTAGGATTTAAATACTGAGGCATTTAGATGACCTGCACTGTTCCACACTTTTGAGTTTTTACAAATTGTAAAGATCTGGTGGATTCTGCCAGGCCCTTGGTTAGGATGATTCATGTGTGTAATGCTGTCCCCAAAAGGGCTATTCGATTTTATACAATTCTGTTTGTCACAGCCGAGGCCCAAGAAGACAATACGGGTGCATCTAATTGTTGTCACCCATTTAGCACCACTGGGGGAGCATGTATAGCTTAAGCTTAAGGAATGCTTTAGGACGGTGACTGAGCCTATTTGGTTTTTAATTCTGTATTCCAGTCAGCTGCGTTCTTCTTTTTCTTATTTTTTTAAATTGTAAGTCACCCAGAGACCCTGAAGAATTGAACAACCTCAAAAATGGAATGAATGAATGAATGAATACTGCATTGAGTATGTACCACCTGGATGCTGTTCTTCATTTTATTAAGACTGCTTATATCTGCAACAAAAACTCTTTTCTAGTCAAGTCTTTGAATTCCTGTGGTTTCATCAGATTCAAGAGAAAATTATTGTTGGCAAACTTTGTGACAACAGAACTATTAAATTTGGCTCTTAGTTACATGTTACATATTGGTTAGTTTGTGTATATTTATTTAGTTTTTTTATTTCTTTTGATAAAATATGTATTAGTAACTTATTTCTGGATTTACCTTGGTGAGCTATTAATATAGTAGTAAGTCTTCTAAATATACAGTCTATTGGAAAAGCCTATCACATTAATAATAATATGTAATACAGGTAGTCCTCAACTTACAACAATTCATTTAGTAACTATTCAAAGTTACAATGGCACTGAAAAAAGTGACTTATAAGTGACTTATTTTGCACACTTAACAACCCTTGCAGCATCCCCATGGTCACATGATCAAAATTCAGACATTTGGCAACTGACTTATATTTATGATGGTTGCAGTTGTCCCAGGGTCATGTGATCACCTTTTGCCACCTTCTGACAAGCAAAGTCAATCGAAAAACCAGATTCACTTAACAATCATGTTACTAAGTTAGTGACAACCTGCAGTGATTCACTTAACAACTATGGCAAGAAAGGTCATAAAATGGGGCAAAACTCACTTAACAAATGTCTGACTTAGCAACAAAATTTTAGGCTCCATTGTGGCCATACGTCAAGGACTATCTGTATATTTATACTAATAAACGAATAGGCCTTTTATCTACACCATCATACACTTCCCTATGTCTTTTATAGGCATCAGAAAGGGGCAAAAATATAGTGAGCCTCCATGCTGAAAAAGATAATTTACCATTGTTGAAAACTATTCTCCTTCTGAATACACTTATGACAACTGACCTCAAAGAATACTATCATAACGGATGAAACGTACAGCACATAAGAAGCAATAAATATCATGATGCACTGTTCCATAATGTAAGAAATGGATCCATATTTTTATCTAACATCACCTCAAAATGTTCACGATTCTGTACAATTTTTAGTGCAGCAATCCAGTCTTCCATTTCTTTTCTGTTGTCAGCACATAAGATGAGTTTTCGACATGGGGTAATAACCTGTAAGATAAGAAAATTATGTCCAAACCCCAGAAATATTAAAAAAGAAAGGAAACAACAAAGACCTATCTCATTAGGGTTTCAATTTTCAAAACGACAGACTACTTTATCAGAGGTAGTAGATTCTGGAGAGATAAAGTATGCTATGATACTCTAAGATAACACTTTTTATATTGTTTATTGGAAACTGTTCAGAGTGATTCTGGATAAATGTGTCAGTGCAACATATAATTATAGTATATGATTAGAGATACAAGTGAGTAGAGATATCCTACTGCACACATTCATTATCATCGCCCCCCCAATTCTGTATCCACACACATTCATACATAATACTTTCACTCAAACTCACCACAGTCTCCAAGACATGAAGACACATTTACATTCTACAATTAGAGTTTAAATCAATCTCTGAGGAAACGAAGTAGGCTGTTTTAAAGGTTTACATGAAAAGAGTTAAAACTCAAGAGATTCTCTCGAGGACAGAAACAATAACAACTACAAAAACCCCAAGACCACCTCTTCTCCAACTTTTCACTGCTTCAAACATTCTCCATTCATTGTAATATGGCAGCAGGATACGTTCCCAACCACTATTGCCACCATAGGCATGCAATTTGCCTTGCTTCAATTGATAAGTCTCTCCTTTTCAAACAAAATATTTGCATTCCCATGTTGGAGAAATGAATACACTTCTTCAGCTTTTGAAATATGTGCCATGCAATTTTCAATATATACACAAATAAATAATACTATGTGTTTTATAGATACATATACAAAGAGGGGTCTATGAAAGTAATGAGCTACAGTACGGTATAAATCCTCATTTGTATGACGTATATCTAATATGGCCTAAGAGATTCTGGCCAGATTGGTTCTAAAATCAAAATTGATTTTATCTAACATACACATGTACATACTTTATAGAAACATACTAATATCCATTCTCTGCTTTCTGTTTTACTTACCGGTCATCCAAAATGTAACAGAACAATTACTCTACTGTGGCTTTTGCAAACAACTGGGAGTCATAAACCTTGCTTATCTAGGGAAAAAGGCAAGGAATCTGATCTACCTATAAATCCTGAACCATCTTTTGCCTATCTCTGAAGTAAAGAGCACAAGAACAATACATTATTTGCCACGTTCATGTTTAAAGTATATTAAATATAAAAGCCAGTAGAAGCCAAACAATCTAGGGTACTGAGCCATACATTAAATAAGCTATATGCTCAACCCTATAAAGACCAAAGGATTTCTCAACCCTATAAAGACCAAAGGAGCTCCCAAATAATAGATAATAAATATGAAAGTACAGACAGAAAGTAGCATTCTGTGAGGCATACATCGAGATAATCTGCCACAAAAAGACAAAGGTACAATAAAATTAGCACACAATTAGATTAAATTATTACAATTATTAAATTATTACAATTAGAATTTGTAATATTTACCTGACAGAGCACTCCTGACAGAAAAAACAGCAATGGTTCCTTGAATGCGTAACATTTTCCCTGTATTTACAATTTATCTCTAATTTCTAGTTTTTGTAATCTATAGTAAAATAAATCTATGACAATATTTAGCAATATTTAAAGATAGGATTTATCCCAGAATCCACTAATCTGGGATTCAGTAGTTTGAGTTACCGTGACCAACTTAATTTGGAAGTAAAATTATGGCTATAAAAGGCAGATTATGCCTTTTCTCGATATGAATTAAATTACTATCTATTTCCTATTAGGTGTTAATGAAGATACATTTAAGCAATTAAAGGAATAGGTCAAATAATGAAAAGAAATGAGATGGAAAAACAGGCAGAATATGTTAAATTGTGATGGAATACAGTAGTCTGGATTCCCAGGAGAGAGGGGATAAATTCCAGAACACTAAGAAGCAGCTCAGTTCAGATAGTTTGTGTAACAGAAAGAGGGTGAAGACAGAACCTTCCTAATAGTTTTCAGAGTATATGCTTGATGTAGATAGCTGAATACTTCATTTTGGCAAGATTCTGTCTATAGGAATGGAATAATAAAGAAATCTGCTAGGAAGTATCACCATGTGTTTCTCCATTTTTTGGATCCGTCAAAAAATAGATTGTTCCCAGATTATTAATGCACGGGTGTAGAGCACTAAGAGGGCAGAACCAAGGGATTTTCTAAAAGGTATGGCCTGAAACAAGGTATCATCATCTCAGGCCTAATAAATCCCAACACAGGCCATAGCCAAAAATTAGGAACTGTACATATACAAACAGGTAAATCAAGACAGTAAGCTATCCAGCAGTCTGACCACCAAATCAAACACAAGCATGCTGTCAAAAAAGGAGTGTATAGTACAAATTTTCCTGGAGGGTTACTTTATAGACAGGAAATGTTACAGATGAGATTAACCTCAAATGCAATCTGTGAATCCATGACAGGACATAAAAATAAACACGTACCCTTTATTGCTATTAGTCCCCCTTTACAGCAGACATCATACAGATACAGGAAACATACAGACAAAAATATCCTGCAAAATAAATACACAAAAAGGTTGATCTAATTCAGCAATCCCAAAATTAGAATGCATACATAGAAACAACAGTCTATATACAGACAGCTGAATTCCAATATGTTCTATAATAAGAGCCTATTATTTTGTTGGCTAGGAATGATGAAGATTGTAGTCCAAGTCATCTGAGTGGCACCAAATTACAAAAAAAGAATATGAGAATAACTAGATCAACCTTTATGTGTTTATAATATACAAAAAATTGTCATCTATCCATCTATATATCAGGAGAGAAACATATCAGATTCATGACAGAAATATATCAGATTCAAACTCACTGTCTTCTTGTCTTTCACTATCACAGACACAACGTATTTACTAATGCATGTGGAAAAACCAGTATGAAGCACAGAAAATAAAATATAAGAATACAAAACATAAAACAATTATCATATTGCTTCCATGCTGAACTAGTTTATTGAGAATAATATGCATATTAAGCCAAAACACAGGCTGTTTTAGATTGAAGGCCACCACCATCTGACACAAATTTTCTGTATACGTCATTCTACCTCAGGGCAATCTAAATAAATATATACAATAATCAAATTCTTCATATCATTGCTAATCTCATTAAAATAAACATAAGCCCTTAAAGAAAAATTGAGGAAAAAGGAATAATTAAGAGCAAAATGAATATGCAAAACAAATTTCTTTATTTCAAAATGCTAAATTAATCTCTATGTTCCCCATTTTGCTTTTATTATTATTATTATTAAAATAATCTCTTTTTTAAATTCATTTCAAAAGAGAAAGAAATTTAAGATTTATTGTCTCATTTTGATTCTGTCAAAAGAAATTTTTATCCACTTTCCAAACATTTGTCAACTGCTCTGAACATTTTCCAAAAAACAAAACAAAACAAGGGCTTTGGTAAAACATGCAGTAAAATGTCCCTTTTTTGAGACAAATCTCACAATGACCAAGAAACAGAAAAACAAATTAATGCCACATTGGCTGGGTCTAAATTAGCTTAAAATATGTAGAAACATACTTCAAACAAACTTTGAGGTAGTCAAAATGAATCTGCTAAATATAGCTATCCTGATGCAGCCGGCTTCTGAAAACAGCCAACTCTGTGTGTGACAGAGACTGATAACTATAGCTGTTTCCTCTTTACTCACATCCTGCTTGAATACAGCTTTGTATATTATTTGTCAGTTTGGAATTTCAGAACTTTAAAAATAACAAGCTATAAGTAGAATGTAAAATAAAATGTAATTCTGCAGATCAAACTGACTAATAACTTTGGGTTTAATAGCCACATAATTAATGTCAAAATTAGATCTATGCACTTCTGTTATTTCAGTTACTATAAAGGTCCCATTTAATTTTTTTTATCAGTGAGGAAAATCAAGAAATTCTCACTAGCACAATTATAAAATAAAAGATTTGATGGGATAAACATATCATCAGAGTAAAAACCAAAGGGTAGATGGAAGCCCCTAATATAAAGCTAACAATTTAATTAAACATAGCATTAAAATATATCTATTTCACAAAAGGAAAACAGAGAATGACAACTGCTGAGGCTCAAATATCTAAGAAACCTACCACAAAGAATTCAAATGATAAATCACATATTTGAGTCCCAAAAACATATACAAGAATGGAATTAAAATCAATTCATAGAGTAAAAGCTGATGATTTGGAGAAAAATCCTAAAACTAATCAAATAAACAGAGGCAAAACTAATCTTGCCATCCCATGGAAAAATAGATACATTTTGAAGAATTTGTCCAAAGCACAAAAAACAAGTTGTCTCAAAATAAACTTTTCAGAACTAAGAACTACTTCTTAGTAGTTAAGAACTGCTACTTCCTACAATTGCTCACATACATAGGCAAAAGCCCACAGAGTTATTTCTTCCCTCCCTCTACTCTTTTTAAAAAGAAAATTTAATTGGCTGGCTGGGCATGTAAAAAAATGAATTTCCAATCTACTTCTTTCTTTTTCAGAGAATATGCTTGATTCATTTGATGATCAGGGGAATGCTATAGAATGGAAGGAATGAAGGCACAGCATCACAATTAAGCTTCAGGAGACATAAAAAATGAAATAGAAGGAGTACATGATTCAGCAGGCAAGTGCAGAGTTGATGGGATACTGTGGTATCCACAGATACAGATCAGTGATACAGATCACTGATCTTAAGCTTTCTGTATCTAAATAATGTAAAATGTATGCTTTTATTACAATTGTCACATATATTCTCTAGTATAATGCAGAAGTTGGGACAGTTGCTGACTTGTAACCAGATGTAATTTTCTAAAACATGATGCCAATGAACAGTGATGTACAAGATATTTGAAAGTAATTCCCAAACCTGTACAATTTTATATAAAATTAACAATAAACAGAACACTATAATCCAGATATAAAAATAAATAGGCAATTGTAAATCATTTTCCTACATTTTCCTTCATTAAAAGGAAAAAACTACTACAAAAATTACAAAATATACTTTGAGAATTGTATGTGAAATCAACTTTAAGTGCAGAATTTAATATTTTTACAAGCTGTATCTTTCATTAATCATTTAATATCTTTTGCAAGAAACTTCAACTTACTATGGTATTTAATTATTTTTTCTAGACTCTTGTTTAAAACAATCAAAATAGCTCATCTTCTCAATTATGGTATATAGTTATTTCTGTAAAGTTAGAATTGGAGATTTTCTTTATATGAAATGTAAAGAAATATATTACCTAGAATACGAAGATCATCTATTAGATAATATAAGCCAAGAATATGTAGAACCATCTGTTTCTCCCTCTTTTTGACACTACCTCCTCTGTCCATCAGATACATAAACACATACCTATTTTCTTTTATTCTCTCAACTTCTTTTCCCAGAGATCTGAACTGACCACTTAGACATACTAGGTTTCTGAAGTAAAGCCTAGGATGTCAGTGAGCCAATTTCCACTACAGAACAATGGGAATTATTTCCTTTCTGAAATACCAGCCTGTATTTAGCACTGACTGCTTGATATCTGTACAAATTTAATAGGGGAAAAAAAGAATAAGTCTGCAATAGAAAGTCTGTCTGTCTGTCTCTCTCTCTCTCTCTCTCTCTCTCTCTGTGTGTGTGTGTGTGTGTGTGTGTATCAGTGCAAATCAATATTTGGGGGGAGGGGGAGGAAGACTACACAAATTGGCAAATAGATTCTGGACTGCCCTTAATTTTACTAGAAAAGAATTAAACTATTATTTAAGGTAGCTATTTTGCTTCTACTACTATGAATAAGCAAAGACACTTTCTTTATCCACAGGGATAAGAATGTGATCTGATTGACATACCTCATCATAATGTTAGAACTGCTATCTGGTATGTATGTCTACAATAATGTTAAACATACCTAGCGCAGCAATGCAGATTTCATGTTATATACTGTTTCATTTTTCTTCCAAAGATTACTTAAAACATAAGCAAACTTGCAAAACTGGCTTGACCTGAAAACATAACAAGACAAAGAACTGTTTGAACAGGAAGTAATGAGGGTTTTAAAACATTACCTTTAGCTCTTTGAAAAACTGTCTGTAGCTCACCTTAACTCGTTCAAATAAAATGTGAGACTATGTAGCAGCAAGTGAAACAACTTTCTGATTGCTTCCTTGTTAATATTTATCATTCAGCCTCACCCATAGATAAGTCTATATTCCATATTTGTGCTCTCTGCCTTGTTAACTTTTCTTATTTTGCAGTAAAACTGCTGACATGAGACTGCATTCTCTGGGAAAAGAGTCCTCTCCCAGCTCAGGGTCAAATTCCTTTCTCTAGCTCTAAGATAATTTTAAACAAACCAGAGTTGTAACAAATCTAATAAAAGATTCATACAGTAATTGGAAAAGTGCAAAACAAACAGCCTCTTCTAATCCAAACCTAAAAAACCTAAAATATGAATTAGAATCCCTAAGCATATTCCTCATTTTGAAACTTAAGTTTCAGTAATGCAGCCAAAGTTTCATTTTCTTATGGATTTAAATCTGACATATTCCTTTCCAATTAGTTACATGAGTAAGCAGCACTTCTTCCTGAAGGGATCCTGTGTCTTAATGGGTTAGAATAATACTCCTAAAAATTACAAATACACACCAAATCCACTTGTTATATAAGTCACTACAGCCTTCAGGATGGAAGCCTCATGCCCTCCAGACATTTTGATCTTTAGCTTCAGCAATTTTTTTTACCACTGTCCATTCTGGCTGATGGAGCTCAAATCTAAAATAACTGAAGGATATTAGACTGACTATCCAGAAAACCTCTCAAGAGATTTAGGTAAGAATATATCAATCTTGTAAGACTGAAATATATTCTATTATTTCAGCTTTTTAAAAAATGGCAACTGCAATAAGGACTTTGTAGACCATATCTGCATTATCTTTATAGATCACAGATTAGGAAATACAGTTTACCAGTATTCATTTATTGAATTGTTTGTAATATAAATTGCCATCACAAATGTCAACCTATGATATCTATATCTCTGGTTTTAGATGTTAAAATGGCAGCCTGACGTCCTTGAAAGAAGTATAATATAATATAGGATAAAAGGAATACAGAGAGATAAGCCAGGTGACCCAAATAGGAAATGTAATATAATATAAAAACCAGTTCTTGCTGTATTTGCAGCTTTGCAAAATAAATTATACAGATATGCCAAGAACAAAAGAACAGCACAGAGTTCAGTGCTCCTGTTTAACAGATGGAAACAAACCTTTTGAATATAGCTTCTTTTCAAATAAAGCAAAATATACTTGCTTCCTCAAGCAATGTTAATCTCCAAGTTCCAATTTAAGTGTCAATATATTTCCTACGTCATCATTACTCATCTGAGTACATTACAGATAACAAGTAAAAAGCAAAATTGAATAATGCATAAATCCAAAGTTAAACAGGATTGTAACAGACTTTAGAAAAAAGTATCTCGATGATTAAAAAACAAATGTACAATAAGCAGATTCTCTCTCCAAAAATTAATTACATCCAAGAAACTGAAATTAAGAATCTCCATATACATGTTTGTTTAGGAACAGGCTATAAAATCCACAAACATGGGGTCTAGATGTCCATTCGCTTTTTTTAAAAAAAATAGCATTTTAATGTAAAATCATTTAATTAAAATACTAAATGCAAAAAGTAAATAGTAACAATTCAACCAGATTAAAACAGTATTACGTAAGAACTAAATTAAAGATTTGTTGAAAACAAAAATATCTATTTCCTAATGAAAACCAAAGGTGATCTCTGAGATCTGTTTAGATATCCATAAGACAGCACCACTGAAAAGACATCATATTTTATTGACTCCCATTAACTGATATTTATATACTAATATAAGTATCCTAATTCCATGAATATTAGGAATTAGGATTTGGTCCCTAACAACAAAAAGCCATTGTTTGTTCTATTGATGTGCAGACCTGGCCATATTAACTGTAAAACATCCTGTCTCATTCACAGATAATATGTCTTTTTTATGTGACTAGTCCCCGTATCTTTGTGCTTCAAAATCTGATTGCATCTTGAAGCACTTTACTGAACACAAACATCTAATGAATTGATTTACAAACTCAAAGGTTTTTTTAGTACAAGCTACGGTTTGGAAATACTTTACTACTAGTACTATTTTTCAATTGAGAAGCAATCTTACTGGCATTTACCAGGGAATAAATCCTATTGTTTAACATGACAGTATAAGGAAAATAGGAGGCATAAGTATTAATTAAGATCATTGTCTTAAGTTACATATACATAAAATACAGAATAAAAATGTAACAACAACAACAACAACAATGATTTTCAGTAACTGGACCAGTCTATAGTACTATAATACCTCTCTGGAAGAGGAACAGGGAAGCATATAACATAGGGGTTCACAAATAAATGTTGTGGTGCTATGACTCCTAAAATGCTATATAAATGTGTGTGATCCCCATCACAAATAAAATTAATTATTTCATTGGGTTAGTGATGGTCAAGAAATAAATATCTTTGATAAATATGTATTATTTTAAGAGAATATTATAGCTCAGGGTTGAACTGTAGAATCCTTGGTGATCTCTGAAAATCAGAGAGCACCAAGGACTCCACAATAAATATATTAAAATGTATATATATTGTGTAAAATGGAACTATGATGTTTATAAAATTAAAACTTTCTTATTAGAAAGGAACAATGCACAACTATATTAAAAATAAGACTGTGCTTGCTCAGTTTTGTACACTTTCTGGAAACTGGGTTTCTTGTTTTACATTTACAAGACTAACTAGATAATTTGGACTTTACTGCTTTATGTTATTTATAAAATAAAAAAATAAAAATAAATACATAAAACAAAATAAAGCAAAATTAAAATTAAAATAAGAAGGGATATGATTCACAGTTTGGGAACTCCAGCATACTATGTTTTTTTCTTGTTTCAAAGAATAAATTCAACATTAAGCAGAAAAATGGGTATTTTACTCTCAAGGAATATACTCATCACCTACCACTAATGTAAGAAAGTGCCAGAAGTATTGTTTAGTAGCTTAAATACTGAGAAAATAGCAAGAAGAAACAGAGAAAATACTATAACAGAAATCATTTTAAATGTTTTAAATGTTATAGTTAGTAACAGCATAAGTGCCAAAATTGTTTACTTACTGTTTATTCTGCAGATAGAACTCTTATTCCAGAGTGCCCACTATTTGATAAACAATTTTAAAGATATCAACATGTACAGAAATATTTTAATTCATGTATATGAGGAAATTAGGTGTTACATTATAATAAGACTGCAAACGTTAGATCTGCTCTTCAACTCTTTCTATGCTGGAAAATATGACATTTCTAATTGTATCTCTGGAAGCAATATTCTCTCTCATGTACTTTCAGTCCTAAAATGCATTCATTTATGCCACAATACAGACTAGACTAGAGTAACACAGTGAAATCCATTACTGTTATCACTACAAAGTAACAGAAAGAACCTGATCAACTTACTCTAAAATATCTGATTCTTGATGGATTCTAATAATAAAGAGCATGCGGTCTTCAGTAAGTTTCAGTCCACTTCCCTTTTCTTACATAAAATCACAATATCACCATCACTGTTTTTCTACTCCATGTCTCTGAGTTTGTGTCTTCTTTCCTTTAAACAAGTAAGTTATGAAAAATTTGGAGCAAAAACTAATAGGAATATTTCTTCCCTCAACCAAATTCTGGGAATTCTGATTCAAACTGATTAGCTGTGTACTGAAAGAAAAGCAGGGGCAGAAATCTCCTGCTCACAGAAAACTCAGGACACAGGCACTGCTGTGAAAACATGTTGTTTCCGGTCTGTGGTAAAGTCAAGAGGTACTTCCTAGAAGAGGGTGCATGAAGACTTCCAGAGATGAACTCCACCCCTACCAGCAGCGCAGACTTCAGTTGTAGAGGGCAGTCCTAAGGTAACAAACATAGTGGAAAAGAGATTCTGCCTGCTCACATACTACCCGCCTTCATCTGTGGCTGGGAACATTTCCCCTGGATTTTCCCTAACCTCAGAGGTAGCAAATATAGACTCGGTCTTGATATTTCATGAAAGTAATTCAGAACAGATGAAAATGACATTCTTAGCGGACAAAAGGCTATTGACGTGTTTCCTCAGTCTTATTTTAAAATAATGATTTAATGGGAACAGAAAAAGTTAATATCCATTTTATGCAAAGTGGATATATATTACAGCTGTTTATGCTTTAAGAGTAATATTAACTATAGAAAGTGCCTTCTTTGATAAAAAGCTTATTCATAAAGTTAATACAAGTCTTAAAGCAGTATCTTTTTTTTCAGCTCAGGTGGAGGCTGGAAAAAAGTCAGGATGCTTTAATGAATAACAGGTTTGTCCTTGTATAAGACTGAAACCTCTTCTGAATAGTTTTTGAATAATGCATTATTCTAGTACACATTTTATGCCTATATCTCTACACATACAGTATAGATCTCTAATGCGTAGCAACACAGAGAAGAATTTATTTTAAAATTCCACGAAGCACATAGAAAGCATATTTTATATCTTACTTATATCCTACCTTATTTTCTCTCAGGAAAATATCAGTTTTCAGGCAGAGAAAACTTTCTATTATCAAAGAAATATATGCTTGCTTGCAAGTCAAAAGTTTTATTTATGTATTAAATTTGTCCAACTCCATAGCAATTCCTGGCAACGTACAGCAATAAAAAGAGTACAGTATTAAAACAATATAATGAAGAAAAAAGAACAGTGGTGTCATGATACAGCCACAGAATATAAAAACTGGCATACATATTTCCATAGGAGGCCTACCACTCAACCCTAGCCCAAGCTTGGAGGAAAAGCCATGTTTTTTAAGACCATCAGAATGAGGATTTATACAACTGTCTGAAGGGGATGCTTTTCTAGAGGGCAAGCAATGTGACAGAGAAAGCCAACAGTATTTGATCAATGGAGACTGAAATCAAATATATGTTATTTAAAACATCTGCTTAGCCACCCATCTTAAAACACATTTTGGTTGGCTTATAACCAAGAATAACAATAAGAACAAAAAACAATAACAGGAAAAAACAACAGAAAAACCTGGTACCTCAGTCATACTTCCTTCATTCAATCTACAATCTGACCTCACCATATGCCAAGTCAGAAGTTAAAAGTTGGAGACCTGTTGGATCTGGGAGAGGAGATGTTCCATTAGGCAGGGACTACAATGGAGAAGGCTTGCTTATGAGAGCAAGATGGCAATGTTTATGGGAAGGGACCAGGAGCATGCCCGCCCTATCTACTCTGGTGGGATAGGCAGATAATTCATGGAGAGGTGATTTTGCAGATAACCTAAATTAAGTTAAAAGGAAACTTGAGCAAAAGTTCATTATTTTGAACAACTTCATTAATATGGGATTATTTAAGTGGCACCAATGTGCATAGAACTTTATATTTCAACAGTAACAAGATAGGGCTCAGTATTAGTATGTATTGATTCTAGTCAGTTTAAGGAGAATTATCTTATATACTCAAGATGCTTATGCAATTTCACAAGCTTTTTTGTCTGTGCTTTTTCTTCCTAAGGAAGCCATCCCACATTTTTCATGGTATTTTGGTTTGGAAAAAAATCCTAAAGTAAAAAAAGCACAGACAAAAGACTAGCTTTTAGACAGCGAAATCAATTCCATAATACTCTTCAGGTAGAATCAATTTTATTATCTTTAGAAAGGGAGGGAGCTCACTACAGCTGGGAAAATTTATTATTTATAGTATGTAGATATTCCTTTTAAAATTTTATTTATTTTTAAATATTGATTGCACATCTGAGATTATGCATATAATAGTCGATGACTTGTAACTGTATCTCATTTTGTTTTGCATTTTAGCTGATTTTATTGGGTTGTTTTTTGTAATTGATTATCCCATAGGTATAATATGGATAATACCATACTGTATTATCCATATCATATGGATAATTGGGTTTGGCTTACCTGCAGATGAATATATACAATGACATTTTTAAAGGTACCTGTTTTTCCTGCATGTACTTGCTATAAACCTATCCAGAGATAAGATGACCCTTGATTTTTTTAAACCAAAATACCATGAAAAATGTGGGAAGGTTTATCCGTGGATTATGCATGCTATTTTGATTAAAAACTTAAGGCTTACTTATCTGCAGGTAGTCTTATACACAAGTATGGAATGATGTATTATTCATTGTATCTTGAACTATTTGTTTCTCATGTTATATCAAGAAAGGTTGATAACTCATGGATATAGAAATATGCTATTTTCCAGCTCTTCACAAATTTACTCCCGTTCTTTCTCCTGATACCAGGTAAACATGTTATATGCTTATGTTGTGATGATGCCTTTATAGCAAACTTTTAAACTACAAATAACTAATCATTTATTAACTTTTAAAATCTAAGCAAGAGACCTTCATATTTGCTAGAGACTATAACTAAACTGAAGTCAAAATCATAAAGGAAATGATAGATTGTAATAAACTAAGCTGATGGACTCTTCTTTTTCTGTCCACAATTTTAAACACTCCCAGTAATGATAATTATCAGCAGCAGAACTGTATTGATTCAACAGGAAATTCAACGAAAATGAACTCTAGAAAGCTTTTAAACCAACATGTCTCATTTCTAAAATAGTATGCCTTTTCTGTTCAATGTATCTTCAAAGTATACAGATAACAAAGTTGCAGAAAAACAAATTGAGAAGAAAATGCTACTCTTCAAAGAGAAAACTATAGGTCAGTGATGGCGAACCTTTTAGAGACCAAGTGTCCAAACTGCAACTCAAAACCCATTTATGTATCATCGGGTGCTGGGTGGGCGTGGCCCATTGGGTGGACGTGGCTGCGGTGGTAATGGCAGACTGGGTGGAACTAAAAAGTTCAATCAATCAATTCCAACTTTGCAAGATCTTTTTTTTCCTTCAAGAAGTTGAAATTAATTGATTGATTGATTGAACCTTTTTTTTCACACGGCGGCGGAGGCCTAAAGCGAAAAGATTTTATAAAACCCAGCTGAAGGCCTAGGACTGGGCGACGCACGCGTGCCCACAGAGAGGGCTCTGCGTGCCACCTGTGGCACGCATGCCATAGGTTCGCCACCACGGCTATAGGTTATATAAAAACTAGCAAAGAAACTCAGGAGTATTGCTAATGAAACAGTAACAAAAATAGCCGTCTTTCTACTTGTTAGGCAGTTTTATAGGAAGTACTAACAATATTTATTTTCCAAGCTGAAAACTATGATTTTATTTCTTTTTATATAAGGTATATAATGGAATCACTGTATGCAGTGATTTTAAGGGATCATGGAGCTCATCTAGTCTATTCCTTTCCTAGTGAAGCAACCCACTGTTACAGCATTCTGGATCAGCTTCTCTTTAAGTATCTCCAGCAAAGGAGAATTCACTGCTTCATTGTTAAACAGCTTTTATTGTTGGAAGCAATCTCTTGATGGTCAGCTGAAAGCTAGTTCCTTCCAATTTAAAACTATCATTTTTTTGTCTTATATTCTGAAACAATTCTGGCAAGTTATGTCCCATTTTACACATGAAAGCCCTTCAGATACTTGAAGATAACCACCATATCTCCCCAAGGCCTTCTCTTCTCTAGGCTAAACATATCAACTGTCTCCAACTGTTCTTCCAGTCTTTCCTTCCAGGAACTTATTATTATAGTTGTTCTCCTCTGGACATGTTCCATTTGTCAATGTCCTTCCTAAAATGTGCTGCATAGAAACAGACACTAAAATGTTATTTTATTCCCAAAGCTTGAAATAATATCCTATACAGTAAAATACTTTGGCTAGCTGGAAAACCTGGGAATTCATATAAATATAAAATGAGAAACAGTCATTTTTGCAAATTACTTTCCACCTTTTTAAATAAAATAATTATATAAATATATAGGACCATGGTACTGCAAGAATGTATAGAAACAGACTTCAAAATTGAATTTTTGATCCATAAATATTCTTACAACATATTTTGGCAAGTTTTCAGCACTCTGGTGAACCACTAGTTTCATTCTTCAAATCATATTCTTTAAAAAGTATGCATTCCCAAGGCATATAAGTATCATATTTAAGAACAAAAAATAAAACATCCAATAAATATAGAAACAGTATGAATTAAAGTAATATCATTAGCTTGCAGAATGGGAATTTGAACATCAACTGGCCTGAAAAAAAATAAAATGTTACTGATTTATACTAATTATATTTTGTCATACCCAGATATCAACAAATCCGCAATATTAAAACCAATCAAAGTTGCTATGCACATTTTTTTATAATCCAAGCAATAGAATTATACATCACTATTTCATAGAGAAAGATATAATCATTCAACAAAGTTGAGCATTAGTAATTTCAGTACTTTCTGCCCAGGTTTTTAACTCCCCCTTTTGATCTTCCTTTGCTTTTTATTTTATGCTATCCCAAGTAAGGATAATAAAACAAACATGCTTTATTATGATATAGATTGCAAGAAATCTTACCGTGAAACTATTGTTGACATTTTTAGTGCTAGATTCTGCCACACTGGCATCTGTCAGATCCACCTCATCAAAAATAATTGACTGGAAAATTTTAAAAAGGTAAGAATTAATTCAAGAACAAAAAGAAAGTCTAATGCACAAAATTTGGAGTTTAAAATAACTATTATGGGTAATTTCTTCACAGGAGATTTTCTTGTCTATTTAACCAGAATGAGGATAGCTAAATCTTTTAGAAGTGGCTGATGGACTGGATGAATGGCAACATGACCTGTCCAGATGGTGCAATTAGGTCCTATGCTCTATGACAGCATTGACAATTTAAATCCATCTCCCCCAAACAGGTTCTACGAGTCAAAATGCCATATAAAATCAGAGAAGCAAATTGCTGCCTATACACAGGATTATACTGGGTATAATGGCTTTATACTTCTACTATTCCACTATCTCTTTTGTCCATCAGCAAACATTTCATCTGCCCTATTGTTGTTACTGTGGAAACTGGCTCTTGAAAGTTCCTTACATACAAAACAGATCTCAGACTCGTTGAAAAAGAACTGCTTTAATAGGTTTTGCAGTTGGGAAAGGATGTCAATAGAGAGAACTTGAGATGAAGACAGAGCCATGGTGGCGCAGTGGTTAGAATGCAGTACTGCAGGCTACTTCTGCTGACTGCCGGCTGCCAGCAGTTCAATTCTCACCGGCTCAAGGTTGACACAGCCTTCCATCCTTCCGAGGTTGGTAAAATGTGGACTCAGATTGTTGCAATATGCTGACTTTGTAAACCGCTTAGAAAGGGCTGCAAAGCACTGTGAAATGGTATATCTAAAGTCCATCTGCCCAACTGCCCATAACTGCTCTTCTGAGCAATGGAAGTTGGGTACTTCTCAAAGCTACATCTGTCTCTCAACTTGAACCATACAAGAAAGGGTGGGACTTCCAATGGAAGAGGTGCACCAAATGACTCCTTGCATTAAGGCTGTATTTTTAACAATTATTAATAAATACTTTAGGCCTGTTTAACTTATTTTTAGCTAAAACAGTATAACATTTTTCAGGCTTCTATAAAAGCTTGTAAAAAGATGCCACTGTTTTAAGGAATCCATTTATTAAAATTAGTGTAACCATTAAGACCTGGAACAGATCTTATGCTCAAGTACCTAGAGGGATCTGATTTCTAACAGATCTCCACACATAAAAATACAAGTTCTTCATATCTAGAAGCATTTTTATTGACAAATGCACTTCAAAACAAAAAATCTTAAAGTTGTATTCTGAATCTCTATATTCAACTGGAGAGTTCTCTGCATATCTAGAAGATACTGACAGCTCAACCTTTCCTGGTAAATATGCAAGTAACCAATCATGATAAATTCAAGGTGTTTTCATTATAATGAATTTGTCTGAAAACTAATTTTTGTCAAGAGGAGATTGTGAAAGAAAGCCAAGTGAATAAAGTTATTGCTCTTAATGACTACTGTAACTAAGTTATTAAGTGCTTCCAATATCCAGGATGAGAAAAATTCTGTATTAGATTCAGCTTTATTATATAAAGTAAAACTTGAAGGCATCTAGGCCTATTGCACAGAGGTGGAATTCCCAATAAAATACCAGGGTTTTTTTTCTCGTAGAACGCCCAGAACGGAGTTCTGGCACCTTTTTTGGACAGAACCTTGTAGGGTAGGCAAGGCAGGTTGTATGACATGTGTGAGTTCTGGCACCTTTTTTTTTTTTTTAGAAAGAAAGCACTGGTAATACCATATATATCCTATTTTTTCTGATTTAATGTTGTCAAGATTTTGCAGTATCTCCAAAGACTGAAATTAATGAAATGCGCATCATGTTAGGAGCATTTCAATATTATTGTTTTAAAGCTAACTGTATTCGCTATTGGTAATAAAAACAAAATATGTGATCCTATTTTAATATTTATAGTTAATGGGATAATAACATACCTTAGCAGTTTTGGCGTAGTACAAAGTTCGTCCTCTCAATTTGAAATATCGCCTTTTCCACCGCTGGAAGGAATTGGTTTGCTTCATCAACATGCCTTCTTTGATAATAGTCTGGAAGCCAAAAAAAATCAATAATGTTTTACATACAGCCCATTTATCTGTACTACTTGCTCCTCTCCCATAACAAAAAGAAGTATTGCTGAGGTTTATAAAAATATTATTTGACTGCCCTCTGCTGGAAATACTTAACACATATTTGAACTGTAAATCTTTTCTATATCCAAACACAAAAAACAATTGCTTCTGTGAATAGAAGACATTATCATACTGATGTAACTTGTTTGAATAAGGTTAGCACACAGAAGGATACCTCATGTAAAGCTATCAGCATTTGATTGCCACAAGAAACAAGCTGCATATTTAAGAAATGAGGACAGCAATAAAAAAGCAAAGAGGCAATCTATCCAGCACACACACACACACACACACACAAGGGGACAGGGCCGAGAATATCTGAAATATACATATATATACATACATACCAGTACATACATACACATACACACACACACACATATTTCAGATATTCTCATTGATTGGCTGGCTGCCATTTCTCAGGCTGAAGCGCCAAGGCTGTCTTTACACAAAGTTTTTTTTTTTCTCACTTCCTCCACAGCTAGCCACATTCACACACATCCTCCATACCCCATTCAGACAATAGGCATATCCAGCTATAATGATATTTTTATCTGCATTCATGTAGTCACTTTTGATTAAATAAGAAACTTAGCTTAATGGAAAAAAGTCAATAAATACTGGAAGATAGTAAATCTTTAAAACACGAAAGTTTTCAAACCAAATACAATGGATCTGGCATTAACTGACCAACTGAGAACGTCTATCAGCAGTAAGTGGTATAATACCTAATTTAAATGCTTCACTTAACACTCTCTTCTTACCAATTCAAGCAGTTCAGCATAGAAACCAATAATTTAAAAAGATACTGAAGGAATTCCATAACCTTTTTTGTTAGTTCATTCTTTATTTGAAAATAAGAATACATGTATGAAAGATAGCAGTGCTTTCAATTTAAAATGAGGCATCACCATTATACTTAACAATGAATGTAATCACTGAGATCAATAATATAAATCTTATTATATCATTCTACTAAGTTCATGTCCTACCATATGAAACAATCTATAATTTATTTATCGTTATATATTGAAGATTCTTTAAAAATCATTTAATTAGTTAAATTCACAAAAATAACTAGGCCCAAACTATTTTCTTTAACTAGATATTCCACACATACTCACCTATTTTAATCTGTTATTGCACATCCAGGTCTCCAACACTTAAAAGTACCCTTTAATAGAAGGATAAATTATCTAAAGTGCCTGTTCTTCCTAATTGCTGCAAATTTTCATGTTTTCCCTTGCTGTTTTCTTAGTAATCATGGGGGGGGGGGAAGTGCACAATCATCACTTCTAATTTGTTTACAGAAGAATATAAATTCTAGTTTTATTAAATTAAAACCAAAGAAGTCTTAGAGCAGACATGTCAAACACAAGGTCCGAGGCCTGGATGCGGCCCGCGAAGTGGTTTCATGTGGCCCGTGAAGCCATCCTGGAAACAGTGAGGGAATGGCCCCCGCTGCCTTGGCCCTAACCCAGGCCGGCCGGGAGTCAATGTACAATTTTGTGGTGGCCATCTATGCTGAAACGCATTCAGTCTTAGCTCCACAAGGCTGTCTGGAAATAGTGAGGAACCAGCCCCTGCCGTGTCGGCCCCACCCCCTGGGTGCATGCTGGGGAGGTGTCACCCTTTGTGAGGAATGAAGAAATGCACCATCACCTGGAAGTGGCCAGCAAATGGCCCTCGCCTACTTCACATATCCGGCTTGATGGGCTCTGGGGGAGGGGTTTCAGCAGGCAGCGGGGCGCTCTCCTCACAGAGGCTGAGAGGCTGAGCCGGGCGGCGCAAATCCAAAAAGAAACATGAGGCCGCCAGCTCCCAGCCTGTCCGGTTTCAGTAGGCAGAGGGGCGCTCTCCTCACAGCGCCAAGAGCTGAGCTGGGTGGCGCGAATCTGATGAGAAGTGCAATGCTGCCTAGCCTCCAGCCTGCCCAGTTTCAGCAGGCAACAAGGTGCAAAGTTGGCAAGCTTTGCACCGCCCAGCTCAACCTCTCGGCGCTGTGAGGAGAGCGCCCCGCTGCCTGCCGAAACCACGCCCACCCAGTAGGCCACACCCACTTCATTCACACCCACCCACTAGGCCGCACCCACCCTGGCCACACCCACCTGACCCCCTGAGGGCAACCGCAATGCTGATGCGGCCCTCAATGAAATTGAGTTTGACACCCCTGTCTTAGAGGAAAAAAAGAATCACATCTGCCTTCTAAGTCAAGATAACCTAAACCAGGCATATGAAACTCGTGATGTCACGTGACACTGCGTGACGTATCGAGACTTTTTCCCCATTGCCGGCAATGGGGTGGATGTGGTTTCAGCGTCATGCATCTGGCCCGTGGGCTGGCAGTTTCACATGCCTGACCTAAACTAAAACAGTGAAATATTATCTTAATTAATTTACTGTTAATGGCATAATGGCATGTATACTCATAGGCATCAGTTCAACATGAGACACTACCTTTTTATTTTCTAGGATAACCACTATCAGATGGAATCCATTATTACAATCCTCAAAATTATATAATAAGGAGAGTACATTAAAACACTAAAAATGGATGTCATTGAGCCTGATTGCTATTAATTTCCCACACACCCATGTATTTTTCAAGGCAATAGCACAGAAATCATTTGCTTCTACACTTTTATATGATTTTTTGCTGACATCTCAGTTTAGCCTACAATCTTGATATCACCTGGTAATCTCCCACTATCTATCAATCAATAGGGCTGTGCAGAGCTTTTGATTAGATTTAAAAGAGAATCTTAGAAGCATAATATCTTTGTGCAATTCTTGAAAGCTACAGCTGCTAGAGGATTCCAGGAAAAGCCATTGTTGCTTTAAAGAGTTGCTTACGCGTGCTTTATTCTCATTCTGAAGCATCTTTTTAATTTGATGCACTGTGTAATAAATAATAAGCTCCAAATCTGCTTAGCAGCCTTAGTGTATGAAGATTAGCTATGCTCTGTTAGATGCTGCCCCCTAGAACTGACATACAAAAATCTCTTAAGAATGTTTTCAACTCTTCACAGGATGTGTATCTTCAAAAATCAGCAAGTTTTTTTTTTGAGACATAGCCATATGTATTTTTCCTACCCTATAACTAAAACAGACAAAAAGAGCAGCTACCCTGACTACTATAAAGTTACCCACATCATCATGAAGTCACCTCTTAGGATCTTTCATAAATTATATATGCAACTCATTTTACAATTTGCAACAAATCAGCAATAGGGATTCTGCAGAATTTCAACCAGCAAAATGCATAAATGAGCCTTTAGATGAAGTTGAAATTAACAGTTATATTTTCCTAAACAAAAATTGCCTAATTATAACAAGAATCAAGTATTTTTCAGACAAATTTTAATAATTGCTTCCTCCCCAAATAAAGTAAAAAAGCTATGCTTTCGATGAAAACAATAGAAAAATATGTATTATTACAAGTAATTTAAAACAGGTGAAACATAATCAAGGCTTGAATGCTAAAAAAGATTAATAGATATTTTGTATCCTACTACTACTTCACTCTGTTTACTTTAAATTTATGTCAACCCATGTTTCCCAGCCAACCAGGGTGTTTATTCACATCTACAGAACAAACTCACCTGTGCAAATGTTGAGTACTCTTCCATCTCTTTTAAATATTGGCTTTAAAAAAAATCACTGCTACCTCCCCTTAATTAAAAATAAACCAGGGGATTTTCCTGTATTAGAATATTTACAAGACCTCCATAAGTGAATGACTTAGATATGAAAAACTAGCAGAAATGATGTCACTGTGATTGGGCCGCCTCTTTCAAAACACAGATGCTGCTGGGGAAGAAAAATGAACTTGTAGTTTACAGCTGCCCATCTCTGCAAGAGAGCTGCTGTTCTATTTATAGTCAGGCAGCTTAGAAAAGACTTTGGTGGGTTTGGGCGGAAAAGGCTGGAGATAAGATCAAGATGACTTTATAGCATTTTTTTTCCTTTTTTCTTTATATATTGCTCCTTTTCTGTAGTTTGTTCATATTCCAGTTAGCAGTTTTCGGTCCTTTCAATTCTAGGCAATGCCTTTTGAGCCATGAGTTGAGGTAAAAGCAAAGTAGCAGTTTTCTTCTCCCTAAACAATCTTTAAAAGAAATAGGACTCCATGTTCACAGCATATTTTTAGGTATCACATGTGGGCAGTTATCCACAGTAAATGGCTAAAGAGAAGAAACCTATTATTCAGCCTCCTCACTCAAAAATGAGCAAGTACTATTATAAGAATTTCTACATGCTCTCAGTAGCTATCAACTAGTCATAGGAAATAATGCATTTTAGTTACCTTGGTAGCCAATGCAAGCACCAATTAAAAATTAAAATCATTATCAAGAATTTGCATTTCAGCAACACTACTTGGGTCCCAAAGAATGCAATGAGTTACCCACATAAGAATGAATAATTGTTAAAAATCATGCTGTGTCTTCTTTCCTTTTCACAGCCTAGAACAGTGTTTCTCAACCTTGACAATTTTAAGGCCTGTGGACTTCAACTCCCAGAATTCCACAGCCAGCATTGCTGGCTGTGGAATTCTGGGAGTTGAAGTCCACAGGCCTTAAAATTGTCAAGGTTGAGAAACACTGGCCTAGAACATTGTATTAAGTACTATAGTTAAGTGAAGATTTAAATCTAGACTGCCCAAGTAATAATACTTTCCTTTTCAGATGAAAAGGAAGGAAATAATGTTTATTTTTAAAAGCCCTCCTGATTAAATGATCTGCTCTAGGAGATAACAAATGAGGAATCATTTATATTTACAACCTGGCCATTGTGTAGATCCAAGTAATCTGTGGCTAGATCCAAGTAACAGTGATTTGCCTGGTTCAGCAAATAACATTAATGAGGCATAAAACAACATATTATGAAATATATGCACAATGTTGTTACTAATGGATAATAATTTAGGATAATCTCATCAAATGATCCTCCTATAAGTTCTGTAATGTCCTCTAATAAAGGAGAAAAAAAATCATTTTGGAGAAAATATATTTTTGCAATGTCTTCTGAGTAAGGAGAAAAATAACCCTTTTGAAAAAGAGCTCTAGAAAAGAAAATGTTCTTGCTTCCTGAATATATGCATTGTTACTGTACCTCTCCTCTGCAGCTGCAAAATTTTTCTTTCAAAATTTTATCTCTTTTCATTAATGAAAAGAGCAACATCTATTAGTATCTGAGCAAAAGCCATTTCTTCACATAGATGAGCAAAAAGTCATCCCCTGAATTTAGGAATCCGAATGCCAAGCAGATGAAAACAAAATAAAAAAAAACCGTAAAGCAACTATGCACATGTTTTACTTACTGGTGTTGGAAATATAATTCAAACTGTAAGTCTTTGCAAATGGAGAGCACCAACTACATTGTGCCTGAACCCTATTATTGTTTCTATTTTCTGCAAAATATGGATGAGAAGAAGTAGAACAATCTGAAAAAAATCTGGAACATATATATAGCTATGTGTGTCATTTTGGTAACCCTGCACAAAAGCTCACATACATCAGTTAAACAATAAAATTCCTTACAGTAATGCCTTAATTTCTATTTTCTGCTAAGAACCTACTATTTTTTACATTTTGGACATATTCTGGATTCCTATTGTTCTTCACCACATCCTGTTGCCATATGATCGATCCACAGGTAAACTGTGCTGCTTGAAGTATAGCAAAAAAAAATACAGATAACTAAGTTTGTAATAAAAGTAACACGAAAGTAAAATAGCAAAATAATAGATTGTAAAGTATTACTCAAAATGATTAAGAATTTATTTAGGCTAAATTGCAAGAAAAAATTCCTCTGCCCTGTATGTTCAGTAGTTTATAACACTTATCATGACTAAAACTTCTACAATCCTGCAAGATAATTTATAATTTTTTTTCTTTCCAGTGGTCTATAAGATTGTTTTCTCTAAACAGAACAGAATTCAATCTACGTCTATTATTTCAATCTAATTATAATATTCAGTGATTCAACCTATGACCTACATGGAAAATATCCCAGAATTCACTGTAGTTTGACTCTCCAATAGATGGTCTAGAAAAGGTCCCTGTCCAAATAAAGCTGGACAGCCCAATGTTTTGATTTTCTATATTTTAAATCTTTAATGCATAACATACTTTCCACTAGATAATAATGCATGTGGCAACAACTATATTGATATCTTCCAGGGTCCATACCAACATTTTATTTTATTTTTAAAATGGAGTTACAAGTAAAACACGGAGCAGCTAGTAATATCATTATTTCAATGAATATTTCTAAGCCTTATATAGACCCAGAAGCATTTTAAGAAACTAAAAAGTGCATCAGTAGTGATGGCTGCATATCTATCTATCAATCTTCTCAGAAATTAGACAAACATAACTAATCAGAAACAGGCAGTCAGTGCTAGGACTTTTTCTAGCACTATGACTTGATTTACTCACAATCCTAAATAGTTTCAGTGAACCAAAACATTTGGGAAGATCTGCTCTGTACCTTTGGAATTAAAATTAATCGAAGCTTATGGACAAATACTCAAAAGCACATCTTTGATACAATGTATCTGTACGATCATTTGTGAGAAACAAATCCTGAAAGCCACAGGATTTTAGTATTTGAGTGGCTGTGAACTGAATGAGTACAGCTGTAATGGCTCTCTTGGATGCTAGCTTGGACAAGGAGGAACAGCTGGCTTCAGAGTTATCCGAGGGAGGCAATGTTGAGGACTAGGAGCTTGAGATGGCTTCAGTGGGAAACTTGGGGAGCCAAAGTCAGAAATGGCAGAGATGGGCAAACAAGGCAAAGTAGCTCAGGAGGCACCGGTACACGAAGTTAGAATCACTGGGTAAACAGCAGGTTGTGCAGACTGGGTAGGAGATGCACCTGCAACCAGTCAACACTAACGAAGAGTTGCTGCCCCCACTCAATTCATGGACACGCAGGGCTGAGCAGAGAGAGGAGAATAGAGATCAATGAGGTTATTCGCGAGGAGGTTGCCTTGCCTTTCTCAATGAGGTGCACAGGGTGGTGTCCATTTAACCAGGTGTTGGAACTTAGTTGGTGTTGAGAAACCGGAATCTGATTTGCTTCTTTTGACCTAAAGACCTCATCCTGCCTTATCATGACTTGAATCCTGTGATATTGGTTTTGTTATGCCTTTGTGATGCCGTCATTGTGCTTTTGTCTTGTTCGGATGTGACCCTACATCTAGCCTTGCCATCTTGGCTCCCCCGTCCCTTGCCTTGCAACCCTTGGAGCAGAAGGAACTGCAGCTAGCCTCACTTGAGATTTTGAACTTTGCTATATGGTTGTCCTAAGACTCTTTTCCCCCCTTTTTTATTAGTTTATAACTAAATAATAGGAAAAATAGGGGAGGGAAAAGGGAAGAAAAAAGTGTAGAAAAGAAGGGAAAAAGAAAGAAAAGTCATTGACTTCTGATTCCCTTTGGTGCAGAAGAAGAATAAGATAGTAACATCAAACCTCAACTTTTTACTTTTACATAATAATATAAACTAGCCATTTCTATAACAACAATCTATGTAATCAGTAAAACCCAAAATCAAAGTTTCCTTTTTTTCCTTGCTGCCATCAACATATATAACATCAAAATTTCCAATTTTTTTCCAAGTCTTTTTCCATTAAACCCAAACGAAAAATTTCTAGTTTTGCCTTTATGTTCACTTTAAGAATCTTCTGTATTAGACTATGAATCCTACTCCAATATTTCTTTGCTTTATCACATGTCCACCATAAATGATAAAAAAAATCTCTTCTCTACATTTGCATTTCCAACATTAATTTGAAATGCCTTTATATATTCTTGATAACCTATCTGGTGTTAAATACCAGTGATACATCATCTTATAAAAATGTTCTTTTAAATTGTAATTTAATGTAAATTTTAAACCTTTCATCCACATATTTGATTTAATTTGATTTATTATATTTATACCCTGCCCTTCTCCCGGAGGACTCAGGGCGGCTTACAGCCAGTTTAAAAACAGTTTGATACAAATACAAAATACAAAATTTAAGAAAATAATTTAAAATAAATATTTAAATAGGCCGCTTCTACTAAAATTTAGTTAAAACCAATTTAAAATACCCCTAGGCCAGTCCTGCCCGCTGAAACAACCAAGTCTTGAGGGCGCGGCGGAAGGAGGGGAGATCCGGAATCACCCGGATCTCTGGGGGCAGCTCGTTCCAGAGGGTGGGTGCTCCGACATTATATCCAAAGTTCCTTGCCCACTGAATCATACAATGCTTTACATATTCATTTTCCAAAT
This sequence comes from Protobothrops mucrosquamatus, assembly GCF_001527695.2. NCBI lineage: Eukaryota > Metazoa > Chordata > Lepidosauria > Squamata > Viperidae > Protobothrops > Protobothrops mucrosquamatus. The sequence continues at coordinate 102,938 of NW_015386542.1, forward strand.
TCAAATTCAATAACATTTTATAACAATGATGTGTTTATCACTACCACACAGTAGGATTTCCAATTCATTTTTAACAAAGTCAAACCCATAACTCTTTTTGTCTAAAATATGTTGTAAATATGTAACCAGTGGCAGACATGTCCTTCTGATTCTAGCTCTTCCTTAGACTTGAGGATAGGATCACCAGAATTAAAATATATTATTTTACCGTAAGTCTACCAGTCCGGCTTCACCACCATTTCTTTTGTAAAAAAAAAAAAATGCTTCCTGGGGGACATCCAAAAAGGCATCTTCGTAGAAAACCTTGTTTTATATGTATTCCAATCTCTTAGAAGATTGGCACATCTAACAAAGTGGTTGTTGAAATCAACATTTATTTTAACCTTGTCATACCATAAATAACCGTGCCATCCAAATATTAATTCATGACTTTCTAAATCAAGTAGCCTCTTATTCTGGAGGTTCACTCACTCTTTTAACCAGACCAAACAACAAGCATCTAAATACAGTTTCAAATCTGACAAACCTCTTTCCTTAACATCCTGCAGTAGTTTATATCTAATTCTTGACTCTTGAGGGAACTTTGTAACACCTTGAAACGGGTCTTGCTGCAAGGATGTTTTACATCAGGGGTAGTCAACCTTGGCTCTTTTATGACTCATGGACTTCAACTCCCAGAATTCCTGAGCCAGCTGTTGAAGTCCACGAGTCATAAAAGAGCCAAGGTTGACTACCCGTTTTACATGCATGGTGAGACCTGGTGAATGATTGGGGTTAGTTGTACTAATAAACACATCTAACTCCCTCCCATGTGCATGTGCTCATGGACAATAGCTATTATTATAAACAAGGAAACTAATATTAGGGATGGGATGACAAATTAAAAGCACCACAGTAATATTCAGAATAGTCAAAGCATTTGAGGAAGAACTGAAGCTCTGACTGAGAAAGTATGTAACACATGTTGTGCTTATAACATCCTTTTTAAAATTACTTTCTACAACTTTACTTACTGTTTTCATTCCTGGAACAACCCCCCCCCCCACACACACACACATGGTTGAAGTACAGTGCTGCTAGTTAAACCTTTGTCTTACTCTATGACTCAAGTCAATTGTGATTGTGCTTCCTTACAAATGTAATATGGCATTATGTTTTATAATGTTATTGCCTCTCTCACACATAAAAAATCTCATTATACTATACAGTATAAATACCCAGGAGCAGAATATTTGCTTTGTGAATGTGAATAAGAAGCAGAAATAAAATAGAAAAGTTAAGACTAAACATATTTCAGGCTTTAAGAAGCTTAATGTTTTCTTGCCAATATATGAGATACAAGGAAAACATTTTCTTAGCACATGAGATTTATTGCAATGAACACTTAAGATCTAACTCGCTGATAAATTCAAGAGACCAAGTTCTTGGCTACAGAACTAACACTTACTATAATACCATAAAACTCTCCAAAGCTTATAACGATTCAAAAGAATTAGAAGAACAATCCTACAGTAACTAGGAGGAAATTGGATTAGGAAAACAAATCCTACACGCATGGTTCATTGGAATACTGAATATTTCTCATTAATCTAAAGAAATGTTTCAAACTCAAATCACAAATGCCACATGGGAACTAGCCCATTAGCCTGAGGGCTGCAACACCGAAGCCTTTTCATCTAATGGTAGAAAACTTACTTTTTGATACTCACATTTCAGTCTATAATCTGTACGTTACAAATATTGTTGAACTGCAACTCTCATTCAGACTGGCAAGGTTGAGATTGGATATAACAATTCAGCACCATTGAAATAGCCATAAGCTATCTGTTGCCCACAGACCAAAGTTCAAAAAGAAGATTCAATTTCCAAAAAAAGACACATTAATTTCAAATCCCCACCCCATTGAGTGTCTGTCAAACTTCTAAGTCTTTTGTTACCAGAAGCAAAAGTGGAACAAATACAGGATTTCTCTCCCCAGACCCCTTCTTCATACTTTTTACAGATATTCCCAGCCAAGGCTGTTGCAGATCTAGCCTTTTGCTTCTTAATTCCACAGATAGCCCCCAAAAGACTTTCCAGTTCTCAACTTGCAAAAAACAACCTGCATATCTGCAAAACCTGCATATCTGCAAAAACAATCCCTCCCCCCACCCACCCATTATAAAATTACACCACAATCCCTTTTACCAAGACTGGACTTCCGATTCTTGCTTACCCCATTTTCTTCCTGTGTTCACATTTTTTCTTAATTTCCAGAAAAGGAATCATTTTCACAAGGTAACTTTGTTCCCCTGAAATACCAATATGAAATGTGTGAAGGGGAAATCAAAGCAGCACACTTTGTTACTCCTTCTAGCTCATGTTCTTCAAGGAGAAGGTGAAGGATTGAAGAGATGGCTGCAGTGCTGCCAACTCAAAGCTGGCTGATGTTGCAGCCTTTGTGGCTTCACATGACCTTATTTCTCCCCCCCCCTTATGGTGTGTAGGAAAGGTACTGTTTTAATTAGTAGCTAACCTGCAGGCAGTAGTTTCTCAAACAAACCAAAACAAACAAAAAACAGAATGCCAGTTACCTATATTCAAGCAGCTGAGTCCACCCTCCAGAAGCCTCACCTGTCCTGACCACCAAAAAAAACCCTGAATCTCCCCTCAAATTTGCTTGAAAACCTCTTCTGCATAGATTAGTATAACTACACTTCTATTTATTTTTTTCAGTGCTACTGCTAAATAGGAATTGTTGCAATCTACAAAAAAATAACCTGGAGACTTGCATATTTAAAATCTCTATTCAAGAGGACCTAGTGCACCTTTCTGTATCTTAAAGAGCTGGCTTTATATGATTAATGGCTACATGTTACATATATGTTTTCAAAGTGTTTTTTTTTGCCAAGATCAAAGTGTCTTACCCCCAATATGTAACAGAAAACAGATTAAAATGCTTAACTGCAGAGCTGCTTCTACTCTATTCATTTTGTCTGGAATGACTTTACTTTGTCCAGTCACCTTTAATGGGAAATCCTTAAAACATTGTTTCCCCATTTTTGTTATTCTGCTCTTTTCTACTTTTCTGCCTTATATTTATTCAGAAATGATTTGTAGTCATTTTACTTTAACCACAATAGCAGCACCAGTCTATACAGTGTAGAGATGCATCACATTATTACATCATTTAAAAGGAATTCTTCCTTTTTAAATGAATTGGGAGGTAGGGAGGTAAACCCACACATACCTATTAGCAACTTCTTAACTACACATAATATCCATTAAATTATTCCCTTTTAAGAGAATGAAACATAGAAAATTAATCAAAGTTAAAAGATTTGAATCACTTTGTAGTGAGATGGGCAGCAAACAAATTTAATAAATAAAAATATTTTATACCAGCACTATTCATTATTACCCTCCATATTTTCTACCCTATGCAGTCAATTCTTCTTTTAATAAACATTTATTTCTCACAACAGACCATAACTATTACCTTTCCATCAATATTTGCTCACATTAAAATTTCTCCATTTTTCAGATCTTTAGTAAACATTTTATGAAGGTACACAAAATTTATCTATTTATTCTATTTTTTGCTATTTATGTATCATTTGCAATTGTTCACTTGTAACTCCATTTCCCCTGTCAAGCAACTATCTGGATCTAAGATCCATTAATTGTTAGAGCCACACTCCCTGTTGCCTTTATTATCTTTATTATCTTTCTCTCACCCTATAACAATATAATATCTACATACAAAATAAATGTATGTTCATATCTTGAACCAACACATTGCATTCCTTATCTATTACTTATAAATACTATATATTAAACTATCAAGGATACATTGCATATCCTCATCTTAAACCATTTTCGAATTCATTTATTCTCATGTATGCTTTACTTCAATTGTATACAACTCTTAAAGCATTTAGCCATCATCTTTTGTATATTCATCAAAACATACCATAATTCAAGACAATTCACTTAATCATATACTTCCTCTGTAAATAAAAAAAAGCACAATAAACTTTACTTTATAACAAAATTTTCACTCTGTTCCTAGCAGATCTCTTTTTTCCTCAAGTCTACTTTCCATTCACTTGAACATTTTTTACTTTCTCTTCCTGCAGTCCCTTTACTGTACTTTTATTGATCTACAGTAATTACTTTTACTTCTTTTCATTTTTTTCCATGTCCATTTTGTTCCCAAATTTACTGTTAACCCTTGACAAAAATGATTGGTGTTACATTCATAACCATTCATTACTCTTGTAACCTTCACTCATTCAGTCTTTCATCATAAATAAATCAAATCAACCACTCCTTAAATGTATGTTTTTTACAGTTTATATGTATATATTTATGCTCACACCATGCACATCAAATAAACAAGACTTTTTTCTAAGCAAATACTTACTAGTCATAATTCTCATTCATTCTTAGGTCTTCAAATGGCCAGATCGTTATTTTGTATGCTTGCATCTCACTCCTACTCATCCATTCATATTGCTTAACAGATTTTTTTTTGTCCTGGATTGCATTCATTGAGAAAGTCTAGCTTTTTTTTCATTATCACCATTATCACTCACACCTAATATGCAGCTATCACTGACTATGGATTTCAAGTTTTTTAAGTACCCATAAAAACCTAAGTTGATATCAATTCATACCTAGTGAAACTTGAGTTTTTTTTCATTCATATTTAAAATGCACTTCATTTCCATACATGCATCTCTACTCCAAAAAATGAACAAGCAACATCCAAGTCAGCATAGATACATACATTTTAATCTACAAATATTCATGCAAATTTACTCAAAACTGGCTTGTCACTGTTCAGGAGAATCTCTATGATAAAAATGAATGTTTTATCAAGAATTATTTTTTGTTTCAGACAATACCTGTAATCTTCAACAGACAATATACAAAAATTGTTATGGACAATGGGATTAATGAATAAGGAAGAACAGAAAATGCTATTAAAATGTTTGCTTTATTCTACTTTCATTTAAATAAGAAGCAATGTTTTAACAGTATTAGAAACTTTGTTGTTACAGTGAAGTCCTGTCACTATTATGCCGAGTCATATAAGATGCCCATTTTCTGCAAACCCTTCAAAAGAGATGCATCAGAATGCATGAAAGCTACACTGCAGATAATAAGGAAAATGGCTGTGTCTGCACATATATGCAGAAACAGTTGGGAGCAGCCTCCAGACAGTCATGTGAGTCTGAAAAAAAATGTTGTTACTTTGTATGTTTAGTGTATTCTGAAGCACTTCTTCCAAAGGATTTACACAGTCCTATAACATATGTTCCAATCATGCTATTTCTTTCACTTTTCACTGGATGAATGAAAGGAAAGCAGGAGCAATAAGGGTTGGATTAAAAGTCACAAAACATTGTGATTGATAGTTCTGAAATCTTGATTTGCCTTGGGAATGATACTTATCTTAGCTAAAGATTTTCAAGCAGATTAAAGCAATGGAAGCTTAATAGCTATACATAATTTCTGTTTATACTCCTGGTACTTAAAATGTTTATATTCACATACCACAAGCAAAGTATTTGGGTTTTGTTACAGTTATATTGACGTAGGAAATGATGCAAAACATAGTAAGTGATTCATAGTTGGATTCTGCCTTATTTGAACTCTCTAAAAATATGGTACTAATCAAAGTATTAATTAAAGTATTCTCATCTGAGGAAATTGCCATACCACAATGTTCTCGCTCAGCAATGCTTGCACTCATGAGACTGATATACCCTTTTTCATAATTGTAAGGGAATTGTTTTATCACAGTTTAAATGTATTGTTTAAACACTATCAAAATATTTAAGGAGGGAAAATTTCAAATATCGGTGGTTCAGTTTTATCTGATTTCCTAGGAATCAAGCAATTAGGAAACATTTGCTATAATGTATAATGCACTGCCAGGAACTCTAAACTGGCACCAAATGAAAAGAAAAATTACACACCATTATTATAAGCTGGGCTTGGAAAATGTTTTATGAAGCTTCTACCATCTCTGTTATGTTTTATACTTTTTATGAATTATCGACCAGACAAATTAATCAAGTTACCCAATGTTTACTATAGATATGACTATTGCATTACAAATTAATATTTTCCCTATGTGAAATATAAGCCTTTTTCCAGAGTTCATTTGTCACATACCCTCGTCTGAAAGAAAAGGTTTTTTTTATAGCTGATATTCTTGGATTTCTCTATTTTATTTATATAGAAATTGAGAAGCCTAGAATAACCCTTCTCAATCCTCAACTAAAGATTATACAATGTATACTTGAGTTAATTGTTTTGTTGGAAACAAGTGTACGTTCAACATACTTCAGACCATACAAGGACCACATTGTTCCTGCATTCAATCTGTGCAGCCTCCCTGCCCATTTGTGTTGCAGATTGAAACAATGACCAGGAAACAGATATTCTGAAACACCTGAAAAAGTTGTCAGGTGAAGAAATCCCTTCCTCAACCAAAGAAAAAAATAAAATTCAGAACAAGAAACTCATGGCAGCTTCTAGGCAGCCTTCCCTCAGCCTGGATGCATGGAAGCAGCAGAGGGTGTATTTTGGTGAAAAGAACCTGGTAAGATAGACCAGTAAGGTGGAGAGGTTGTGCCTACAAGGCAAGACCTGGAAAGATATCTTTGAGACCACTGTTGGAGTTTAGGAAGCAGACTAACTGAGCTGTACAAGCCTGCTTGAGATACCTGCCAAAGGAGTAAAGGGCTGCAAAAATCCTGGGTTCCACAATTGCTTCTAATAGCAAAACACCAGTGGAAGGAGATCAGGACAAAAATGTGTCTTCTTTGGAAACTGAAGCTTCCATCTGAAAGACAACTTGTCTGCAACAACCAACCTGGGCCACTTCTAATAATGCTCAATATCCCTCACCTTTGATTAAATTGGCTGGATCTATTAGGAGTGGCCATTCATCAACATCTGGACAGCCAGATGATTTAAATGTAATTATTCAGAGTTAATTTCTTTTGCATCAATGTATAAAAAGACTTCAGTGACTTACTTCCTCCCCCCATGGTCTTATTCACATGTGGTACTTGTAACAGATTGTATTTAAGAACCCAGATATAATTCTGATGTGAAATCAGAAATTCATTGCTACAATTCTGTCTAGTAGGGAAAGGCAGCTAAATTTATCTTTGCCATTTAAGATAATCATAGACCTTTTGCCAAAAAACTGATAGTTTTATTCATATAAGAACGTCAAGTGCTGAATTCAAACCAGAAAATATAACACTTCTCCCTCTTTCCAAGAAGCTTACCTTTTTACAGTTGTTATAAAAATGCTGGCAGAAGGTCCAGGAAGATTGTGTGATACTACTTTCTAAACTCTGGACATCCTGAACCAAAATAGTTACACAGTGTGCATTTGTGAACAGTATGTGTATTATGTATGGCTAATAGAACTCAGTTCTGTCAGGCAGTGACCAAGCCTTTACCTCTAACAAGTTGGCCATTGAGAAGTGGCAGTCACTAGTGCTCCTAGTTAGAATCTTCAGGAGACTTGGACTTATATGCTGCAACTAAATACACCATTGCCTCCCAATGATGGAGACTGCATATAAGTTTCTTAACTTTTAAAACAGTGGGAAGATCAATTATTGGGTTCACTATCTTTTTTTCTTTGGGAAAAAAGAGGCTACTATTTGCTGTTCTGCCCCCTAGAAAGGGATGAAACAAATTATTTTCTTCCAGACATCACTCCCATCTAAGGTAAAGGTAAAAGTTTTCTCTGTCCAGTCATTTCTGATTCTAGGAGGCTGCGTTCATCTCCATTTCTTAGCTGAGGGAACCAGTGTGTCAAAAGCCCTTCCTGTGGACATGTGGCCAACATGACTATGCTGAGACACACAGAATGTGGTCACCTTTCCAGTGAAATGGTACCTATTTATCTACTTGCATTTGCATGTTTTTGAATTGCTAAGTGGGGCAGGAGCTGGGACAAGTAAGAGGAACTAATCCCATTGTGTGGAGTCTCCAACCCAGGCTGCCAGCTTTCCAGCTGACAAGCTCAGATGAGCCATCACCCCCCCCCCCACATCTATTCTTCTGCATCTTATATATATATATATTCTTATTCTCTTGAACTAGTTACCAGAGGGTTATACAGTTCTTTGTTACTGGTCAGGATGTGCCTAGTTGTTCCATATTTTAGACAAGACTCTCTGAAAAAGCCTTGACTGAATAGGCAACCAGATACAGAGGAGCCAGTCAGTAAGGACAAGTTAGCCTACCGAACTCAGTTTAATTTATCCTGATTAAACCAATAATAAAGTTTGGCACAAAATGAGAGCATTTAAAGCACTGGTCAGATCAAAGTATCACATCACCCAGACGAAAAAAAATAGTAGAAACTTCTGCTTAGCTGTGCTCCCTCTGGGAGTAACTGCTGTTGCCACCGAATTCACCAGACCACTATGCTGCCTAAAGGGGGAGTCTGCATGCAAGATCATAGATGAGCAAGCTAAAGGGAGGATTCTTTATGCCAAAAACTGGTTTCCCATGGAGAACGTGAGAATAGCTTGGTTTCAAAACAGAGCCATTTCACAGTTTAACAACTAGTGCTTCTAGAACAAGCCACAGAAGCCCACGCAATACGCTATGGCTTACAAACCACAATGGCTGGAGTTCCGTATTTTGCTAAGCCAAAACCCAACGAATGAGTTAGAAGCAAGTACGAGCCCTGCCAGCGGGGATGGGGCCTTCTTGATCCACTCCCGATTTCAACATTTCCCAAAACCTCGAGAGAATTGAGGCTGCGGTGCCCGGGCTCTCTCTCCCTTTGTGCACGGTGCAGGGACGAGCCCGGGCGCCGCGCGTCCTTCCCGAGAAGCAAGCGCATCTGCTTCTGGCCGCCACCTCCACCGCCCACCGGCTTAGCCTTAGGCAAAGCCGCAGCCCCTGCCGCACAAGCGGCTGTCACCTTCGCCGGCTCACCTGGGCTCCTCCTCTGCCTGCATGACCCTGTGGC
>NW_015386542.1:112127-116433 GCF_001527695.2 Protobothrops mucrosquamatus
CTCTCTCCCTTTGTGCACGGTGCAGGGACGAGCCCGGGCGCCGCGCGTCCTTCCCGAGAAGCAAGCGCATCTGCTTCTGGCCGCCACCTCCACCGCCCACCGGCTTAGCCTTAGGCAAAGCCGCAGCCCCTGCCGCACAAGCGGCTGTCACCTTCGCCGGCTCACCTGGGCTCCTCCTCTGCCTGCATGACCCTGTGGCCGGGGTCGGATCCGTTACGGAGAACGGGTGAAAGGATGCGGCTTGGAAGGATGAGGCTCCCGCAGGTTCCCCCAACCCGGGACTGGTGGGGAAGGGGAGGACTGCAGGGGGGGGGAGGACGGAGCGAGGGGCGCCGAAGGAAGTCTTCCCCTTGCCTACCACCCCGGTTTACGGCTGGGGGGCGGTTCGTCGGTGGGGGCTGGAAGGGGGGACCGAGCTGGGAGGTTGCAGGCCCCGCGTCTTCTGCCTGGCAAGGGCAGAGTGGGAATGAAATGGAGGATGGGAAGCCTCGGGAGGGGGGGAGGCAACCCTCGCCTCTGCTCCCCCTCCAGGCCCGACCCTCGTAGCTCTCACCTTCTGGCGGATCTGGCCGGAGGTGGAGACCTTGCGGATGAGCTTCTGTGGCGAGCCGGATTCTTGCTCCGGCTCACTGTCCGACGACTCTTCTGCCGCCGCCGTAGGGGCAGCGGCGGTGGCCCCGGCCTGGGGCTGCGAGGCTCCCGCCGCCGCCGCCACCGCCGCTGCTGCCGCCATGCTGCACGGTGAGGAGCAGGGCGGGCAGCGCCACCTAGCGCCTCAAGCGACGCCGTGCAAGCGCCTGCCCTGCGTGGGCTCAGCAGCAGGGGAAGAGAAGCCGGCAGGCTGGTTGGCGGGCCGTGTCCACGACTGCCCTCTGGCGGACTGGCATCGCATTGGCCCGAAGCAGCCGCCCACTCGGTGAGTGGGAGCTCTAGATTTCTCTTTCGCCCGTGAATAAACGCTCGGGATTTTCAGTTCGATGACTAAAGCACTTAGAGTCTGAGTGAGGCAGAGTAATTAATCTTCACCTTTAACTCGGTGTTTATTTCTCTGCCGTGATTCTCTACTTCGGTAACTTGAAATGATTCAGATTATTCAACGAGGGCACAACTCTGGCATTTGCTGAAAGCAAGTTTAGATCAGATTGCTTGCTTGCCTACACAATTACTGCCCTTGTGAAGTGGATTCATTCAGGGCACCTCCACGCTTGTTCTTTAGTTCTATTATAGTTCAGTTTTATCATAGTTTCTAATATACTGATGGAATAAATCCACTGAGTTTTCAATGTTGTGGCATCACAAAGCTCCAGACTTCATACTGGGAAAGAACTGTCACGCAGAATGATTTCCAATGGGGCCAGTATATGCCATCTATCCATGCTCATGTCCATGCTTTTAAGCTGTAACTTTTGAGGTGAGTTTCAAGTCAATGTTGACCCTTAAACTCAAAAGCATGCAAGCTACTCAGAGCTCTCACACTCTCCCCCCCTCTCAAATCAGCTTTATTTCTTTATTATTTTAAAAGCACACATTTCTTATGCGAATCTATGCACCAGCAATAGCACAGATAAATAACTATAACAGCAATCAGTACATTACTATGGTTTTGAGGTCTGAGTCAAAGACATCCCCCCAAACAAATGCAAATATTACTATGCAGATTCATTCAACATCTTAGCCCAAATTGTGTAGGTCTTTAAGGCCTTACAGAAGCTCAGCCAAGTCCCATGACAGAGTATCATGAGTATACTACGGTAAGTCCCACTAGATGACAGTGCCTCATAGAGTGGACTTGAAGGATGCCTACTCTGTTGGATCTGTTGGTATGGGCAGAAACAGTTGGAGATAGATGGTTCCAGAAATAAACTGGATTCATGCCATGAAGGGCTTTTCAGATGGTTACCAATAGCTTGTATTGCTGGAAGACTATTGGAAATGCAGTCTGGGAAGCAGTGATGACACATGGGCAGACCAGGGTGTCCTCAAAACTGTCCATTCTGCTGTATTGTAGCAGAACAATTGAGGCATCTCAATACTGTTTAAAGGCAGCCTCTATAGAATATATTGTAATAATATAAATGGGAGGAAACTAATGTATGAATGACTACGTATAGGGCCTCCCTATTTTAAAAAAAGACAGTTGGTATCCAACATAGATTTATGTAAAAGCCCTTTTGGCCAAAGTAGCAACCTGCTGTGAGTCCAAGAGGATGTCCAAGTTGCACACCAACTCTGCCTTAGGGAGTACAAGCCCACTCAGACTTAAGAATGTAAAATCTCCAAATTCTAGATGGTTCAAAACCCGCAGCTACGTCTTTTGATCAGCAGCCACTTAAAAGAACAAGTCTGCCAAATTCTCTCACCTTCTTCCTATATTATATCAGCTCAGACATTTTGATGTAAACACTTGAACAACCTATAATACATTTTTTTTTAAAAAAATCCATGCTTTGGTGCTGTAATATAGAGATTGTGCGACAGTGGTTAAGAAATGTTGCTTAACCTGACAGAAAATGTACTGTTGCATTATGTGTGCATCCAACAGAGAGGTCTGATCCATCCTGACTTCCTTGCCACATATACTTGCAAGATATTCATGTTTGTCGAAGAACATTTGCTAGTTGCCTGTTCACATTACAATTTTATATGAACATATAAAATGATATATAAAGTTGCATTAGAATTTTTCCTTATATTTTCTTTTTCAAGTAAAAGGCATGATTAGGATAAACAAAAATTGTAATTCAGCAATATAGATACGCTGATTCCTATTCATGTTCCTTCAAGCCAGTTCCTGCTGGAATGCTGTAGTTCAACTGTTATGTATAATCCTTCATTCAGCAGGAAGAGGGATGATAGTAGTTGACATCCAATACAAGTGGAATTCACAAAATTGAAGAAAACTGCTCATAAATTTCCTGGCTATGTAAAAACAGTTTATAATTTTATAATAGAATGGGATCTATTTACCCTACTGCAGCTAAATATAATGGTTTTACTTTATCTCCAGGGCCCAGTGAACTGCTTTCAAAGATGATAGGGGAACTAAATGATGTTGTGTGAAACCCCTATGTATTATTTTTGACAAATTCTGGGGAAATGGTGAAGTGCCAGGTGGCTGGATGTGTGCAAATGTTGATTCTCTGTTCAAATGGGAAAATCCACCAAATTGCAAACGAAGCAGTTTGTCATCAATATCTGGAAAGATTTTAGAACAGGTCATAAAGCAAACCTTGAAAATAAACTGGTGCTTATGAGAAATTTGTAAGAACAAATCTTCCTTAATTAATTTAATCTCATTTCTTTATTGGATAAATTCTTTAATAATTGGAAGATATAGGCAGGGAGATATCTTTATTGGTAGTGGTACTGGTGAAGATGATAGTAGATTGCTAACCGTATATAATCCGACATATGTAATTTCATTGGAAAAAAAGCAAATACAATTAGTGGCTGATGTACAGAAATATAATTTCCAAATCAAGAAAATTAATTGTGCCACTATTTCAGACCCACCTCAGGTATAATGTTGTGTTCAGAGATACTGGAGCATGCTCAGAGAAGATGAACAAAGATGATCAGGTAACTAGAGATTAGGTCCTATGAACATAAATGGGAAAAGCTGGATATATTTATCCTTGAGAAAAAAATGATTGAGAGGGGAAAATAATTGGCCTTTTCAAAGTGAACATTAGAAAAATAGAGCAGTTTGACAGTGGAACACCTGTTTGGCGAAGAGGCAGATTCACCTTAATTGGATGGACTCACTGCTAAATAACCATTCTGGAGTTCTACATTTGTAGTGAGGCAACAAGTTTAAGTAAAAAGACAAGAGCCACACATCAACTCAATTTAACTATTCTGTTTCTTAACAAATACAAAAGTTATTGCCTCTGCTAATCTCGTCCCTTTTTTCTCTTTCATTCAGTATCTGGACACTCCATTTTGATGTCTTCTGCAGAGGCTTCATCTTTCAGTTGCTGCCGAGCAAACTCCTCAAACATCAGGTCATCTTGGCCACTAAGGAAAAGATAAGGACTCTTTGAATATCACAGTTTCCTAATATTTGATATTAGGAAGATCACTCTTTTCTTTTGCCATGTTTAAATGTATAATTTGTCTACTTCAGGAAGTGGGGAATGGATTGCGGAATTGTGGGCACATCCATATTACCATTGGAAGAATGGACTGATAAGTTGTGCAAAAGGGGGAGGGAGGGAGGGAGGGAGGGAGGGAGAGAGAGAGAGAGAGAGAGAGAGAGGGAGGGAGAGAGAGAGAGAGAGAGAGAGAGAGAGAGAGAGAGAGAGAT
>NW_015386542.1:117254-180945 GCF_001527695.2 Protobothrops mucrosquamatus
GAGAGAGAGAGAGAGAGAGAGAGAGAGAGAGAGAGATTTTCTATTTTTTTACCCAAAGTTATAGGCAATGGTTATCAAGCTATATGTTCAATTTTATGCTTATGGTTAATGCACATACATGTTTTGACATCTTATTCAATGAAGCAATAGAGCTACAGATTGTCCTGGGCTTATGGCCACAATTGGGACCACAATTTCTGTTGCTAAGCAAAGCACTTGTTAAGTGATCCACACCCAGTTTTATGACCTTTTTTGTTACATTTATTAAGCAAACTGCAGCAATAGTTGCAATTGTTAAGTGAATCACCTGGCTTCTCCCATTGACTTTGCTTGTCAGAGCTGGCTGAGAAGGTTGCAAATGGCTATCATATGACCCGGGATGTTGCAACTGTGACAAATACATGCTGGTTTCTGAAGGCCACGATTTATGTTATGTCATGTTATGTTATTTGGGAAGTTCCACTAAACTCAGAGAAATTTCACTCTGCTATATCTGAAAAAATTAAGTTCCCACTATTCATCACAGATAATTCAGAAAGTTCTGTCCTTCATGATATTAAATCAATCTTATTAGCTTCATTCCCAACTTCATGTAAATACTTAAAGAACAGAATAGGAAGAGAAAACTAGTGAAATAATTCTTACCTTTCCTTTTCTGTAATCATAATTATATATTGAAAAGAGAGAAAGAGAGAGGCTTATCTAAATATGCTTCGACAAATATCTGAAGTTAAGAACAAAAAAGTAAAGAATCCAAGTGCCAATTTGGGTGAAAAGCAGGTTACAATACAACAAAAGACAGGCACTAGCAATATGAAACCACTTGGTGGTTTCATATTGCATGACTGATATATTACCGTGATGGTTTCACAGTAACAACCAGAAGTCAACATTACTGGAACATGGAGTTATTTTTAGTTAGTCATCACTGTTGATTTAAACAGGCTGATCACAGCAGGACTCTCTTTGGAGTTCTTAAAGCCAGCAAACCAACTGCCAGGTAAAGATAGGCAGGAGGGAAAAAGCATAGTACATCGTTTTGTGTGTTTTTGACTCAGTAAATTGTCTTTAAAACATCCAGAAACTGACATTTTGCATGGACTTAAGTACATTCAACCATCTGTCACAGTCAAAATGTGTCTGTCTTGGAGATGGGGACCATTAACAAGTCTCAAATCACCAGGCGCTTGCTGTCACTCTTTGGCTTAGTTTAGAGATGTCCTAATAATAAGGTTAAAGCAAAAGGAAGTGTGGTTGAAAATGCAAATAGTGTTTGCCTTTTCAGTAATTTCTGTGGAAGATTCTGTGAAAGAGCATGCTTTGCTTAAAAAAATAATAATCTTGCAGCCAGTTAATTTTATAATAATGTTATTTTTAACTTCTATAATTTTAATTAGAGTATAACATAAACATTTGCTTGTCCTTTTCTGTTTAATCTAAATATGATCTTTCCTCAAGTTGCCAAAGAAATTGTTTACTTTCAGGCCTATCTAATTATTTTTCATTTTTTTTCTTGTCAAAGGGGAAATCTAAATTTCCACAGAACAAGAAGGCTATCACATCACCAAAGTATCACTAGCAATAAGAGGAAAATAAAACAAGGGCAAGAAGGAACCATTTGTATGCTACCGACCTGCTGTATTGGGCTCTTCTTGCATGGGGTGCATCAGACGGAAGGGCAACTCCATGCTCACATCACTTTGGGGTCAGGAAAAAAGAGGGGTGATTCAGGATTCCACAGTTCCAAAGCAAAGTCTGATCATTTCTTAGACACCACTCCTAAATCTTTTCTCCTAATTTTTCACCAGTGTGTTTGAAAATGTAAACTGGATTACAGTACTATAGATTGGAAGTAATCAGAACGTAAATAAATGAGCAGACTTATATTTTTACCCACTATCACAGCTGCCTAAGATTTTAAGTTAGCTTTATTATAATTGTAGCCTAGAATATGTGAAATAGGCCCCTTTTGAATTTATTTTTTAATTTTTAAATCACAGATAACATCCTGAAGCTGAAAAATGAAAAACATCAAAATTATTATGTAAAACTCCAGGTGTGTGACCCATAAAAATTAGCAATAAGTCTGAATGGCTTGCTTTTAAATATCCTGATATGGAAATATCAGTTTTTAAATATCCTGATATGGAATTCCAAATAGCAAAATCCAATATCAAAATCAGTGTTGTGGTGAGTTATAGGCAAAATTTGCTCATCTGTCAGGAAGTGTGCCTCACATTTTGTAGAATGTTTGCCTTTTAAATGGTATGCCTTGTCAGTTACCTAGTCGACTAGTTAGCTTACATATTGGTGTTTTAAAAAATAAAATATAGAAATATCAAACTTAGAAAATGAGTACGCACTACACATCAGGGAGGGGGAAGTAAACTTTGACATATTTCAAACAAAAAAACCCCATCAGAGAACAGGTTTTAGAGGCTTAGCAGTGGGAGGGAGAGGAAGTTTCATTCTCCGAAAAATCTGAAAATTGAAATGGATATTTCAGGAGAGAAGAATATTTACAAAGAGAAAATCTCAAAGATTTACCTAGAAGTGAAATCTCCCAGCAGGCTGAAATATAAACAACATTAACTGTACAATGAAATTTATAATATTCCATAGCACATACCGGTATTCTTAAGCTCAGAGAGCATCAAGAACTCCACAGTTCAACCCTGAGCTACACATTTTCTCTTCTATCGGTACATATTCCTAAACTGATCAGGCATTAAAAGCTGTATATGCAACCCCCAATGGTGAATTGCTTTTTGGAACAATCCAATATTTCCACCATTCAGGTGTTCTTCAGTTATATTTAGATGCATATTCTATCCTCTGTTTTACAATGCAAGACACATACAAAGTAAATTTTCCACTTAATCTCCAAATGTCGTTTTTATGAGTAGGCTATAAAGAAATACTGAATGACCCCAATCATCTAGCTGCTAAATGCTGATGATTCTGTGTCTCTTTGGTCTTACTTCCGTACCTGATCCATTATACCATGTATTGGCCACCATGTTTGAAATACCTAAACTCACAATTCAATCACACCTGGGTACCACCCTACAAACTGCAGATTTGTGTAGTACCTCTTTCTAATAAATAATCATGCAAGTATACTAAAGCGATTTGATCTGGCTTCATAATATATATTGCTTGAAATAATAATATCCAGGCAAATTTAGAGCAATGAGTGACATATAGTGGTACCTTGGTACTCGGTTGTTTCAAAACTCATCAAATTTGGTACTCAACACATTTTGACGCGAAAATGTTGTTACAGTACTCGTTTGTTTGGTCTTGACATGCTATGATAGGAAAAGAGAGACAGCTGTGGAGAATGGGCAGGAAGTTGGCCACACTGGGAAGGTCACTGCAAAAGGAAGAGGGGGACGACCACAGAGGACGACCACAAGAAGTCGACCATGTTGGGAAGGTCTCTGACATAAGAAGAGAGACAGATATGAAGTGGTTCTTGGCTAAAAACAAAGGGTCATGGGATACGTCACGTGGTTTGTTTGGCACTCATTATTTTAAGTACACGTTGTGCGTCTCCAAACCAATTAATGACAAGTACCAAAGTACCACTGTAATTTATTGAACTTGAAAAGGTTGTTTAAAATTGCTCATGCAATCTACTACACATTAACTCCCTCCTTTATCTTCATTTCATAAAAGACAATAACATCAAAAACACTTGTAATTATAGAGTACAAATTCTGATTGTTCTTACCCTGAGGCAGTAAGCTTCACCTTGATCTTGTAAGCAACCAGGATCCCTAGAACTGTCCGGTCTATTCCATCTTTTATACTGTTGGGATTTTTTTTTAAAAAAAATATTGTGTCATTGCACATTTGCTAAAAAATACGATACTTCCTTAGTATAGCTGTCTCAATTAGGATAACATATTCTCACATTCCATGTTAATATTTCTACATTTTTAAGAGCTCATTCTGGAAAGATCCAGGCTTAGTTCACTTAAGTATATTAGATCCACCTACAGTTGCATTTACTGCTTAACACAGCATTCACCACTGTGCTACTTTTGGATTTGAAATAAAAATGTATTTATAATTCATCTGTCTATAAAACTACTCACATTGTAAATATTAACAGAAAATTCTGACAGTTAAAATCCTAAAATATTTGAAGGGTGCAATAAGGGGGTGAAGGGAAAATGATTGAATACAAAATTAAACAAAATTGTTTTTCTCTACTTCCTCTTCAGTTCCAGTTAGTGTTTCATTTTGGACTTACATAGTAGTAGAAGCCAGGTTAGTGTCTTCATCCTTTAGTTTCCCATCTAATGCTATGCCTTTCTTCACTCGATTGTTTGCCAACAAAGGAAGAACAGTCATTGTCTTTGTAAGCTTGCTGTTTGGTTGGACCTTTTCCCTGAAGAAGAAATAATGCAATTTTAGATCTATTCTGGAAGAATAAATTTTGGCCGTTCTTTCCCAGCCAATCTTGGCCAAGTCAGACATAGCTTCAGATATACTGTTGAGGGAGGACAAAGCAGACCTTTTAATTCCGAGGAACAAAATCTTAGTAGATCCAGAAAGAAATAAAAAAGCCATCTAATGCTGTATTCACACATTCTGTAGTTCGTTCTGCTCTGGTTTGGTATAATGCAGTACTTTTTTTGTAAAAAAAAAAAAAAAAAAAAGGTGCCGGAACTCACACACGTCATACAACCCGCCTTGCCTACCCTACAAGGTTCTATCCAAAAAAGGTGCCGGAACGCCATTCTGGGCGTTCTATGACAAAAAAAGCCCTGGTATAATGAATGGATTCGGCCACTGCTTTGTACCTAATGTATAACTTAGCATTATATATGTAAGTATATATGTATGAACCAGGGCATTTTGGCTTATTCAGTATAATGGTTAAAACAAACCATGGGAAGAGATAATGTAGTTAGAGCCATCATATCTAGGCTGCAAAAAAAAACAACCATGAAATGACAGCAAAGAGTTAGAGCTTTCTGTATTCTTTGCTGCCATCCCTTGATCATCTAGGGATTTACAGCCCAGTTATAGTAGCCCTAAATATGTGAAGTCAGTTAATATAAAGTTTTTAATCTCTACATTCCAGAGTGAAACAGTTAACAGAGTGCAACAGAAAACAATAATAATAACAACAAACCAAAGGAGCCTAAAGCACAGTGCACTTACTCTGACTCTTCAAGAGCCACTGTCTTGGTGTAGAAGTCACTGGAGTATAATATCACATTGGCAACTTGTTCCACTGAAGAGGAAATGAAATAGCAAATTATCAAATAACAGAAAGAAGAATGGGATCTGGGATATTTTTAAGCATTGCCTGAATAAGGATAGTTATTCAGGATCAATGATATTATGCAGCTATTGCTTCTTTTTGTGATTCAAACACACCTTTCTTACAGAATGTACAGTAGGAAGCACATCACAATAGTAATGGCGGACTTTAATTACCATGACATCAACTGGGAGACAAACTCTGCACCAAGTGGAAGATCAAACAGATTCCTGACAAACCTAGCAGACAACTTTGTCTCCCAAAAAGTAGAGAAGGGAACTAGGGGATCAGCCATATTGGACTTAATTCTCACTAACAGAGATGAAATGATAGAAGGTGTTGAAGCCACAGGAACCTTGGGGGGGAGTGATCATTCAAGTAGACCAGAATAGGAAATCAAAGTTATAAATGCTAATACAGTACTTTTATAATACAGTAACAGAATCCTCAAGAGAATGAGGGAGGGTCAAGTCTGAGATGCTTTCTCAAGTTACATTTCTGCTTCAGACTTTGGTTGCAACTCTTCCTCCTGTTTCTCAGGATATCTCTTACCACCCACTACAGAAATTATCTACATGGATAACATATGGTTATTATGACTCTTTCAATCACGGTGCTTTATTAAGCCAATAATAAAGATGGGTACAGAATGTTAATTGCAATCTAACTGACTAGGAAAAAAACAAGAGGGCCTACATCTGACTTGTTTGTCAAAATGAGTATTATACCTGACACGCTGATCTTCTTAACTGTTTTTTCTGTATCATTGATCACTGTCACTGTAACAGGGATTGGTTCACCATGATAAAACACCTGGAAGAATTGGATTAGTTTAGCAAAAAGTTCATTGCACAGTGTTGTCTATATCCAGTTTTGTGAAGTAGCATAGTCAGAAACAAAATGATTGTGTCTTGTCTATATATCTTGAATTTCCTAATTTATCATATTAGTAAGTCAAGAACATCTCACCTCTTTGCTGAGACAAGCTTTCAAGTGCAATGGCTTCTTGGACAGGAAAAACTGCCAAGTGGTCTCTGCGTGAGGCTGGGGTCCTGCTACTTCTGGAGCATATTGGACTTTGCGTATAAGCAGGCGTACAGAATGTCTAAGGATAGAAATTGGGTTTAATTCAAAACATAAGTAATTAAACTCTAGACGATTGTTAATAATTATGGAAGCCACAAAACCCAAAAAGATGAAGAAGACGGCATCTGAGTACCAGCATTGATTGACGGCTATTGTTGCAGAATCCCTAGTTAAAGGACAGCACACTCTAAGTTGTGTATGAAGTAACAGCAATGTTGCTGATCTTTCTGTTCAGCAGGAAATGGGGCATATTCACTTCCTTTTTGCTCATACATTTTGAAGGCTGTATCTCATACAATAAAGAAGTTAAGATGGAAAATGTATAGAAAAAAGTAAATAATAAGGGGGCCAGAACAAGGCATTTTATCCAGCATGTTTCCTTTTTAGAAATGACATGTTTCATCTTTTTTTATATTCATCTCCTGATTCTGATAGTTGAATATAAAATAAGATTTCTCAACTTTTCCAGTTTCAGTCAAATTCTTTTTTAAAGAAACAAGATATTACTTCTTGAGAATCTTTTCTTCTGGATCTTCTGTAGAGAAAGCTTTGACTTCAAAGTCCACTCCGCAGCACTATAAGGAAAAGGAGGGAGTGACAAACAGTTGAAATTCTTGTTGCTGAATATATTAAACATCTGTCTATGAAAGAACTCACCTTTTGAAATTCAAAATCTGCCCATCCGAAATTTCAACATAAAACTCATTCTTAATGTTTTCTTGTATGTATGTATGTATGTATGTATGTATGTATGTATGTATCTATGTAAGTTATTTTTCTAATTCTATTTTTTGTATATCTTTAAAAAAACAAAAAGAAACTTTTGATGGCAGTCCACTACTTTCCATACAAACCTTACTGGTCTGTGATACGGTTGGGAAAAACTGTTTGAGGACTATTTTCTTATTTTATTCCACCATCATTGTTCAGGAGAACAAGGAAAGGCATAGTTCTCTCATACATATAAACATATTTGCTCACTCACAACAATATTATTTATTTCTATGGTTTTGAATTATTTTAATAAATATTGGTGTTCTTTTGAGCCCAAACCAAACATATGCCTTCCCTTTTGAAAAGTTTTCAAATCTTTTCAAATCTTTTGAAAAGATTTGAAAACTTTTCAATCAGAAATAAAATAATTGAAGCTTTGTATGGTGGCTTAAATATTAGATATTTTCTTTTAGGTCTGAAAATACAGCAGAATTTTTAAGGAAGGCTGATCCTTCAGATATTTTTTTGTAGAGGTTTGTATTGTGCAATAATTCTTGGAGATTTACAGAGATAAGAGTTAGACATTGTCACTCCCATTTTTCCCTAGTAATTATCTGGATCTTTTTCTTAACATCAAAAACCCTTTAAGGATGAAAAGATGAAACTACGGTAATGCAATGTTTTTTGAATAGCAGCATAAAGAACTGTGTATTTAAAAGCACCTCTTGCTCTTTGTATTTTATTCCATATGACCACATCTTACTTAGTTTGTTCCTTAATACAAAATAATGCGATGCATGCCCTCTGTTTTCACCTTTTCAACTTCATGGGGAGCCGGCTGCAGACACACCGAGCAAGGCAGATAGTTTGGAAACTGTAAGGGAACAAAAAATAAAGCATGTAAAACATTCTGATTGCAATGGCTTTCACTGCCACAGCAGTGCTAGCAAACATGAAGGAGGAGGAGGAGGAGAAGGAGGGGGAGGAGGAGGAGGACAACCCCCTTCATATAACTTTTCAAAAATGCCTTATGGAATTTTTTACTAGTGATTTACTACAGAGTCATTTATCTTCAGCCAGACATCACTGTGGTGATAGATCACTAATGAAGACAAGTTTTACTTTGCTTGAATGAGGCCTGGGTGACACTATAAATCAGTGGTTCTCAACCTTTTTAATGCCGCGACCCCCAACCGGTCGTAAGTCGAGGACTAAACCGGTCGTAAGTTGAGGACTAAACCGGTCGTAAGTCGAGGACTAAACCGGTCGTAAGTCGAGGACTAAACCGGTCGTAAGTCGAGGACTACCCAACCGGTCGTAAGTTGAGGACTTTCCCTGCCTGGGAGTGCCGTGCATACGTGGTTCCGCCCCCTGCACCGGCCGAGGTGTAGCTGGCAAGCGGCAGAGACGGAGCAGGCCGACCACCAGCTGGCCCAGCCCAAGGGAGGTAAGGCACCCGCCGGAAAAGGGGGAAAAAATGGCAAAAAAAATGGCGGACAGCCTTGCTTGGCGACCCCCATGAAATGGTCGATCGACCCCAAATGGGGTCGCGACCCATAGGTTGAGAACCGATGCTATAAATCAAGAAACAACTTTCAATGTTCTGTTTTTTGAAAAGCTGTTTAAAAATCTAGGTACTCTTAAACTCAGGTGTTATTCTTAAATATTTGGAAACTACTAATTTCAGTCACAGAGTGATTCTAAGTGGTGTATAATTGAAACATACAATTATACTTTTATTGGCAATAGCTCAGTATTATTAGACATATAATGGATAGCCTTTCCCAATACTTGCTGGGATATAATAGGAAGAATAGTCCAACTCATTTGGAAGGCATCAGGCCGGGTAAGGCTGCTATGGGAAGAAATTACTTTTTTAATTAGAGGTGAATAGATATGTCTGAACCTAGGTTGCATATACACAGAAATCCTCTAAGCACTCATATAATAATTGCAAATTGGGAAATGAACCAAAAATGAATAATGATACAGAATACTCACAGTTAACACAAAGGGGTATGCATTTTTCCCCAGTTTATTTATCAGGCTTTCCTGCAAAGTAGTGAGGGGTCCTGATTTGTCCAGTGATGGATAAATCTGTACTCTGTGAAAGTACAGATCCTTTCTAAAAGTCAGGCCCATTATGTCAATATCTTCTTGCCCATATCGAAAGGCACATGTGAGGGTCACATATACTAGAAAAAGCATACAAAAAGTATTATGGATACCGAATGTTAAAATCATCTATAAACAACATTAGTTGTGTAGAAAAGTCTCTACTGATCAGTTTAAAGTAACAATTTACAAACTAAGTCCTTTCAGTAAGAAAAACTAGACTGTGTTTGCCCATATCAACAAAAGCTGGTTAGAAAAAGCCAGTTTCATTTTCTGGCTGCAATTACTGGTTGCTTTTTCTTAAGCAAAACTTCAGGATGAGGAAAAGGCAAGGGAGAAGAAAGGATATAATTTGTAATTGGCAGCTCAGTGATAGAGCATATACTTTGCCAGACAATATCTCCAGAAAAGCTTTGAAAGACCCTTGTTTGCAGCCACAGAAGGTAGCTGCTATTCTATGCCAAATAAAAGATGAATTGACCAATTTGCCTTATCAACAAGAAAACAACATAATTGTATATAAGTGTGTCCACTGTGAAAACTACCCGTGTTTTCCCCAAAATAAGACCTATACCTAAAATAAGCCCTAGCTATGTGTGCCTAATATAAGCCCTGCCCAAAACACAAGTCCTAGTTAAGACCCCGCCCACTCTGTCCCACCGTCTGGTTGTACGAGGTGGGGCGAGGTGCATGTGTAAAAATCAAGTTAGGTTGGGGATGGAGGGTGGAGCTGCCCCACGCACCCCACACCCGCTTACCTCAGGGCCCCCATAGCCAGGCCTCCCAAGTCCCGACACCTGCCTTGCCTCGCAATGGTGGCACCAACAGCAGCAGCCGCCCCATCCAATAGGAGGCTGTGTGGCCGCTGGCCCACTACTTCTGGTTGCTGGTGGCCACTCGTGGCAGGAGGCCACATGGCACATCGCATCGGTGGTGCCGCTCATGGCAGGAGGCCCCGTGGCATGCCGCGCTGGTGCCGCCACTCATGGCAGGAGACCATGTGGCACATTACGTAAGTGCTACCGCTTGCACCAGGACACCATGTGACACCTCATGCCGGTACCACCGTTCTGGTGTGCCATGGCGCAGTGTGCCATATGGCATCCTGCTATGAGTGGCAGCACTGACGCGCCACACCACATGGCCTCCTGCCACAAGCAGCTGCGAGTGGCCTCAGAAGACATCGGGCGGCGGCACAACAGGTGTCAGGGCGTGGGAGGCCTGGCTGTGGCAGTCCTGAGGTAAATGGGGTAAGACATCCCCCGAAAATAAGACCTAGTGCCTGTTTTGGAGGCAAAAAAAAAAATAAGACCAGGTCTTATTTTTGGGGAAACACAGGTAGTTAGAAGCTGGAGTGAATTGTAGGCCCTCTACCTCAGTGTGACAGTGAGTGGCAGAATAGGTTTAGTGGCTATATTTGATTGAATTAGGATCTATCTATCTAGCATTTATCACTATTGTCATTTAAATCACTTTATTAAATATTGACCTATTTTATACTATGTTTCCCTGAAAATAAGACCTACCCCCAAAATAAGCCCTAGCTTGGGCCTAATATAAGCCCTACCCTCAAAATAAGCCCTAGATTTGGGGCGAGGCATACACCTACAAATCAAGCTAGGGGGGTGGGGGATGGAGCTGCCCCACGTGCCCCACACCCCCTTACCGTTGCAACCAGGCCTCACATGAATTGACACCTGCCTCGCTGGCCCACTTCTTCTGTGGCACCCACGGCCTGCATTTCGCCATCAAAGGCCTTCTGGAAAGGCCTCTGCAGCCGAGAACCAAGCTACAGATTCAATCCGTAGCTCATTTCTCGGTTGCAGAGGCCTTTCCAGAAGGCCTCTGATGGTGAAATGTAGGCCGGCGGTACTATGCACATAAATTCAGAGCTCCATTCTCAGCTGCAGAAGCATTTACTTTGACTGCAGAAGAAGTGGGACGGCTGGGCAGGGCTGTTGATGCCCCTGCTGTGAGGTGAGACCATGGAAAAGACACCCCCTGAAAATAAGACCTGGTGCCTCTTTTGGAGGCAAAAAAAAAAAAAAGACCAGGTCTTATTTCAGGGAAACATGGTATATTAAGTTAAATTATGATAAATGAACAAAAAATTGCTGTATCAGCCATAGTTGGCTGGTTCGCTGATAATGCTGACAATAAATGTTATAAACTACAATATTGGAACAAAATGGATAACTCTGGCAGTCTTATTATCATTATCCGTAATATAAGACTTCTAGATCTGTGGGTAAATTCCAGATGACTATTAGATGACAGCATAGAGTTTAGAAACATGTTCTAACTATTCACTGCCAACTAGGGGCGGTCTGGTGTTTGGCAGAGAGGAAATCTAATTTATTACTGTCTAACAAATTATTGATTAAAATAACATTTAGGCTAGAATAGTTATAGATATTTTTCATAGCATATTTCTTATGCACCTTCAGAAATATAAGTCACCATCAGCTTTGGCTGACAGAGTCAATTGACACAAATCCAGAGTCATTCTAATTTTAAATCATATTAATAATACTTTAAGCACTTTAAGAAGTGATTAAGTGTTCTGACCTTTTTTCTCCTTCACAATATCAGGATCCACCAATACAACACCATCTACATTGAAGAAGAGATAATAATAAATCAATCAAGTTACTAAAAAGATCAAAGTAGAAACTTGCAACTTGGACTCACCCACAGGTTCCACATATTCCACATGATCAATGAAATCTCGCTTTCCTAAGTAGATTGTAACCTAAAGGATGGAATGATTGAACAAAACTACAGTTTAATAAATCAGTTTAAGGATGCTATACCATTGCTGTTGGTATAAAAGAAAAGGTAAAAATGGCAGTTTAGATCTTTCTTTATTTGATACATTTATAGTGGGAGTTTGCCCTACAAACTCAGTAGGGCTAATTGTGTAAATCAAAATAGTAACTTAACCAGTTGAAGAAGACTCCCTAATAAGTTGCAAGTTGATTTGAATAAAATTTTGGTTATCCAGATGCGAAACTGGAAGGGAAGGGAACTCTTATATTAAAAACAGCTATGCATAAAAATATTTTGATAGTTGAGTTTGTCTAGCTCAGAATGGTTGTATCTTGTAAATTATTTGTTTTACTTTTGCATCAGAAGTATTTTCCTTTAAAGTACAAAGAGCGCACAATGGGGTTTGATTATGCATTTGACAAGACAAAAGAAGCTACTTGAGTGGATTGACTGGAACACATTTTACTTTCTACTTGGGGCCAAGCTGCATCGGAGATTAAATTTATATTTATTATATTAATGTATCAATACATTTCAGAATTGCTGTTGAGAGTCACTGCAACTACAACATATGGAAAAGTTTAATATTTCTCTTCCTGGACAAAGCTGAGATGAGGATAGATGGCCTATGCCTGTATTCCTACTAACAAGCTTTAATTGACTCCAATTGTTATGGAAATAGTTCCCTTCTACATCTACTCAGTGTTTTCAAACTTTATAATTTTAAGATGTGTAAATTTCAGTTCTAGGAATTTGCCAGCCAGCATGCTATTTTCTACTGCAATTTAAAAGAGTGTTTCTCAGCTTCTGCAATTTTAAGATGTGTGGATTTCAACTTCCACAATTTTCCCATGCTGGGTGGGGGCGGTGGGGAAGTCTGGGAGTTCAAATCTATACAATCTATACAGTTCTGAGGCTGAGAAACACTGCTGTAAAATATTATTTGCTGTTATATGATTTTGTGTGGTTCTGTCAGTTTGGACTGCTGCATTTTATTTCATTACCCGACTGAAGAAGTTCACTGATTACTTTGCAAAAGAAAGATTGTCTCCTCACATCATTTTGAATATATTTCTTCATGAAAGTTTTTTGCTGTTATAATGTTATATTAATGGTGCGGTGGTTAAAGTGCTGGGCTGTATTTAAGATGCTGATTATTCCCTGTTTAAATCTTAATTATTATTTTTCTTTCTCTGACCTCCTTATTTTTCCTTGGACTTTAAAAAATTAAATCATGGCACATCATTTTATTTTTCCTTCAGTCACTTGGGGTACAGGAGTTATTTTTTTAAAAAAAAAATATGCCAGGAAAAATAGGGAGGTAAAGGAAATGAATGTAGCTCAGAGAACACTGCAGGAAAATTATTTAGTGGGATGACACAGTAGCTATAGTGCACACTGAATCCTTTTCAGGATGTTGACAAACAGTCTGGACAGGTTTTTTTAAAAACTGGTTTGGACTTAAACTGCCTGAGCAGCTTAAAAATGCAATGCAGATACAGTATGTCCTTAGTATCACTACAGTTTGATCTTTAAAGAGGCAAGTAGATATCAAGACTCTATCTGGTTTCAGTCTCACATTCTTACAGCTACCTCATAGTTTAATGCTTAATACTTACAGCTTTGTCATGTGATATCTTCCTGTAGATAACATGCCTTTTAGTGGGTTTGACATGCTTCACGGAGATGTCAGAAACTGAATGATGCCTTGAAGCATCAGTGCAGCTCATCTTTCAACTTATGTCACCTGGTAAGGATCAAATGATCCTACATCAAAAAAAATTTAGACCAGCACCAGTTAATGAATAGTCAAACTGTAAGATCTACAAACAATGAAATTGAATTTAAACATTTTAAATAATATTGTCTGAGGCATCATACAATAACATACTAATCCCAAATTTAGGAAGTTGCCCATTGGATTAGCCCTCTAAAGCAGGGGTCCCCAACCCCTGATCCATGGACCGGCACCAGTCCATGGCATGCCAGAAACCAGGCTGCATAAACAAGCAAAGCTCCATCTGCACATGTGTAGGATACAGGCAGCACGAGAAACCACACACACCCTCCAGTCCACGGAAAAGCCTCTCCCCATGGAACCGGTCCCTGGAGCCCAAAAGGTTGGGGACCGGTGCTCTAAAGATCTGGACTTTAACTAATTCTATTTTCTTTCAGAATTGTTCATTTCTGTGGATCCTATCAGTTAAGGAATTCCAGCCGGCGGGGTCCAGAAAAAGAGCCTTCTCTGATGAGACCCCCACCCTTTAGAACATCTCATTCCTGGGGTGAGATTGGCTCCCACTCTCCTGACTGGAGGTGGTTAATCAACTAATAGCAATTCCCACCTCTTCTTCCCCGCCCCATATATTTCGTTCCCTTCTTCTCCATCTTTAATAATAACTGGTATTTTATTTCAATTTTAATCTAATTTTACACACATACATACACATATATAAAATTGTGTTTATATTGTAAACTGCCTAAAGTTGCTTTGCGGTGAGATGGATGGCAAACAAATTTAATAAATAAAAAATAAAAAAATTGTATTTGAAAAGGAACAGAATGAGGAAGAGCTGTCAGGAAGAGCTTGGTACATAAACACTTCCTTCCTGTTCCTTCCATTTTTACTTTCAGAAATATTGTGTTCTTGATATCAATATAAATAAACTATGTCATATACTGTGAAGATTTCATAGTTATTTAATACAGGTAGTCTTCTACTTATGACCACAATTGATCCCAAAATTTCCATAGCTAAGCAAGGCAGTTGTTATGTGAGTTTTGCCCCATTTTATGATGTTTTATGCCACAGTTGTTAAGCGAATCACTGCAGTGAATCATGAGGTCATTAAGCAAATCAGCCTTCTTCCATTGACTTTGCTTGTCAGAACCTGGCTGGGAAGGTTACAAAGTGGTGATCACGTGATCCTGGGATAGTGCAACTGTCATAAATACATAAATACAGTTGCCAAGCACCGAATTTTGATCATGTGACCATGGGGATGCTCATGTGAAAAACAGTCATAAATCACTTTTTTCAGTGCCATAGAAACTAAATGAATGGTTGTAAATTGAGGACTACCTGTATATTGATTTGCAATTCTTTTTTTTTTTTTTTTTACAATGCGAAGTTTCTACAAAGGTCTTATCATATTTTCGCTTCCTCCATAAGGAGAAGCCATTGCAACATGTTATAATTGTCATTTCTTTTACTAATATATAAGCAGGGCATAGCTAATAAACAGTATCCCAGTTCAGTTCCTCCTAGAAAGATTCCCAATTTATTTTTTATTTATTTGTATCTCAGCTTTATTTTTTTTGCAAATAACTCAAAGCATCGAGCATATCCAATAAACTTCTGCCTTCTATTTTCCCCACAACAACAACCCTGTGAGGTGAGTTGGGATGAGAGAAAGACAGAACAAGAACTCACAGTCTCCCTCCTTCTAGTCCGGTGCCTTAATCTTTAGACTAAACTTGTATATTTGCCACAATTTTCAAATGATTGTTAGGGGGAAAAAATCAAAGAACCATGAAATTTCTCCTCAATGTCTTTTCTGTTTAAAAGCTGGTGTCCATTTGGTTTGCCCTGTCAAACTCCAATTAATTCAGATGCAGTCCTATATGAGACAATATATATTTTCAGTTCTAAATTACTTCACTTCAAACCAAATCGTAATGATTTAAATTATATATTTGGGGATTTACTGCAGACTAGGTAGTTATGTAGCATCCCATATTTCTGCTTATTTCCCTTACCTTACAAAAAGTTCTATGTCAGAAATACAAAACTCAAAGTGACAATTTTCATCACATTATCTTTCAATAATAGCCAATTATATATGGATAAAATAATAACACACTGTTACCATACTTTACTGTTTTAAGTTGTTTTAAAAAAACAACATCTCACCTTTTTTCTATAGTGTAGAAGCTATTAGCAAAAATTATTTTTCAATTATTAATATTCTTTTTCAATGACTACATACAATTCAGTTCATTGTTATGCTGATAAAAATAGATTCCTGCTGTTCACCTTAGTCTTGAGAATGCAGATCAAGGATGAACCATCAATGCATTTTCAAAATGCTTTCTGCAGTTAGAATGACATGTTAGCTCTCATTTTCCCAAGGTGGAAGCAATATTGTTGAATAAATGACAAGATTTCTAGTGCAATTCTGAAATATGTTCCATTCTATATGCTTAGCATTAAAATTGATGCACTGGATAAATTAGGAACAAGAAAGGTATAAAGTAACCATATGCACATTCTCTTAGGAATTATGTTTCGCTTCATTCAACAGGTCATAGTGATACATAAGGTGCCTAGGGCTGCAGTCTTTAAGTGGCCAAATCTGCAAGAAAAAAAGAAATGTACCTGTAAATGTTCCAAATTCCCCAGCAATTCCAGAAAACAGAAAATTTCAGGAGCTGTAAAATAAGAATCTATTCCAAATAACAAATTTGCATCACCCAAGCAGGGAAAAAAGATTGATCTTCCTGCTGCAAATGAAATATTACTTCTTTTAGAACCTAGGCTGGCAATTTGTAGGCGCTCTGAAAATCAGATTTGGTGCTTAGGTGGAGCCAAGTTTCCATCACTGAACCCAAGGCCAAAATATTTTATGTGGATTATCAGCTTGTGCTAGGTATTATAAGGGTCCTAAATTTCTCAGTGTCAACATTTCCAATTCATAAAGTACAAAGGCAACAGACAGAAGATTTAATGAGGTTATTGAAAGCAGCTTTATTTTAAATCTCTTCCTCATCTTGTCCTTATTAGGGCTGATACTCATCCTAGTCTATTAAGGAGCTAAGACATTGTTCATTATGCTTGTGTAACACAATATATCCTTTTGCGCACATTCTTCAGACTTGCATATGTATCACTGACAGGAACCACTTCTCTAGTTGAAAAATCCTACAATTTTTCTACGAATAGGATTTTAAACATCCAGTTGTCCAATTATAACAAAGTCCATCACGACAAGACTAGTGTATCATTCCAGAACTAGTCCTGTGCATGTTACCTTTTCACAGGACACTGTGAACACATACTAATTTTCAAGCTGAGTCTAAAAATGACCCAGGTTTTATGGAATTAGAAAGGACAAGATTGTAATCCCTTTGAAGGAAAGACCCGATTTGGTAAGGCTCTTGGTAGAGTGTACCAGCTACAGACCTACCTGGACAGATACTTTCAGTGATCCTATTTTAGTAATCTCACAGTTAGGTTATTGCAATGCATTCTACAAAGAATTATCTTCAATGTGATCTTGAAGCTGCAACTGGTGGTACAGAATGAACCAAGATTGTTAAATGGAGCAATTAAATAGGACTGGATTATGAAAGAGCGGCACTGCTTGCCTTTGAGCTCCTAAGCCTTATTTAAAGTGACAATATGTAATATGTCCATCCCTATAAAGCCTTAAATGACTCAGGACCCAGCCTTTTGGCAAATATTTTTAAAGGAGTTCAAATATCAATAACTTGGTGGATTCCGCAGAGTATTTGGGTCCTTAATTTCTTCTAAACAACTAATAGCTGTTGGGCACAAAACATCCAGGTCCACATGTGAAGGTTCAACTGCCTATGCACAGGGATATTTTCAACTAAGGGTTAATACCTGCTAAGAGTTAGGTAAGAGTCAATAGAATTCAAGGGGGGGTGTTGGACTTGGTTTGTTTGTGGCTATGTAGAGATTCTAGGCTGATCCCTCTTTTAACTGCACCCCCAGATTCTGCTACTCCTTCCCGTACGTCTGTTTACAATATAGCTATTTTGCTGTATTTGTTGTTGCTCCCTTTTGCACCTCCATTTATATTTATTTTCTTTTATGTGCTGCTTCAGTGCCTTACCATTCTCCCTTTGAAAGTTAGCAATCATCTGAATGACTAACTATACCATTCACTCAAAATTCCACCATATTCATGGTTCTTTATATACAGAGAAACATGCTTAAAATTACAGAATACAAAACCACATACATACTGTATACCTACATAATGAATAATGAAACAATAAAATAATAAACCATCAATCCAAACAGCAGTAACACCATCATCCAACTGGGACTCTAGTACCCCAAAGTCCCAGACAAACAGCCTAGTCTAGACAAGGTTAACTAGCAACTCTGAGAAACAAGGAGGGTCAGGGCCAATTATATGGCACAAGGAAGGTCAGTCTATCAGTCTTTAACAGAGGCAACTAGCACCCAGAATTGCACCTGGAAGCCTATTTTGAGTCAGTGCACCTGGTATATTCAGTTATCATTTGGAGGTAAATATGTGTATGTTTTTACTTTTGTTCTCACTATTTAACTAAGAGAAGACAAACTGAGTTACAGAATCAAGGTTCCATATTTATAGATATCAAATGTTTCTTTTCCCTACAATTTAAGGTAAATTGAATTTTTGGGGAATGTTAAATTTGAGAA
Organism: Protobothrops mucrosquamatus; assembly: GCF_001527695.2. Taxonomy (NCBI): domain Eukaryota; kingdom Metazoa; phylum Chordata; class Lepidosauria; order Squamata; family Viperidae; genus Protobothrops; species Protobothrops mucrosquamatus. The sequence continues at coordinate 135,656 of NW_015386542.1, forward strand.
TGAAGTTAAATTGAACTAATGAAGAAAAGGTTAAAAATGAAGAAAACATGCTTTCTTCATTAGTTTTGCATCACCTGGCCTGAGGATAAATCTTGGGGAAGTAAGAAGCTTGCACCCTTTTTTTATAGCACTTTCATTGCTCTGGAAAATAATGCCGATGTCAACGCTGTAAACATTGGATGTTCCCGCTCTGACAACTGATGAAAATGCAGCCATTTCCGCTTTGCTTTTAACATGCTTTTTCTTCTGTTTAGAAATCAGATGCAGAAGGGGGGTTGGGATGAATGCCTGAGCAAAGCTAGCCATAATAATAATGCTGCTTTGTGGGAAATCAAGGATGAACTGATAACTGTTTGGAGGGCTGAGGAGCTGAAGAGAAAGCCCGTGTTTCAGGCTAATTGAGAGTGTGATTTGTGTCTGCTTATTGGGGGTGGGAATTGCAATTTATATCTGGGGGAAGAGATTTTAGTTTTGGTTCAACTATGTAGTGCAGATACTTTGTTTCCTGAATAAAATGTTCTTTAAGGAAGAATTCTTGCCTTGAAGTTCTTTTGATGGATTTCATCTATCGGAACCATGACAACCACATTGTGGATTTTCTATTTCATGGAAAGCACTTGTATTGTTTTGTATCATTCAGGGTATCTGACTAAACATACTTAATGTGTTACACAAGACCTACAGCATTCTTCTATAGAACCTAAGCATAATCTTGGATAAGCCTTCTTCTCACTGATTCAGCATTAGAATCTGTCATGAGCATATATCCTTGAGGTGTCAGAAGATACCTTTGTCAGATGGACAGGTGAAAACATTTTTATATACAGGGCATTAAATTGTTTCAAACAGATGCAAAAGTTTGACTAGTATTAAAATCATATCAGTTACCTTGTTTATGAAGAGACTCAAGACATAATTTCCTGAATTTCTTTCTGTAGAGAGTTGCTGTAATTCTTATGACTAAAGCATGGTTCAGAGCAGTAATGGTGAACCTGGTACAAATGTGAAAGATGACACGCCAAAATATTTTATGTGACATTCACCAAATCCCAGCAACTATTTTAGAAAGCACATCCTTTTCTTGCGCAATTTTTGCAGGCTGCAGAAACTGTATGAGAATGGGGTGTGCTCTTGCACAGCCTCTGGATCCACTGAAGATTGCATGGGAATGAAGCGTTTTCATCTGGCTTTCAGAGGCTGCCGAAGAACATTCTCTGAAGCTGCTTCAAGGATGAAAGCCTTGTGTGAACCAGAGCAGCCTCGGGTAGGCACCAGGGCTGTCAACAGAAAAAGAACACTGCCTGAAGGTAAGCAGTGTTATGAAATACCCAGCCAGGCAGGATAAGGTCTCAAGGAGTGAATTAGCTTTGACTCAATGCGCAGACACAAAAGATCCTGAACTGATCCCCCCAAGGTCCATAGAGCCTTTTCTATCTAATCCCAAGAGAAGGCAAGCAGTCTAGAAAGATTCTTGTATATTAGGCAAACTATAATATAGTCGGCTTGAACTCTATACATTTGGATCTGATTGCATGTGCATGACAGATCCTGGGAAACACTGTATCACAAGGGACTTTTTAACACAATCAGATATGTTTACTATTGGATCTGCTGTGCTCAAATTCATTCATATTAAGTATGTGGAAATATCCAGTTCATCAGGAAAGCATCATCAGATTTAGAAAGGCTCAGGGTAACCCAAGTTGGAGGTAATGTTAAGACTGTAGTAAACCACCAGAGAAAATAAAATTAAATATTTAGTAACATGCACATATATAATCCCCCCCACCCCGGTTAGTCCAAGGAGCTGCTGATACAGTTCTACAAAGGAATTATTAAGTCTGTCATTTGCACCTGTATAAATGTCTGGTTTGGCACAGCAACCAAACAAGACAGACATAAGACTTCAACGGAGTTAGAACTGCAGAAAAAACAATTGCTACCAGCCTGCCTTCCATTGAGGACCTGTATACTGCACGAGCAAGAAAGAGGTCTGTGAAAATATCACAGACCTCTCATATCCTGGATGTAAACTATTTCAACTTCTTCCCTCAAGACGACACTATAGGGCAGTGATGGCAAACCTTTTAGAGACCGAGTACCCAAACTTCAACCTGAAACCCACTTATGTATCGTCGGGTGCCAGGTGGGCGTGGCCCATTGGGTGGGCGTGGCTGCGGTGGTAACAGCAGACTGGGTGGGACTAAAATGTTCAATCAATCAATTCCAACTTTGCGAGATCTTTTTTCCCCCTGCGAGTTGAAATTGATTGAACCTTTTTTTTTTGCACACGGCGGCAGAGGCCTAAAGCAAAAAGGTTTTATAAAACCCAGCTGAAGGCCTAGGACTGGGGCGACGGCACGCATGCCCACAGAGGGCTCTGTGTGCCACCTGTGGCACGCATGCCATAGTTTCGCCACCACGGCTATAGGGCATTGCAAACCAGAACTAGACACAAGCAGTTTCCTCCCCCCCATGGCGTCACTCTGCTTAATAACTAATTCCTACAACTACTTAGTAAAACTGTATTACCACGATACTCATCTTTCCTATCATCTTCTTATGACTATTTTGTTGCTTGTTATCTTACAATTTATAGTTTTTAGTATCCTAGTATGATTTATGTTATTTGCTTAGCTAGTATTGATTATCACTGTGTTACATCTTATGATTTATGATGAAGTGTTGTATTTTATGATTTATGATGAATGTATTTCATGTTGTTTATGATCATGAATATCACTATTACTTGTATCTACACTGAGAGCTTATGCACTGGAAACAAATTCCTTGTGTGTCCAACCACACTTGGCCAATAAAAAATTATAATTCTAATATGAAGTATTTAGTTGATGATCTGTATTCTTCACAAGTACATTTCCTGATGTGATGCTGATATCAGAGGTGAACTGCAAGCAGTAGCAATGGCTTTGCCTCCTAATGATGGTAAAGAAACTATAGTAGAATGTAACTCTTGTTGCTGATATGAATATCCTAGATATTCCGAGAACATAAGCAATGTCCTGCTGATCACAACCCAGGTTCATCAGCCTGTTCTTGCAATGGTCAACAAGCCCACTAGTCTCCCAGCAGATGGCCTTCAGAGGCGGTCACCCTGCCATCAAGGCTAACAGCTATTGATGCCCACGACTAGTATGAATTGGTCCAACCCTTTTTTGAAGCCAGTCAAGCTGTTAGCACTATTTCTTGTGGAGCAATTTCCAAAGTTCAAATACAGATAGTCCTCAACTTACAACAGTTCATTTAGTGACCAAAGTTACAACTGCACTAAAAGAAGTAACTTATGACCGTTTTTCACACGATCGTTGCAGCATCCCCATGGTCACACAATCAAAATTCAGATGCTTGGCAACTGTTTCAAGTTTATGACACTTGCAGCGTCCTGGGGGTCATATCATCACCTTTTGTGACCTTCTGACAAGCAAAGTCAATGGGGACACCAGATTCATTTAACAACCGTATTACTAACTTAATAATTGCAATAATTCACTTAACTGTGGCAAGGTTATAAAATGGGGCAAAATTCATTCAACAAGTGTCTCACTGAGCAACATAAACGTGGGGCTCAATTGTGGTCGTAAGTCAAGGACTACCTGTATGTATTATGTAAAAACCACTTTTTATCTGTTCTATTTTTTTCAGGATTCCATTGAGTGTCATCTGGTTCTAGTGTTTTGGGAAGGGAAAACTGCTTCTCTTTGTCCACTTTATCTATATTATGCACAATTTTGTACACCTCAATCATATCCCCTCTCTTTTGCCTCTTTTCTAGACTAAAAAGCCCCAAATGTTGCAACCTTTCCTTATAGGGAAGCAGTTTGAGTCCCGTGATCATCTGAGTTGCCCTCCTCTGAACGACCTTTAACTCCATTATATCCTTTTTGAGATTGCGGCAACCAGAACATATTCCTGATGTGGTCACACCACTGATTTACATAACAATGTTGGCATTCTATTTTCAAAACTGTTTCTGATTATCCCTACTGTGCTGTTGGCCTTTTTTTAAACAGTCAATGCATTATTCCTTCTGTCCCAGCATCTCATTGTAGGTTTTGCAAATAGGTTTTTGCAGCTGAAACTTTATAGAGAGCTTTTAGTATTCTCTTCAAACTGCTTTTCATTCCTATGCCTGTATCCAAAGCAGATAAAAAAATAAAGAGAAAGCAATGCAAATTTAGAAGCAGGATATTGGTTTATTTATAATCAGTCAAGTACTAGTGGACAGATTAGTACAATAAATAAAGTTTGTCCTGTGTACTTTCCATTTTCCTCTGCATAAGTTGTCAACGTGAAGGGATCTAATGAAAACCCCAGACCCAAAAGAATCCTGTACACCTGCCCTCCAATACAAGCAATACAAAATAAGTTGTGGAAGGAAGAAAAATTAAAGTGCAAATTAAAAGGCAATGTAATGCTGGTGGCTTGTATCACAGCCCACTGAATGTGGAAAAGTATTTGGCTGATAAATGTTCAATGCCACAAGTTCTCCTCAAACATATTGTGCATTTAACCACCGAGACTCCCAAGCCTCCTCCATGGCAGGGAGGGAGGGAGGGGGAGAGAGAGAGAGAGAGAGAGAGAGAGAGAGAGAGAGAGAGAGAGAGAGAGAGAGAGAGAGAGAGAGAGAGAGAGAGAGACAGAGAGACAGAGAGACAGAGAGACAGAGAGAGAGAGCTCCAAAAAAGAAAGAATATTGCACATTTAAGTCAGAGGCAAATGATACGGATTTGCCAGCACCAGGACATTCAGCTTCAGGTGTTTGTTTTCTTTCATGTCCTTTACCCTCAATATAAAACTGCAAGATAGCAGAAGTTGCTGTGAATTTGGTTTTTGTGCGGAAGTCATGCTATCATACATTCTTCATTACAGCAGAACTTCTTGTTGTATCCCACAATTAAAACCCAAAATGCATTGGGTCAAATTAAAATGCTTCTTTCTGTATCACTGCTACCTGGATAACCTTTCGAGGATACAATGTCTGTTTTTTCAATTGATTCTGTCTGGCACAAATCAAGCTAGAACAAGAAGCTGTGATTTGCTAAGTACTAGAAGTCCCATAGATGCAACTGCCAAATTCATGGCTTACTCAAACAAGATTATACTTCAGATCCCACCATTCCATGTCTTAGAATCCTTCACCTCGTCTCTTAGCTAGCTCAGAGAAGACGACACATGTATGAATACATGCATAAAATCAGGACATACAGGAACTTTTGCTACAGCACTCAACAGTGAAATGCCATAGAATATTGTTTCAGGAGTGTTGCTATCTGGTATAAGAAACTTTTCAGTGTGCAAATGGTACATTTTAAAAATGACCGGTTCCACACCCAAACCTTTATGAAAGTTAGATAGCAGCAACATACTGTAATCAGGATCCGCTTTTCTTCCTGATGGATGCATCAATAATTCTTTGCTAAAGGCAAGCTTATGCACTTGGCAAATTAACTCTTGCGTGAGAGCCAGATATGGGACTTCTCTCCTCTCTAGACAGACAGATCACTGCCTTCCCATGCATTTTTTGGCAAGCTAGTATTTTGCACTTTTAGCTCAATATTCAGACCACAACACAGCCTTGTTTCCTTTGTCCACACTGACCACATGGGCTCCAGATGGTGACCATGCTACAGCATTGATGGGGGTGCTGAAACAAAAAAGATGACATAAATGTTATTAGATTCCTGAAAGGTACAAAATTTGAGTTAAGGAAGAAATGCGGCTCAGTCTCCACAGAGCTATTTTTTGAAGATTATTGCTATTTACTAAGTAGAATGAGAAACATTTGGCTCAAAGATGTGTTGGCATGGACCTCTTCATATTCTCCAGTAATGTTCCGAGCGCTTAACATTAGCCTTGTAGTCTGGGAATAATAGCCTCCAATACATGTAGGGAGCATCAGCTTCAGGAAGGCTCCCTTGTAGGCTAGTTTCTGCTCCAAAATATAGAAGGCTCAGATTTTAACAGCATTATCTTGACTCACCTGTGATGCTTGGAAAGTGTCCTTTCTGCTTTTCCAGTGAGCACACTCCATATATAAAGTGATCCATCTGCTGAGCCAGCCGCAACATAATTTCCATCCGGGCTGAAAAATCACAAATTTGGAGCAGAGAAAAAACGTGTTACTGCTCTTTGTAGTACAATGTGTCATTAGTTGATGGAAATCTCCCAAAAGTCTAGAAGAGACTTTTGACCAAATGGAATGAATATATTTAACTATAATGCACTGCAAAGGTGACACTAAATTAGTTTCCCTCCTACCTAAAACACTAAAAATAAGTGCAAAATGAATACCTACAACCACAACAACTAATTAGAAGCTCTGAATTTCCTTTTCTTCTGATCAGTGAGAACAGAATGTAATTCTGTTCTTGAAGTTTCATATAAATACAAAATAACTTCATCTAATCTAATATGCTAAGCAAGTACCTCAGTATACTGTATACTGTATACAAATAATAAAAAAACCAGACCCAAGTTTTGGTAGTTCAGCTTCTTACCTGAATACAACTCTAGTCCAATCAGACCCACATTTAAATCCTGGAGCACTGGAAGAAAAAGCCCACCACAAATGTTAAATGTATCTTTTCAATTCATTTTATAGGCAGCTACAAAAAGACAACTTAGCCACACAAACCTGAAAATTAACAATCAAACCAATCAGGCCTTTTTCTTTATTAAGCACAAACATCTACATTAGGATGTCATGGACAGTCAACAAAGATATTTTTCAAGAACAGGCTGCTTATTACCATGACATGTCAACAGGACAAGCTTTGAATTCCTGGCTTTTGACAAAGGTAAGAAATCTACAACTTACTTGCAGAGCCATATTCACCTGAATGTCTGTTTGACAGCATTGATTCTGAGATCAATAATTTTCAACAGATCATCACGGGAACAAGTAAGAAGCTCTGTTCTCTCAGGGTTGAGATCTAGAGCTGTGATCCTTCCCAGCAATTCCACTTCCTGTACCACACTTTCAGTTCTAAAAACGAAATATAACACAACATTTCCTTGATGATACTTAGCTTGGTGGCATACAAGAAGCCTCATTAAAATGTTACAGTGGATAAAGGGAGTAATCAGTAGCATAATTTATGTGCTAATTAGGTTAAGTGGTATACTGCTTTGCAGCTTAGAACAAAGAGTGTTTAAATCTAGCCTTTTTAAAACAGCAATAGGTAAATTTACTTTAGAACACTAGCATTCTTGTGGCAGTCACTGAAGAAAAGTATTTTCCCCCATTGGCCCTAAGTGCATTATATTCTTCACCAGAGTACTGAATCCTACTCAGCTTCCTAAAAGCTGAATGTGAAGGTATTAGTCCTTAAACTACCTGTATTGTTGAGATTTCCTAGGTTTGGAAGCAGGACCGTTTCTCCGACCAGGTTTTTTGAGCCAGGTGAACCAAAAGTCAAATAGTGTTGCTTTAGATGTTTTTTATGTATCTCTCCTCAGGTCTGACTAATACATGGCTTTTCAAAGTGTATGAGTTCATATTGGAAGACTATCACTCTTCGTTAGAAACATGTAAAATCTTTTGCAGTCAAAAGGTTTTGAATCTGAACCTGGTTCTGATCTTACTGGAATCATTCTGGTTTCAAAATGGTCTCTCCCAATTTCAAAAGGAAGTTGCGCTCACCTAATATCCCAAAAGCGAATTTTCTTATCAAAGTGTCCACTCATTACACACTGTTCTGTGCAGACAAGATCATTGCAGCTGGAGCCAGCAAACACCGTCTTCATACCTTTAAAAAGATGAAGTTACTAATCATGTAGTTGAATCCACAGTCTTTCTTCCATAAAAGCCTGCTAAAATTGTTTATTTAAATTAATGTTGGCAAAAGAGATTTTGCTGTATATTCCTCCTTGCTAGATCTTATTGAATTTTATGGCAGATTTTGAAGAAATTGCAATCAGAGCAAAATTCTGGAGAAATTCTTATGGAGGAGTATACTTGTGTAGTTTTGAGTTAGACAAGGGATGGAGGAGAAGATGCTTTCACCGTATTATATTTCCATGAAAAGATTCCTTGGCTTTGTATGCTTACATTCAATTTCAAATCCCGAGAAAAGCATATTCTGTTAAGATAATGGTGCAGAATTGCTTCTTCAATTGCAGAATTCAGAGAAACCATCCATAAAAAACTTCTGCCTATATTTAGAAGAGAATTTTGAAAGCTATTTCTCTAATTTATAGATCAAAAACTACTCTATGTCTTTATTTGGTTTACTTTGAAAGAACTAAAATAACTATGAATATGAACATAAGCAAGCTAAGTATTCATCCCCATCAATTTTTTGAAGCAGGGGGCGGGGGGAGAGGACAGACATAAAAAGCATTTTTTTCATTTTTTAAGAATGACTGGCAACATATTAGATTGGTCCATCCCTTCTGATATTCTGAAAGGCCCTTAAGATCATGGGACCAGGCCTGGGGTTCCCATGGACCTGGATACTTGTTTAGATACCTCCATTGCTCAGGGGGTCATTTGTATGCTTCCTTCACTTATGCTTGTATCTTGGATTTTTAAGATATTCATTAATTAACTATGGTTTTTATATTTGTATTTGCTGTTCTGGTTCTTGTACTTTTTGTTTTATCTATTGTTATGCACTGCCCAGAGTCACTTTTGCAGCTATATCAATTAGATTAATAAATAAAATATATTTTTTCTTTTATACTTGATAGCAGTGGCTAGCTGGTAGCTAATGGGTTCTCTGGATGTGGAGAAAAAGGGTGCATTCAGAGCAAAAAAAAATATTAGATTTTTTTCCTGTCTTTATTATTTTTATAAGTAGCTCAAGGCAACTAACTTATCTAATACTTCTTTCTTCTCTTATTTTTCCCACAACAACCAACCTATGAAGTGAATTGGGCTGAAAGAGAATGACTATTTTATTGAATGTTTAAAATTTCAATTTTATATAAGGTTTAAAAGTTAAAAAGTCCTTAATCTATATCCTTCCAGATTGTAAGAAAGGCCAGAGAAATAGCAGTAGATGGACCCCCTTGAGCTAGCTGGAAGCTGCACAACGACTTTGTTTATCTGTTTGTTTATCAAACTTAAATGCCACCCATCTCACCAGAACAACTCTAGGCAGCTTATAGATATTAAATAAAATATAGAATAAAATATTAAAATAATATTTTAAATTTAAAAATTCAATTAAAATAAAATTAAGCAGGATGGAGAGGGAGGGCACAAAGTGCACCTAGAGATGAGGTGGGGTGTTCTCTACTCCAGTGTTTCTCATAAGATGGGTGGACTTCAACTCCCAGAATTCCCCTGCTCTACTCCATTAGCCACCTCCCTGGATCTTCCGATCTATCGGCTAAGATTCAGGGTCCCTGGGGGCTTTTGCCATCCATTTATATTTTTCTTACAGGACAGGAAGTATAAACAATCACACCTAGAGATAGCTTGATGACACAACTTCAGGCAATTGGTCCACTGCTAAGGATATTTTTAACTAACACACACACTCCTAGCATATAACATCTGGGATAGTCTGATGATTTACTTTATAAACAACCCAGATAAATGTCCCTTTGCTAAAAAAATACCTGTACATGCTGTCCTCTTTATTTTAATTATTACAAGTAGCAATCTAGATAAAAGGTCACAGTGATTTATAATGAAGCAATCTACAAACCTTGCTGTTATTTCCATGAACGTGAGAGGAATTTGCAATACAAAGCTTGCAAGTTATACACAAGTTATACACTTATATGTGCAGAAGGAAAAAGGGACTCACACCACTAACTCACCAACCTTTTGCAGTGCCACTATATAAAATCATTAAAAGTATGAACACTATTATAAACACAATTTAGAAACTTCTACAAAACCTGAAGTCACAAAATCTGGGGGAAAAAAAGCATCTACAGGTGAGCCCACTTCCTCAACTGCTTAAAGGTTTAGCCGTTTTTTGCAGTATGTTATATAGTATAAGGTTAGTCTTTGCTGACAGCAGTACTGTTTAATATAAATCTTTATCAGGAGCATCTATTTCAAAAGGAAGAAGTCGATCTCAGCCCAATAGCAGGAAATATATTTTTCTTAAACTAGCAAACTTTTCTGGTTGTGAAAACACTTCATACAAAACTATACATATCACAGAAATATTTGCATGGATAGCATTTGGATCAATGTTATCTTAGCAGAATGGTAAATAGAAATGAGCTGAGCTGGATGATAGCTACCACTTCTGCCTATCTGCATTATGAGGACGAAAACTACTAACCAAGAGGGAGAATGCCAATTGCTGTAACAGCAAAATTAGCCTAGATCTACAATGGCATAGAGAATCCGTGTTATGTGCAAGAAGAAATCAACTTATCCCTTAAAATATTTTAATAAGATCATATAAATACTAAGAGAAGAAACTTATTAAGAATTACTCTGGGTAAGAGTAATAGGCAATCAAACAATATAAAATCTTTTAAATGCTGGTATCTGGCTGTGTCTTTTTATAGCAGCAGATTAGCCATTTTTCTCCAATGACTGATATGGCTTCAAAGTCAAGAAAATTTAGAAATCAAAACCTATTTCACTTATTAGAAATTCATTTCTTTAATATCAGTCAGTGGTGACTACCCAGATGACACTTGGGGCAACAGTAAAATGTTTAGTTCCACTGATCAATGGAATGAGTCTTTAGTAACATTCCTCATTTTCAGTGTCCTACCCCAAGGGAAGAAGCCAGCTTTGAATCCATATACATATCAGAAGATTAACAGAACAGCAATTTTGAATGCTTTGAGAGGTAATCAGTCAATGAGTGTTCTTCTTGTCCCTTTGATGCATGTGGGAAACTGTGAAACGGCTTCCTTACAGACTTTGCTGCGCAGGTCCCATAGCTTGAGTGTTCTGTCATGACTCCCAGATACAATGCGAGCTTTGTCCAGAAGGAATTTGGCTGATAAAACCTTTCCACTATGCCCCGTGAGCGTGTGCTAGAGAAATTGACATTAGGTAAGAAAACAAATTTTTACACTCACTATTCAATAGTTTAACAAAAATAGAATTTTAAACAATTACTTAGCCTTCATTCTACACTGAGAACTAAGAAATGGCCTTTCTATACAAGTATGAGCACTAGTTTTGGTATCTGAAATAGATATCCAAAAGGTTGCATATACAGGTAGTCCTTGACTTAGTAACAATTCATTGAGTAATTATTGAAAGGCACAATGGCACTGAAAAAAGTGACTTATGACTGTTTTTCACACTTACGACTGCTGCAGCATCCCCATGGTTACATGATCAAAATTCAGATGCTTGGCAACCGAATCATATTTATGAGGGTTGCAGTGACCTGGCTCTTGTGATCACCTTTTGTAACTGTCTGACAAGCAAAGTCAATGGGGAAGCTAGACTCATTAACAATCGTGTTACTAATTTAATAACTGCAATGATTAACTGAACAACAGTAGCAAAAAGGGTCGTAAAATAGGGCAAAACTCACTTAGCAAAATAAATTTGCAGCTCAAATGTGGTCATAAGTCAAAACTGTTGCAGCTCAAATGTGGTTGTAAGTCGAAACTGCCTGTGGTTTTTTTTCATTAGTGTTATATTTAACAATGGAGCACAGGTATGGTTTGCAAATGAAACCTACAATTATCTATGCTGGGAATATACAACAAAATATGGCTCACTGTTATATCCTGTTTCCATTTGTTTCCTAGGAATATTTGGTTGACCATCTTCAGAAAACCATTATCTGGTCTCTGACTAATCAGTGAAGTTCTACAATTTTAAACAGAGAAGTCCTTTCCAAGTTCCTATAATTTAATACAGGTAGTCCCTGACTTACAAGCATTTATTTAGTGCCCATTCAAAATTAAAATGACACTGAACAAAGGGACTTACGATGGCCGCCCTAGGTTTACAGCCTCTACAGTTCCCCCTCCCCCCATCACGTGAACAAAATTTGGGCATTTGACAATCCAACTGTCTTTAGACCATTCCCAGGATGCTGCAGCAGTCTCCCAACTATCTCACCCCACTGGGTCCCTGCAGTCCCAAACCCTTCTTCCCACCCCCAAAATGACATCCACTTCCGGGACGGCACCGCGTGGTCGCCACTGTGTAGGGAGGTGTGTGGTAGAGAAGCTGCTTGCCGAAGGAGATCTATCAAAAAGGTAAGTGGCCAAGCTGTGATTGAGGATGGGAAGCAGGGTGTTGTAAACAGTGTGGCGGGAAAGCTGGCCCAAAGCCAGTGCAGACCCAGTGAGGCAGGAAAGAAGGCCTAAGGCCTGCAGGAATCCAGGGTGGGAAGCGGAGAATGGGCTGCCTGAGGGAATATGGGAGTCCCTGAAAGGCTTGGGAAGCTGGGGGAGGTGCTGCAGTGTAGGCTTGGGCCTGCAGTAGATCAAAGGCAGAGCAAAAATTGGGGTCGTTAAGTGAGGTGATCATATGGGTGCTTTTCTTAATAACTATCATGACGTGATGAAATGGGCAGGCTCCATTATGGTCATAAGTCAAGGACTATCTGTATTTACTATGAAATAAAGTTCACTATACAGAAGATCACTAGCAAATCTAGTAACAGTTCATAATCTATGGCAGAGCAGTTCATGCTAGTTTGCTAATGTTTAATGCAGGGTTCTCAGGGATTGAAACTAAAGCTATCTGCATGTAAAACATGCTCCTACCTTCTTAGCTATAGTAAAAAAAAGTGTGGATTAGAGAAGGAAAGTAATGAATACGGAATATACTTTTATGTTTGCCAAACCAGTTTCAAAAGTTTGGCAACCTAGTGTTTTTATAGTGTTTAGTTAAAATATATGCCAAGTTATTAAATTATATAATTCTTTCAGAATCATATAAAAATACTTAATATCTGTTTCCAAATAGTATGTTCAAATCACTTTGTGTTGGAAATATCAAACAAGTTATATAAATAAAACTAGGTAAAAGACGATTAAAGGACAACTCAAATTTTAATATATTGAGTGTTAACATCTATTATCACACTCAATTTCTAACATCTTTTTTTATAGCTATAAACCTTGTCAGAATCAGGCACATGCGCCATGTCTTGGAAGAAATACTCACCCGTAACCGATGATCATCCATTGTCCAGATCCTACTGGCATAGTCATTTGAAGCCGCTAATAAGTAGGAACCCTATGGAAATGATTTTTAAAATGTTTTCTATAATAACCATTTTTACAATCTACAATTTCTAAGTAATTTTGTTTCACATTATTTTATGCTCTTATCTCAATCTATGCCATTGCCTAATCTTATCACTTCATTTGTGGTTTATTTACAAGTTTTTGAAGCTTCATTACCTTTACATATTCTCCCCTTCTTGTGAACCCTGATTCCATTTTTTCCCTCCATTATCTTCCCATTTATTTCCCTCATCCATTCTTTCTCCCATTCCTAATTCTTCTTTTTGTTGCTAGTGTCCTGTGCAGATGTTTTGCTTCATTAAGAGGTCTCAGTTTAAAAAGCTGAGCTCATATACCCATTTACTTGCCTCCAACACTTAAAACTCCTTTATTGTTTTATGTTGGATAATAATTTCAGCGGTGTCTACTCAATACTCTACAAGGACACAAGCTGAATATATCCCAATGTATCAGCAAATACTCTCCCACACATAGCATTTCTATAGCTTGATGGAAGAGTAACTGCTGGGAGTTAGATGACTAGGGAAGCAATATTCTGGGCAAATCAGACCTTTTACTATTCATCACTGACCTCAGCAAAACATTGTTGCCCTGTCTTGTAGAAGTAGTACAGACTTAAGTTATATGCTTCGGCATTATTAAAAAAATAACCTGCTCAGGGTTAAAATACATATACCATCTATATTTACAGGCAACAGGCCTAACTTTTTCAGGTACTTCCAAAAGAAAAAAAAGAATAAAATATTGTGTTACTAAAAAGATGACAATTTTATACCACTTCTCAGCAATTGCTTAATTTTCCAGATGATCTGTCTTTTAATGTACATTGGTATTACTCAAGGAAGAGGATGGGCATATTGGAAACTATGGGTTTAGAAAATTTTGAAATCAGACATAAAATTAAAACCCAAGGCTTTTCTTTTAGGGAGGGCAAATAAACAATTAGGGAAAACAAAAGAATGAAATTTTGTTTCTATATGTGACATCAGTGGCGAGGTTACTATTTGTCCAAAAATGGAAAGAAGAAAATATGCCCACAACGGAAAATTTTTTATTTATTTGTATTTTTATTTTTTACAAATAACTCAAGGTGACAAACATATGCAACAACATTCCTCTTCCTATTTCCCCACAATAATCACCCTGTGAGGTAAGTTGGATTCAGAAGATGTGATTGGCCCAAGATCACCCAACTGGCTTTCATGGCTAAGGAGGGATTAGAACTCTGCTTTCGAGCCTGGTGCCTTAACCACTAAACCAAACTGGCTTTTGAAAGTAATGGAGCCAGTTGAGATGGTGAAATTGACTGCTTTGTTTAGAGAGAATAATTTGATGAAATTTCTTTTGACTTGGAGACCACTGTTAGCTTACAAATCAAGGGGGGAAAAAAAATCAACTGTTGACTTTGGAATTTGAGGAGTGGATTGAATTAGAGAAATATTGTAGCTTTTTAAATATAGAATTATTCATATTTTACAATTCATTTACCTTTTGGATTAAAATCAAAAGATGAATATTTTATAACTATGGTTATTTAAAAAAAGTTGATTATTGGTAAAACACCAATAATAAACTTTTTAAATAACCATATTTAAATACCTTAAATCAATATCTAGCACATCTCTTTTGATATTTCCAGAAGAACAGTCAATATATATTGATACCAATATCAATATGCACTGTGCAGCAATTCAATCCTATTTCTTTATTTATTTTTATATTGACTGTTCTTCTGGAAATTCCATAAATGATGTGCTAGTGAAGCAGGGCAGAACGTATTTGCAAAAAAGAAATACATCCATACTCACAGCATTATCAAACTCTACACTAGTAATCCCTGCATTACTGCCAGATAGGGCGGCTTTAAATTCACACTTATCTGTAATACAAAAGAAAAGAGTTAGGAGGCAAGAAAAAGCATGAATGCATGTCAGTTTCATTCAATCTAGCTAAGAAACATATCTCAAAGATATAAACCACAGAACTGATCATTTAGAATTAGTAATACATCATTTCTATTTCTTGATTGATAAAACTGATTTATATGTAAGGCAGGCTGTAAGGCTCAGTTCCGATTACTCTATCTTATGATGCTACTCTTCAGAATTTGGGCACAGAACATTCTTTTTCCCAACCTTACATCCTTCTAATGGAAATGGTAGGGATTATCCAACCAAGATTGTGCTGCATCAGTAAACCCATATATCTTCTATTGCAGGGGTGTCAAACTGCTGGCCCGTGGGTCAGATGCGTCATGGCGAAACCATGCCCACTCCATTGCCAGCAATGGAAAAAAAGTTGTGATTATGTCGCGACATGTCACGTGACGTTGCGAGTTTGACACCCCTGTTCTATTGTCTGAACAGTTTTGGAAAAGATATTTTATCTCTCCAATGCATTAGGGGATTTATTTGGGGATTCCTACATTAATTTCTTAGTTCAGAATTGTAGCTACCTTTTAAAGATATCAACTACAGAATCAAACTTGTAAGCAAAAAAGCATGTGTCCATGAATTAAAACCTCTTGTCTTTTTTTATCTGTAGTTC
The DNA here is from genome assembly GCF_001527695.2 of Protobothrops mucrosquamatus. Classification (NCBI taxonomy): domain Eukaryota; kingdom Metazoa; phylum Chordata; class Lepidosauria; order Squamata; family Viperidae; genus Protobothrops; species Protobothrops mucrosquamatus. The sequence goes on from NW_015386542.1 coordinate 151,370, forward strand.
TTTACAGGACTTACCACCAAAAACTTCCCAAATTTTGACTCTCCGGTCCAAGCCTCCTGTTGCTAATAAACGAGATCCAGGGCTGAACTGGACTGCATTAACCTCCCCATCATGTGCATCCTAAGAAGATGAAAAACAACACGGAGACAACAATTATTGATGATTTCAGGACCCAGATCTGTCAGCCTCTAGAAGCATACATTAAAAAAAAAACCGAACGAGACTCTAACAAAATAACAAAAAAAAAAGTCTATCAATTCTTGAGTTTTTCAGTATACATTTCCTGTTTAAAGCTATCTATAAGAAACTTTATGACACCCAGTTTGGTTTAGTAGTAAGACATTTGGTTAGAAATCAGGGCACTGTGAGTTCAGTCCTGCCTTCGGTATGAAGCCAGTTGGATAACTTTGGGCCAGTCACTTTCTCTCAGCTCTAGTTAGAAAGCAATGACAAACCACTTCTAAAAATGACTGCAAGGACCTTTCTAGGCAAGTTGGAAATAATTGAATGAAAGAAAAAAAAAAACCTAAATACATGTACAACCAAATCTTTTTTTTTTTTAAATCCAGAATAAAGGCCTAGGAACTGTTTTTTGGCATCAAAGAATTCTACTCCTAAAATGCTGCATTCAGCTTAATACTGAAGAAATGATAAAAACTACATGTTGAAAAGCAGTCAAGAAAAGAATGGGATATTAGTAAAACAGTAAATCTGACTATTAATATATCTGAATGAAAAGAAAAATAATTTTGCATTTATAAGATTAAAAGGTAAAGGTTTCCCCTATCCCAGGAATAGGCATAGCTGGCTCAGGAATTCTGGGAGTTGAAGTCCACGAGTCATAAAAGAGCCAAGGTTCCAGCTGACAAGTGGCTGAGCCACCGCGTCCCTTTTATAAGGTAAGACAATTATTAAATTTGTATTTATGTCTCTATGTTTGTGTGTATTTTTGCTAGATTGTTTAGTACTTGTACATTATGAAGTGATTTTACACTGCTTACATTCTAGAAATGTATTTGATAGTTGTTGTTTATTCCATGTCATTCCTAAATCTATTCCACGTATATGGTCATTTTATTTAAATAACTTTATGCCTCTAATTAAAAAAAATTACTACAGAAGTTAAAAGTAGAAAAGCAATACTGAGTCAGAAAAAAATGTATGCAGGAAATAAAGAGGTCTCAGCTTGAAAACTAAAGATCATGCACGTTAAGAACACATTCCAGAACTGCCAGCTCCTTGACTGGTTTTGTTGGGAGAGAGTCAACTCTAAGTGCTTTCGACTGCAAGCAACGTGAACTGACGATACCCACATAATGTCAGCAGCTTCATAACATCTGTCAGCATTAATGGAGCATGGATGGAAGAAAGAAAGAAAAAACTGTTGGGAGCTCTGGAAGTTGTGGATGTGCAATTTCACTAGTGCAATCAGACCTTTCATTAATCATCATTGACCCCAGTATTTATTAGAATTTCTCAGGTTTTGGCTGGTATAGAAGGACCCCATTTCTTGTTGCAAAAGCCACACTACAATTCTTTCCAAAGTCACAAAAGCCCCTCTATAGCCATGTCAGGAACATATAGCATCGGATCAGAAAAAGAAAGAAATGGTTGACTGAACATGAAGTAAAACGTGAAGCACTTTACATGTTTACACTGCAAAGTATCACACAATAGGAAAACTACTCAGTAAAACATATTAATTGTTTAAGATAACGCATCCTAGACATACTTACAAAGACACACACTGCTATGTTGGGTAGTCGGACCTCTCTGCTTGCAGTAGGATGTACATCAGTGTTATCTTGAGGGATAGGACATGAGGATAAAGAACGCCTCCTGAGAAAGGTTACATCAATATGCAAATAAGTACATAGAGGAAATTAGCTATGTCTCCAGATTATAGGCAGGGGGATGACCTCAACTACACAATAGGTAAGAATGGAAAGAAAGGCAAGGAGTCTTAAAACAAATTCAAGTATTCAACAAAAACAGGGAATCAATACCCAGAAATGGTTGTGCATATTAGGGACTCCTCTATAGCCTTTGCATCTAGTTTCTCGTGTGAACCCAATTAACTGCATAAAAACTCCTTATGCCAGAGTGGGGAAAAATTTATCAGCTGTTGCACTGAATCCCAAATTAAAAATGTTTGCGTTGAAGAACACCAATATTTATTTATTTGTTAAGTATCTGCTACTATTTTAAATGCTTTTTCCTATACAAGGTAAATCCTATTTAGTTGCAAAGATGCATAACCTATGATTTAATTTAAAACTCACATTTCATTATTAACAGAGAGCTTCTACATAACACAAAAAAATAATTAAAATGACTGGGCACAGCAATCATGTAGATTATGTCCAGCATTTCTTCCCTAAGTTGTTATACCTCAAGCATCCACGATATCTATGTATTATTTAACTAGAATGTCTTTTCAATGTTACAGAAACAACATGAGACAATTATTCAGCAACCCTCATTGCATGCTAAAGTTTGAATAATTTCAAGCAAATTTTCACCTGGCAGTATCAGAAGAGTGATGTCCCAAAAGGGGAGACTCAGACAGACTGGAGGGAAAGATCAGAGGTCAGCACACAGCAGAAGTAAGGAATTGAACACAAAAGAAAAGGAGAGATAGGAGCTAGAAGAAGGCTTGACATAAGAAAAATTGTTTGCATGCCTAGTATCACTGTGCTGCTATATATTGAACTAATATGTAATGAAAAGGTAAATGCATAACAACCTACCCAAAGATATTAGTGATAGAATCCAGAAGGCCTCCAGGGGGCTGGGAGAGTCGCTTACTAAAGAGAAGGGGAGGACAGTTTTCAAGGAGATCAAAACACACAAGCCCATAACTCTCAATTTTGAAGCCCCACATTCAGCAAGGAAAGCAAATGATAACAGGACAGCAGAAAAAGCCACCAACTTGGTTCTAAGTCAAAAGCTTGCATAACAATTACGAACTGAATACCGTTGTTGTATGAGCAGGAAGAAAAAGGTTTCCCAAAAGATATAATTCACTGGAATTTTGAGAATAAAATTAAAGGTGTACTTATATGAAGGCAGAGCATATTTCCAAGCATTCTCATGACTAATGTGATGGTTGGCCCATAATAATGGCCTTTTAACAGGGAAAGTAAACATTTTTGCTGTTAAGCTAGTTTAAATGGAAAGACTTTAAGTTCTGCATGTTTTGTTTGCAGATTCAGTTACAATATAGAGTTGGAAAGAAATTTGTCTAAGAATCTATTATTTGCAGTTGTCACCAACATTAGGTGAGCCAACTGTCCAAAAAGGAAACTTTTTATAAAACCTACAGAGCTAACTAGCATAGCCCTTAACATTTGCAACCTTTGTAATTTTGATCTTGTTAATATTTACACAGAGGATTTGAGTCTCCCTTTACTATTACCATGACAAGGCTCTGCTATAAACAAACTGAGAATGTTGGTATAAACCCAGCTCTTGAAAGCTGAGGGGCCGTTTCCTAACTGATAGAGCACATTTAAATTCAAGGCTGCAAAAACTTTATTTACATTGCTCTTCCCAGTGTCAGGAATAAACACTGCTATGATAAAAAGCAGATGTGGAGAGAAAAGGAGAGACTCCTTCCCTATATTTATTTGTTTCAAAACATTCCTAGCTAATGATACTGAAAAGTAGACATTTCCACAAAAAAAGTCAGTAGAAATAAGATCACAAAACTATAACTACTGGAGTGTTTCCTATAGGCATAATTCACTAGCTAATTTTCCCATTTGTATCCCATTAAAAATAAATGGTAGCTAAAAACATCAGCTGTGCAATTTTCATTTTATTACAATAGGGCATATAGCTGATAAATTATTTTCATACTGGCATCTGTTATCAATTAATTTATCATTCATCTATCCAGGGAATAATTTTCTCAATACGTTTGCTTCTCGAATGAACTTCCTGAATCAAATCAAGAATACCTATGAATTTTTGCCCCACGTGAAAATATTTCATGAAACTCTTTGAAAAACATGTTTTCAAACATCTCTGCTCACATACTACCTTGATGTCCGTGTGACAGCACGAACTGGAGATGTGTCCTCAGCTGGATCGGAGGTTTCATCAGCAAGGACTTCAATATCATCATCTCTGAAGAAAGACAGACCATTCCTTGAATGTTCAAGAAGATCAGGCATTTCATATTAAACAGCCCTCTTCCCCTACTATATCAAATACAGAATTTCACTACCATTTTTAATAGCACAATAACTGAACAACAGAATTAGCTATGCCATGGCTGTAATTTATTTGCCTTTTACAATTTTTAATCATATTTAATACAGTTTGTAAAATGAAATTATTTGTTTGAATGTGGCTTGTTTGCACAGTTAAAATATAACTATTTCTAAACAATTTGACAAAGGGGAATAGGATTTTTTTTTTACCCGTGGAATTCCAGCAAAGGTTGCATTCATGCTATTGTATAGTACTTGTGATTTCAGCATTTCCCCTTCTTACTATTCCCTGGGATGGGATGAAAGTTAACTCTCAGCTCTTCAACAGAGACAATCAAAAAGCCAAAAAGGAAACAAAAAGACCAAAGCACCTCCTCACTAGCAATCAAGACCCAGATGAGCAGAGATTAATACACAGATTAGCATTAGACCAAGAAGCAAACAATACCTCAACCAACTCAGACAAACAAGCTAACAATAAATGACAGCCAAAGGAACCATCAAGGCCACTCCCACAAATACTGACAGAGAAGCCATTGGTATATAAAATGAGATCAAACCCCACTCCGTACTAGCATTGATGATATTGCCTAGTTCAGGGGTAGGCAACCTTGGCTCTTTTATGACTCGTGGACTTCAACTCCCAGAATTCCTGAGCCAGCCATGCTCAGTTGAAGTCCACGAGTCATAAAAGAGCCAAGGTTGCCTACCCCTGGCCTAGTTTGATAATGAACTGTCTGCAAGAAAACAACAAAGCTCAGAGACACCAAGGACTCCACAGTCTCAGCCGTAAGGCTGGTGCAGTTCCTGGTCATTTTTAAGACTGCCAAAGTAACAAGGTGGGTTTGGATCCAAGCAGCGGTGGGATTCAAATATGTGAACCACCGGTTCTCTGTGTGGATGCCACTTTTGGAAGTCCATTTTGGGCCTGGGCAACAAAAAATTAGCTACTGGTTCTGCCGAACTGGTGCAAACTGGCTGAATCCCACCACTGGATCCAAGGTAATAACAACAAGCCCCCTCCAAGCATTATCTGGCTGCAGATACGTAGAATACTCGTTCAGCAGCAAGTATTTTAAAGCTATTACCAAATATTTGTATAGTTATTCTTCATATGGGAGTGCCCTCTTGTAAAATCAATCATAATAAATTAAGTTAGGGTCAGGTGCGAACAATCAGTATCACATTAAATAGTGCTTAATCCTACACTAATGGCCAGCACTAAATTGTCACTAGATAAGAATTAACAGAATTCAAGGGGGGGGGGGGGCTGGACTTGGATCATTGAGGGAACGTAATGATTCCACATTGATTCCTCTCTTGACTTCATCCCCAGGCTCTGCCTTTTATTCTTCTATAGATAGGCAGGAATAAACTTGCTGTACTTTGAAATAATTTTAGAATTGTATCAATCTTCTTAAAAAATAAATTTAAAAATAAAAATAAACTTAAAAATAAACTCAAATAATTAATTCTTAGCCCAAACAAATTCACTTAGTAAACAAAGCAATAAGCTCAAGTAAAGCAAAGCAAGATAAGTTCTGTATAGAGTAATTTCTAAACTAAACAGTCAGATGCCTACGCAACTGTTTAAAGGAAAATGTTTATGGCTGGTTAATCTGATGTATTGCTAATCAGTTCTTAATTCCCAGATCCTTTCACTTGATGTAGCCACTGAATTTGTAAGGAGCGTATTAAGCTCAGAAGGCCAAGATAAGACAGCAAAATAAAGAAAAACAATCTGAGTCAACAGAGAACCAATAAAACTGTTGCAAATTGTAAATCTAAAGTCAGTAAATATCAAACGTTACAAAAATTAAGTTATATAAAAATAATAATTAAAGTATTGCTGAAAAGATATGACTTTTTTTAAAAATCAGAATTTTAGCTTGGCAGAAAAAATCTAACCCTATTAGGTTTCTGTTAAAAAAGATGAAAACATTTATGAAGGTGAAGGTATAAAATCCAGGCTTGCCCATCCAAAGCTGCTCCTAATAAATAAAATAGTCACCATCTTTACCCCCCCTTCTCCAGTTTTGTTGCTAGTAAAATTAGGATTATCTGACCACACGGTTTATAGCAGAATGCCAATGAATAGTAAGAAGATAAACAAGCATGCAGCTTGAATAATTAATTTTTATATTTTCAGCTTGGAAATGGAAATAATGTAGTCATTAGGAAGTAGTTAGACTGACGAATGCTTACTGTTCAATTGGCAGTGGTTCTTTAGCAGCTTCTGCTAGTTCTTTCTGAAGCCGAGCTTGCCTTCTCCTAACAGAGAAGAAAATTATTAGGAAATATGTGTCAACTGTGTAACATTTATCAATATTTATTTGAACAGTTGTATTCAAAGTATGAAGGAACTGATAATTCGGAGAAATTATTGCCTTAAGCTCCCTGGCACAGAAATCCCAGTGGTTAGACTTGTTGCCTCAAAAAAGGTATCTGTATCTTGATACTAGTAAAATATAAAGTTTATCAGAATATACTGGAATTAATGTCTCTAGGCCCAAGTGAAAACTTAACTGCCCAGAAATGTTTATCTTAAGTAGGTTGTTTTAAGATGCCTTGAAGTCATTCTGTAATTCTTAAATAAAATAGCTCTAATCCAGGGGTCCCCAACCCCCGGTCCACGGCATGCCAGCAACCGGTCCACAAAAACAAGCATGGGATGCAGGCAGCACACAAAACTACGCCCCCTCTGGTCCACAGAAAAACCTCTCTCCACGTAACCAGTCCCTGGTGCCCAAAAGGTTGGGGACTTCTGTTCTAATCAGTGCATCATATGTTAAAAGCTGTCCCTATACTGACATATTGTGAATCATCAGATATTATTTCCATCACAGAAACTGATGCTAATTCTAGATTAAGTTTACTAATTTAGATATAATAGCTACTCCATATTATGAAAAAACACACAGGAAAAAATGAGGCTATTTCAATGGGCATAATCGGAGTATTAGGAGCTAACATTTAGCTATTTTATAGTCAAACCAAGTCTAAACCTTATGTCAAAATTTTAAGAACATAAGGATTTAAAGACTAGACCTTAGAAGCTGGTTAAGCTCAAAATTCAAGCCAAGTCAAAGTCTGGTTAATAACTGGATAAATTATCAAGAAATATCAGATCAGACTAGGAAATTGAAAAACATTCCCAGAAAGGCAACAGAAAACCATTTTTATACAGTATGGATGAGTGTTCAGCTCAACTTGAAGAAACCTCTACCATTAGTTTAAAGGATTCAAAACCACATCCAAAGGCTCTGTTAATTAAAAGAAAAAGACATGCAGGGCACATGCACGGGGAGAAAGAAAGAAAGAAGAAACGTTGAGGATGGGTTCTAATTCAGACACGGTTACATGGAAAAATACTACCATACCTTAAATCTTTCTCATTTTCTGCATTGAGCTTATTAGCTTCTTGAGCCTTTTCTGCCATCCAGCGGGTTACCAGTTCTTGGTTATCTTCAGTGGTTTTTCTTAATTTTTCTTCAAGAGCAGTAAAGGTGATTTGGAGAGCATCATATTCATCCTTAAGAGTCTGATTAGCTCGTTCGAGATCTTGAAGCTTGTTGCATAAATCATGACACTCTGTCTCCAGTTCAGATATCTTCTGTAAATATTCTGCAATTCTTCAATAGAAGCAACTAATATAATGAAAATCTGAAGCTAGCTAGGACTAAGATAAAGTTCTATTGGTAATAAATGGATTTTACTCACTTGACATTATTTATTTGTATTTCTTTGTCCTTCTGTTGTATTTGATTGTTTAGGTCAATCACAGATTGAGCCAACTACAAAAAAAGGAGAAAAATGATCAATATCAATGAATAATATTAACATTAACAATGTTAACTATGTTAACAAAAAACCACAATTCTTAACATAGGCAATAGTTGTTGTGTCTCTTTCAGTGCATGCATTTTATTAAGAATGTATCTTATATCTCTCAATCATAAGCAAGATATGCTATATTCATTTGGCAGATTCACAGACCCATATGGAACCAACTTAACAATCAATATATACAAAAATGAAAAGACAATCATGACTACATAACGTAGCTGAAAGGTACCATAAGTTGTACCTTAATTTCTAAACACAGAATCTTAAAATAAGTAGGCATCATAATTCATTTTCCGGGTTTCTAGCAACAGATGAAGAAAGACACCACAAAAGCAAAGTATCTTAATTAAAAATAGAATACAAGCTGCATTGTCTACAATAATAAATATTGACTTTTTATTATAGTAAAAGCAACAGAAAAGCTGAAAGGCTGACTGCTTACTATAAAAAGTTATTCTGGAGATATATTTTTTATTGTTGTGAAACTTATGGGATAGAGAAATAAATAACAGCATGCACATTGTACTGCTGCAAGTAAGCACAATTTTTTCCTAACCTCGCCCCGTTTCTTGTGCAGCTCTGTCAATTCCTCTTGATGTTTAATCCTTAATTGAGCTACTTCTTGAAGATGAGCATCATTTCTTGCACCATCATGTCCTGGGCTGAATTTTCCAAAGGAACAGTAGGTAAGATGCCGAGTATGTCTATTTAATCATACAGATGTTCAACCTACAGATACTCTTCAGGTTAAAATGGCAATTGTGGGAAGTCACAACGAATGTCAGCAATTGCAATCACACGACAACAGGGACACTGCAATGGCTGGAATTCTCAGGGCTGGTTGTAAGTACCATTTGTCCAATGCCAGTGTAATTTTGAACTGTTGCAGAATGGTCGTTAAGCAAGGACCTACACTAAACAAGAACATCTCCATATATTGATATTCCACTGACATTGCATTGAAATTACATAAAGCAATTCCCATTCCTCTTAATACTGTATGCTACTGATCTCTATGTAAAAGAACGAAGTCTCTTTTTAAGGACCATTTGGATGTTTGGTGGGAGGAGGGCTTATCTATCATCCCAAATGTCCAAAAATATGAAATTATTCAATACGCTACTAACATTGTATTAGTATTATAATTTGTATGAATTTATATATTCATATGACATTACATAATTTGATGTAATTTGCATCATTTGCATAACTTATCACCATATAGTCCTTGACCTACGACCACAATTTGGACCAGAATTTCCACTGTTAACAAGGTAGTTGTTAAGTGAGTCACTGTACTTGTTAAGTGAATCATGTGGTCATTAAGTGAATCTGGCTTCCCCCGTTGACTTTGCTTGTTGGAAGCCTGCTAGGAAGGTTGCAAATAGTAATCACATGACCTCAAGATGCTGCAATGATTGTAAATATATACTGGTTGCCAAGCACCTGAATTTTGATCACGACCATGGGGATAATGTGACAATGTGAAGACTGATCATAAGTCACTTATTTCAGTGCCATTGTAACTTCAAACAGTCACTAAATGAATAGTTGTAACATGAGTATTACTTGTATAAATTGTACATATGTTATAAAATAAAGATTACATTAACATAATAAAGCATGTACAACATGTACAGCACCAAACACAAAGTTCTGCAGTAGCTATTAATAGTAAAAAAATTGTGATGAATATTACACAGAAGAGCAAAATGCTCTGTTATATTGTTGGTTTTAAAGAAGCCACAATAACTATCACTAGAATTGATACAAGTACCTGATCTCATGCCGGCTTGGCAAATCATACTTTTCCCCCTGTAGCTTGTCAGCCAGCACTGAATGGAAATCTGACTTCTCCAAGAGCTTGTTATCTAACAGGCCGAAATATTTAATTTGAAAAAAAAGGGAAAAGAATGTTATTAATTGTGCAGTCGATTAATAAGTTTGCTATGCCATTATACTCTTTGAACTGAGGCAAACATTTTCACAGAAATTATACCTATTTCAGACAAGCTCTTGTACTGCAGTGAAAACATGCCTAATCAAGACTACATTCTCTCACAGTACACAATAATAGGATTATGAGTTCAGATTTATTCAACTAGGCTTCTGCAAATGAATGAGTCATTTAATAAGACATTGTTCTACTTTATAATCTGGTATTTTGAATAACAGAATCAGGAAGGGGGTTCTCTGATGTAGTCACAAAAGATTGTTTGAGATTGCAAAACCTCTTTCTCACCAAATGGGTGCTGGTCTGACAGCAAATATCTCAAGCAATCAAGTAATTCTCCTTATGCTACTGAACTAATGAGAAGGTTCCTTGCCACTGAACAGAACATAAACAAGAAGTATTCAAAGTTCAGGGTTGGAATCTATATTTTATTACAACCCCAAATCCATAAAAATGGGCCAGTTTGGTGTAGTGCTTAAAGATCGGGCCAGACTCCAGGAGATCACATGTTCTAGTTGTGTTTTAGCATGAAGCCAGCTGGGTAACTCTCTCAGTCCTAGGAAGGAGGCAATGACAAACCATTTCTGAAATTCTTGCCAAACTCTTGAGTCAAAGGAACACACACATATACACAAACAAATATGAAATATAATATGCAAATAGCATTATGCCTCATTGGAGTGAATACTTTCTAATCTTTGTTTATATAATACATTAATTCACAGGCAACTGAATTCACCAATTGTTTGGGTGTCTATAACAAGAATGCCAAAAAAAGCCAAATAACTGTGTTTGCACAACACACACAATCACAAGCCAATGAACAAATTTTAGCCTAATGTATTATGTGAACCTGGCCTAAAAAACAATAGTATTTATAAATTTATGTTCAGTTTATGAAGATGAAATTAGTAACACACAACTCCTTTTTTCATACAATATACATTCCTGCTTTTTTCTTTTGAGGTTTATTTTCTGGAATCTATTGAAGAAAAATTGTATTCAATTCAACTGTACTGCAAGACAGTTAATTAGGAAATGTTGCTAGTTTACTGAAACGTTATTGAAGTTTACTGAAACTTTACTGAAACTGGCCCAAAGACTCCGCAACCAAACTAATTAAACTTCAGTAGCAACAACACAGCATTCCTTATCTAGTCGAGCAATCACAATTATTTATAATTGAATTCATTGGCAATTCTGGCCTGCTAGTTAAAGTGGAGGATTTTCAGATGATTCTTCCGAAAGCTCTTACATTGCAAGATTATCTCTTCAAAGGCCTGTCTTTGTAACCGGTCTCGACGCTTCAGTTCATCCAGGATATGTCGCTTCCAGGTGGGGAAGCTCGACGTCTTAAGCCCAACAGACATGTTGCCGGAGATCTGGGACGTTACACCCTGCCCCAAACCCAAATCATCTGGCTGCGGGTTTCCCCTATGACAGAGTTGGTGTAGGAGAACTGGATCCAGGACTCTAAAGAATAGGATAACGATAACAATGCAGTAGCAGACAAGTCAGGCAGCCCGATCGGGGTTGAGAAAGGAACAGGAATTCGAGAAGACCAGGAGAATGAAAAGGGACCAGAAGACTGGGAGGCGTCCAGTCATCCTGGCTGCCGGACCCACCCAGGAACAGATCCAAGACCGACGGGCACAACTCACCGCTGAGCATCAAGGAGCAAGAGGGTGGCAGTTGGGTGCCGCCTTCACCTGGAAGGCCCCTCCGCGCACCCCTCGATCGGGCCGCAGCCCCCATCCATTTCCGCGACAGTCTTTCACAGAGTTTCTCTTGGTCCGAGAGAGATGGCGTCACTAGCGGGCTTTCTCTCCCTGCGTCGCAGGCTAAATCACATTAGGCTCCAACCTCAGTGCCTGATGCACAAGGCCGCCCTTCTTGCAGAATGTGGATTGCGCGTTTAGCGATCGCGCATCGCTAAATCAGTGACTACCTCGCCGGTCCATCCTTGCCGAGTGCCCTTCTTGCTAAATGTGGGCTGCACGGCAATCGTAAAGGCAAAAGCGGGGTAGAAAATGGCTGCAGACGAGGCTAGTCAGGGCTCCTTGGATATACGCCATTTTAGGCAAGCATGCTGGGAAGAGGCGCCTTTGCTGCGCGCCACTTTAGGCGGGGAATTGTGGCATAGTTGCTCTCGGCTACACAGATCGATAATTAGGATAGGATAGAGCTGGAAGGGACCTTGGAGGTCTTCTAGTCCAGCCCCCTGCTCGAGCAGGAGAACCTGTATTAATTCAGACAAGTAACTGTCTAGTCCAGGGGTAGGGAACCTTGCCTCTTTTATGACTGGTGGACTTCAATACCCAGAATTCCTGAACCAGGCATGCTGACTCAGGAATTCTGGGAGTTGAAGTCCACAAGTCAAAAAAGAGCCAAGGTTGCCTACCCCTGGTCTAGTCTCTTCTTAAAAACCTCCTCTTTGGAATACATACTCTGGGCTGAGCATCAACTCAAGTGAGCCGGGGACGACGTTACCTTTCCCTTCCCCTCCCACGCTGTACTCAGTCCAACTTCTCTGCCGGCAGACCCCGGCGTAGATCAATATGTCTCAACCTTGGCGACTTTAAAGATGCGCTGGCTGAGGAATTCTGGGAGTTGAAGTATGCACAACTTGAAGCCGTCAAGGTTAAGAAATAGTGAAGTAAACTAGAGTGCTACAAATCTTAGTTCTATGTTATAATTGGGCCGAGCTTGTATCCTCCGTATGTCTTCTCCTTCAACTCCGGTCGGCATTTATCCAGTGCGAACGATGATGACGGATCGCGCAATTCGGCTTTGGGGAAAGAGGTGCTGCCCATCATTTCAGTTTATTTGGTTTTCCTCTTATGGCAGTGGAAGATAAATTGTTTCCATTCAAAATGGGGTGATTTTAACAAAGCCTGCTCCAGGACTCCAGCAAAAGAAAGTGTTAGTTGTAATTTTATGTCGGCTTTACAGAATGAAGTAGAAATAGGTGGTAGAAAACAATATGCTCCAAATATCTTTATTGCTGTGATCTTTATTTTCCAGTAGCTATTTTAGAAAATTTAATTAAATATTTTATGTTTTGAAGACCTTTGAGGGATTGTTTTGGTTTGAGCTTTCTTCCTTACCATTACAGGTGGTCCTAGACTTACAATAGTTCATTTAATGACTGTTCAAAGTCACAACGGCACTGAAAAAAGTGATTTATGACCATTGCAGCATTCCCCATGGTCATGTGATTTACATTTGGATGCTTGATAACTGACTCACATTTATGATGGTTGAGTGTCCTGGAGTGATGTGATCCCCTTTTGCGACTTTCTGATAAGCAAAGTCAATGGGGAAACCAGATTCACTTAACAACCGTGTTACTAATTTAAGAACTGCAGTGGTTCACTTAACAGATGTGGTGAGAAAAATCGTAAAATGGGGCAAAACTCACTTAAAAATTTCTCACTTAGCAACATAAATTTTGGGCTCAATTGTGGTCATACGTTGAGGACTATTTGTATAGAATTTCACATGTGTGTACATAAGTGAATCTTGTCTGTGATAAATAACTTTCCTGTGCAGGCTAGTTCCTTCCATCCATCCAACCTCTGCACACTTTCTTCAGTAGTCATTTACAGCATTCTCACAAACAGGCTAGGGATTACTAGGCAGGAAATTTTCATAAATTGTATTCATGTGAAACTTTATTGTACTAAACTGTAATGTTCATATTAAGCAAACATGCACTGTACATGACTTTCACACTCATCTTTATATTTTCCAGGTCTGGACCTCAGATGAACACCATTTTGAAGATTTAGAAATTTGGCTTTGTTACCTAGGTTTATCATTGGTTACAAGGTCATTTTCTAATTTTTCAAGATAAAAGAGATTTGGTCCTAGGTAATGAGTAAATGACTTATTTGTTTGCATGTTTATACCATTTATATCACTCCGTTTTCTAAAGCTCTTAGTAACTTGCATTATTAATACAATAAGATTAAAATAAATCAATGCAATTATAATTAAACAATTTGATGTGCCACCATTTGGGGGTAGCATAATCTTATTCATCTCCAAATGCCTTTCTGAAGAGACATGATTTTACAGCTCTTTAAAAAAAGGAGGGGGTGATTCAGATATTCAGGAATAAGCTCTTCCAAAGTAGGGCCATCACTAAGAAGGCTTGGATCTGGAGTCCCTAAGGATGGTATTCCAGAGGTGATGAGAAGCTCAATAAATCTTTTCTCCTCAGCAGATCTGTTCTCCCATATCTAATTGGACTGGCAAATTCAACTTGGAAAAAGCTAACACAAACATATCCTGTATGTATAGTAGAGCTTCACAAGTAATAACTAACATCTTGACTTATACCTGGAAGCAAACTGGTGGCTCCAAGTAGTGCATGTTGCAGTAATTCAGTTGTGAAGTGACAAGGGCATGAGTAGGCATAAAGCCTCCTGAGCTATAAAAGCATGTAACTAGTGCACAAGATGTAGTATTCAATGGCCCAATTGTAATGGCTTCCATCGATTTTCATGCAGCTTCAGGTATCAGCCCTGCTAGCTAGGTCAGGTCAGCAAACACATTCCACAAAAAATACTAAAGCTCTCTCAGCTTCAGGTAGGTATCAAATAACAGAAAAGTCCAGGTCCTACAGTAGTCCATGATGGAGTGACCCAAGGTTCAACTCACCAGAACTGGAAAAAGTTAAAGAGCCATTTACAAAGGAGAGTAATAAAGTAATAAATATGTCTGCTTCTTCATACATTACAACTTAGCTAGTCATGTGGAACAGACTATAGTATCATAAAAGGAGCTACTGTATTGATTTCAGTATCTTTGGGCTCTAAGTATTGAAAACCGAAGCAAAAGAACACCTTGAAGTAGAACGATTGGTGTAGCTTTTGTAGGAATTAATGGTGCTTCTAATTTTTAATAGGCAGGGAAAGAGCCAAGAAACATGACTCAGAGTTAAAAATAGCTCTCCTGAGAGCACAACAAAAGCTTTGTCACTGTCTTGCACAGTAGAGCCAGAGTAAGTGACAGTATAATGAGTATTTAGTGCAATAAACAGCTAATATATGAATACCACTGAGCATAGTGTATACTGCTTTACAGGAGTTTCGATTACCACTGGCTTTAAGCTACTTTTAATCTGAAATGTAAAAAAAAAAACCAAAAAAACCCCCCTCAAGCCTCCTTCCTGTAATTCTGCAACTAAGACAGTACAAATTGTCTCTGATGGGTAACAAGTTATGAGGAGATAAGCCCAACCTATAAATGTAAGTCATATAGTATGATGAGAATGAAGACAATCTAAATCACTATTAAATTTGACCAGAGCGACCTAGTTCCAAAATGTAGTGTAATGTTGAAACAAATGATTTGTTTCTCATTCCTTCCTGAGAGGCATGCAACCTTCTGGCCAAAGGCTGCACTTTTAAAAGTGATTAGGGAAAGAAAAGATAATTTTGATTAAATTAATAGTAATTCACTGTGACAGCATCTAGCTAACATCTTGAAAAATAAACATTATTGTACTTAATAAGTTCTTGGATGGGGAATCACCAGGAAATATCAGTAAACACCAGTGGTAGGCTAAACTGGAAAATTAAAAAACAGTGGCCAAACATTTCCATATGCTTGTCAAAAAAAATGAAATGGGTTCTAGGAATCAAACTCTACTCAAGGGACATTTTACTTTTATATAGTTATGTCCTGTCCAAACTTTCTCTTCTGTCACATTAACAATCAAAATTGGGAAAGAACTTTTGAAGGATCCTGATGGTTACAGTTATGATGTGGGAGAAGTTGTATACTTCTGGCCTATACTTTTCTGGACTGTTCAAATGCAATCACAGCTATCAACTGTTTTCAATTTAATTTATCCAATTAGTAAGGCTACCCAGTTCAAAATAATTCAGAGAAAGGAATTGTTGGATATGAAGAAAATAACTTTTTTTTGTGGATACCTTTTACCATTAAGCTTTTACTAGGGCACAGATAGATGGTTGTTGCTTTGGGGGCATGAATAATGGAATATATATATATATTTAAATGTAAGTAATCAACAAATTACAAATTACTCAATCTTAACTGAATCCTTAGATATACTGTATGTTAAAAGATGGGGAGAATGTATTGGTTGAAATAAAAGCATCTCCCTGTGAACTTGCAGAGACCAGGTTCAGATTCCCTGTTTGCAGATACCCACCATACTCGAGGAACTATTCTGTTTACAGAACAAAGTCCCTTGCTTGCTTGCTGAAAAGGAAGAAATATTGGTCATTTTTAACAGAATGAAATTCACTAGAGGCAGTAGAGATGCCGCCCCCTGCCATTCTCTAATGCAGTTTTTTTCAATTCTGGCTAATGCCTGGAGAATTCTGAGAACTGAAGTCCACACATCTTAAAATTGCCAAGGCTGAGATTTAGTGGTCAAAGGCAAACCTAATAAGGAAGAGGCAACAATATACAATACCTGTTCAAAACTGCAGACGTTATTTAACTGCAGATGCTAGTCATTTAAGAACTTGTGCCTAATCCCATCAGCATGCCTCCCCTCATTAACAAGAGACAAGGCTATTTCCAGCATTGCTGCTGCTTCTTAAAAAAAACAAACTCTTCCATAACAAAGCAACAGCACTTGTTACACAATCAAACCTGTCTGGTTTTCTCTATATGGACACAAGGTCTTGACTGAAAATTGGAGACCTAGAATTTCCAGCTCTACAATTCAAATTCTTATAAAATATTTTATCTTTTTGTTGTTTGCTGTTCCCCTCTATATCTGCTTATATATACAAGCTAAAATGTTTATTTTCTTTTTTTAAATAAAGTACATGAATGCTGCATTTGTTTCTGTTATCCAATCAGATCACAATAAATAATTTAATTAAAGATACCAAGTCTGTGCCCTTAATTAAAATATTGAGGATGAGACTGATTTGGGTTGTTAGCCACAACAAAAAATAAAGAACAAGGAGAATTAAAATTAAGCATAATTGTATGAGACTTTATCATAAAGTTGCAGATAATTTTGGATGAGTGAATATATCACAGCTGTTGCAATATGAATTGTAAATGTGCAAAAAAGGATAAATTAACAAGAAATATTTTTTTGCAATTTAGCAAAGTACATCTGTTCACAGCAATTTATAGCACAGATTCATCTGTTGTCTTCTGTCCTGTGTTGTATGTTGTCAAATTAAATATGCCAGTATATGGCTGAAATCCTAACTATTTACAGGATAATGTATTCCGCTAAAGTCCATCTAGCACTCTTAAATCTTCAACATATTTTTAATAGGTCTTCCTGCCATGGATAAGTTTAACACCAACAATCAGTTTGGCTTTCTCTGTGGCAGGATCCATTGTATAGAAACAATTACCACTGAAGTTACAGTAGATTTCTTCTGCATTTAACTCAGGTAGATCTTAAAATTTATTTATTTTCAGAAAACTCTTAATATTACTGTTTTAACCTTCATGTTTGATATCGGTCCTATTTAATTTGTTTTTACAGTGTTTTTAATGTTTCTTATATGCTGCCTAGCAGCATTAAGGAGGCAAAGTGGTATACCATGGTCTATAGAATTTATAAATGGGTAAAATCTCACTCTTCTTCAAGTTCATAATGGTATTTCTAAATCATTCATCACTAGAAGCAAAAGGAAAGTTGTGATTGTGGCTCCTCGGATGTTGCCAAGTGCAAGTCCTAATATCCCTCACTACTTGCTATACCAAGCATTCAGAAGTACTTCACAAAATGCCTCTCTTCAACACAACTGCCTCGCAATACTTGCAGAGATGCCCACAAGGTCAAAAAGTCATGGCAGTGCTTAAGGCAGAGTGAAAGAAGCTCTGCATCTTATGTGGTTTGATTGCCCCATTCTGGCTGCCATCTTGAGTTTCTGACTACAATCTGTGAACATCCCTGAAAACATGTGTGCAGCTGCTTTGAAGGCTATCCTCAGTTGTTTTTTCATGTGCACTCCCAAGAAAGGAACAAGCTGACAACTGCATTGCATATGTTGCCTAAGTGTACCTATGTAAACCAGTTGGTACAGCTTTCAATTACTGATGTAAGACATAAAAAACACAGCTGATTTAAGATCCAAAGAGAAATGCTTCATTTGCATTAATGCACCCTCAGAAGTATTTCTTTAGAATGCTTTGCATCACTCAACTATTAGCCAGGCAATTAATCACTGAATTTCAGGAACATGTGGAGAGCCACAGAATTCATTCCTGCAAGAAAAGCTATGTTTGCATCAAACATTATTATGAACAAGTTGGAGTGGGGCTGTGTGGTAGCCATAATCAGAATTCTTATTCTATAATTTCTACTTTTCCATAATTACCTATAGTGGGTGTTTGTCCTTGAATGCAGAGCTGTATGGAAAGCTATCATATTTCCACCTACTGTATATTCAAAATCTCTTCTATGTTTCTAAATCTGCACTACAGAGCTAGCTACAAGAAATCTTAGTGGGTAAGTCTGGATGGAACACTTATTTTAGGAAAGAGATATATTCAGTTCTACAGTTCATCCTTGTTTTCCAATTGTTTAGAATTCATAGTAAAACCATGACTGTAAAATCATATAGGCCTTCAAAAAAGATGGTGATACTCTGCTAATATGATTTAAAATCAGGTACAGTATAGGTGGTACCTTGCTCAATAGTATTAACTGTGAGAGGGATCTTGGAGTCCTAGTGGACAATCACTTAAATATGAGCCAGCAGTGTGCTGCAGCTGCCAAAAAAGCCGACACAGTGCTAGGCTGCATTAACAGGGATAGAAGCAAGTTCACGTGTAGTGTTAATACCACTTTATAATGCCTTGGTAAGGCCATACTTGGAATACTACATTCAGTTTTGGTCACCATGGTGTAAAAAAGATGTTGAAACTCTTGAAAGAGTACAGAGAAGAGCAACAAAGATAATTAGGGGACTGGAGGCTAAAACATAAAGAATGATTGCTTGAATTGGGTATGTCTAGTTTAATGAAGAGAAGGACTAGGGGTGACATGATAGCTGTGTTCCCATATCTCAGCGGTTACCAAAAAGAAGAGGGAGTCAAGCTATTCTCCAAGGCACCTGAAGGCAAGATAGGAAGCAATGGATCGAAACTAACCAAAGAGAGAAGCAATATAGAACTAAGGAGAAATTTCCTGACAGAACACTTAAATCAGTGGAACAACCTGCCTCCAGAAGTTGTGAATGCTCCAACACTGGAAGTTTTTAAGAAGAGACTGTACAACCATTTGTCTGAAATAGTATAGGGTTTTCTGCCTGAGCAGGGGGTTGGACTAGAAGACCTCCAAGGTCCCTTCCAACTATGTTATTATCGTTGTTGTTATATTGATCCATGTTCTAGACTCTCATTCTATAGGGCTAGTGGGTAGGCTCTAGGTTAGAACTGTGGTAGTGGTAGAGAGAAGCAACCACGCTTTTAAAACATTGTATTCTGTATGTTACAAACTGTAGCTAAAATCATTTAAGCGTTCATGACAGCTGGATCTCCATGGAAATTTAACACACTAAAAGAACATGGCTATTTTTAGAACTGAGAAGTTGGGAAATCTATCTGTGGGAAACAAGCTGCTTTTCATCCTCACAGTAACTCAATGGGAAGTAGCTAGGATAAATTAATTAGGTGACAAAAGTAACATATCTCATTCTCCGAAAGAATTTGATCTTAGTTGGAGATAATCTTTCTAAATCAAGAATTGCAATGGTCTTTATATTCTCTGTCCTTGTATACAATTTCAGTATATTCTGATCCTTGATTCAGATAAATGAAATTATGTAAAACAAAACATGATGTTACTCTTAATATGTAATTCACATAGGGCAGTGATAGCAAACCTTTTAGAGACCGAGTGCCCAAAAACTGGCTCCGCCCCCACTCCACTCCACCCCCCTGCCCCGCCCCTGCTCTGCCTCCCCTATCCCCTGCCCCGCCTGCCCACAGGACCACTCACCACCTCCAGGGCCCACTGCAGATTGCCTAGGCAGCCCAGCAGCGCTATGGCGGCCACACCCTCTGCCCATGCCCTGCAGCATCAACTGCATGATGGGGTGTGAGAGCAGAGTCTTGTCTACGCTGCCTGGCTGCCATGTCCTTGGCTGTGCTGCTCCGTGTGGGCCACGCTCGAGGGCGACTCTCCTTCAGGGGGGCTGATGGAGAGGAGGGGGTCGCAGGGGGAGGCAAGGCTGGGGCAACGCCACGTGTGCCCACAGAGAGGGCTCCGAGTGCCACCTCTGGCACCCGTGCCATAGGTTCACCACCACTGACATAGGGAGTTGTAAAACTCAAGTGACAATTGCAGCCCTGTGGAATCAGACCAAAGTTCTATGTAAAATCAATCACCTTTTTCTGTAATTGTCATGTCATATTCTGATTGCCTTCCAGCTCACTGGTGTCATACTCTGAGGGGGATAGGGCCATTTGATTGGACTCCTTCAAGTAACCAGCAAACCCAATGGATTTCCAGAGGATCTGGTGGGTGGCTTAGCTGAAGTTTTAGTCACTGCTAGGAATAGATGGGTGGATAGAGCCTTGGACTGCATCTCTCCCATGCAGCCTTTGTGCCAATCCTGGGGCACCTCTTGGTATTGAGGCGCTTTGGGCAATGAAGCCCAAGAACAGATGCCTGGAGCGCTACTAGAGGAAAACTTGGGGCAAATCTGATCAAACCCAGATAAGAGTATTGGTACTCCATTATACTGCCATCTACACTTTTTTTCCCTTTTTGCTCCCTTCCTTTCAAGCCATGGCTCATTAACTACAGTATTTAGAAATACTGAATCCCAAACCATGACTATAATGAAAAAGGATGAAATAGTATCTAAAAGCAACAAGTATTATTTGCACTGAAACACAGATAAACATAAAACATAGTAAAACGTTGTTTGGATTGTTTCAACATGCAATGGACATTTCATTGTCTAGGATGAAGTCCATTATGCCTGAAATCCAGATTTTTGTTAGTTCCAATATTTACTGGAAATAGAACTGAGAGTTTGTAAAATCAGGCATTGCTAGATCCAAGCTACTTTGTTTCAGTAAAATGGTTGCATGAACTGATCTTAAAAATTTCTGAGTGCCAGCACTGCTACTTACTGTGTGAATGGGGCCTTTAAAAAAAAAATCTGCACGTCCTTTCCCCCATTTACTCTTCTTTAATTCTGTTCTGGGGCACTGTGGGAAATAGATTGACCCTATTACAACAGCCTGCTGCACTTGCTACTTTCCACCACAGTTAAGTTTCACCAGGCACATTGTTTACAGCTCCATTCAGCTTCAGCAGCATAAATGTCTCCTTCAAATTTCTTGGAATCAGGGAAACATGACAAATAGCAGAAGGCAAATGGATCTTAGTTCATGTAAATCTATTGAACAGTAGCAATCAAGGATGACGATGTCAACACGTTATTTAATAACCTTAAACAATCTGCAGTGGCCAATCATAACTATTTGCTTCTTTTGGATAAGAATGACTGCATTTCTAAATTAGCAATGAGCACAGAAAATCAAAGACATGGTACACTGCATAATTTTATTGCAAAGCTTTTTACATAAAGTCTCAGATGGATACAAAAATAAAAAGTAATAAGCATTGTGGCCAATAAGAAATAATTTTAATTATATTGTTGCAGTTTAAAATATATACAAAACAAATTAAGAGGAAGACATTAATGTACACGCATCCAACAGTTAATTATTAAGTTATAATACTAAACTAAAAGAAAAAAGAACATACTAATTTGATATAAATCACCTAAACAGATGACATATTCATTTAATAGCAATATATCAAATTACACATGGAAATGTGTCTACTTTTGCAAAATATTAGGAAATCTGTAATAGGGAAACACATTGTGTTTTAATTAGTATAAAAACAATCTTTAAAAATGTGATACATTTCTTGAATCCAATCTTTGATATCTGGATAATAGGACTTTTCCTGTCCCTCTGTATAAATCTCTGGGCTATTCCTCATATTTGATATAACCTATGTTTCTCAAAAATGGTCAGGTTTCACGATTTTTAAATATAATTCAAACTAATACTGACATCTTTAACTTGAAACTATTTTAAACTTGGAAATTTTTAGCCATCCATCTACTAATATATATTATTACTCCAAAAGGAAACCAGAACTTGCCACAGCTAAATGCATTACATTGAGATACAGTCCATTCTTTGAATACATTATTGAGGAGGCTAAAATACTTGGAATAAACTCATGAATTAATTTTAACCTCGAGTTTAAGACTTGCATGCACTGATATTCCATGACCTGATTTTGCATGAGACAAAAATAATTCTACTATGTGTAGTTATTGAAATTCCTTAAAATAAACATTACCAAGCAATTAATTTAGAAACTATTCCAGGTTCTACCACATTTTCCAACAGAATGGAAAGCTATTTTTAAAGAAGAATAAATTATTCATGAGACTCACCATCAAAATCTAATTGTAATTAGGCCCAAATATGTCTAGCTGCTTATAAACCAGGATAAGATAGTTTTTATTATATTTTGAATCAAGTAATTGCCAATGTGATATTACAATGAAGTCAGTATAAATTGAATGCTGTGTGTATACTATACAAAGCAAACCACAAGACCTTTTTTGTATATATAAGGGCTGAATAAAAACTGCTAGACTGCTTAGTTATAGTGATTATTTTAATTTGACCTACAATTGTACCCACAAAATTAACCCTTATTACTAACCTAATATATATATATATTAGACAATTATTATGGATAGATTTATGATCCAAAAGAAATTTTATAGTTGCTGAAAATGCATCCTCTTTTCTCTTAAAGAACCAAGTTAGCACTTTGTGCATGCTCAAAAATTATATACTTTTGGTTTTTATTCTCCCTCAGTAAACCACCAGATAAAAATATTTAGGAAACTAAAAATACATTTTGTCTTAATCTGTAATATAGTAATACCTTCCATGTGCAGTGTACTTTTCAAATGTATCCAACCCATATCATTTTCAATTCCCATAATTATTCACAACTTTCTTGCCCTTGAAGTAATTGACAAAGTTTTAAGCTTTATAGCACTTGTTCATCTCAGTCTTTTAAAATCAATTTTAGTCTAAATTAATTTTATCTTATGTTTCATAATGTGTACTAAGAGAGAAACAGACAGAAAGATTTATTCTTGTTTAAACATTCAACTACATGGCTTATGTACCAAGTTGAAGAATATTAAGATGTTTTCTGAGAAATGTTCATGCTGTTTCTTTTCAGGATTCATCTGGGTTTTTCATCAGTGAAGCTTCCTTTCACTGGAAAGACAAAAATAACATCCATCCTTATGACAGAATAATCAATGAAAAGCTATGTTGCTCAGGAACAGGCAAGACACATTTAGCTTCTGATCTCAGACAGGTCAAGCCAGTCCCTCCAAATATAGTGTGTCAAAACAAATATCTCATCTTGTATGTGACAATATATGCATCTCACAGTGAACAAAACTATAGCATCAAATATACCTCCTTTGATGTCTAGTATGCAACATGGTTCTCTTTATTATTTTAGGGAAAATACCTTTAAGTAGTTGAATGTTCTGTTGTGGCCCTTTCTCCTTTGGAACAACGCCCCCCTGGAATCTGGCCTCTCCCTCTTTGTGTTTTATCTATAAAGACTATTCTAACAAGTCCTGGGAGGCTGAAAGACATTTTTGTTCTTCTACCAATTGATATGATTTGAAAGGAGGAGTGGGTGGATGAGGTGGGTTGCAGCTATGCCCAAAACCTTATATTGTAATTCTATGGTTTTGTTTTGTTGATTGCATTTTGCTTTGCTTTACTCTGCATGAGTAAGTGGGAATCGTAGGACACGTGTGATGTACAGCCTATAGATCTTGTAAAATAAATAAAGGGCACAAACACTTTCAAATGGTACACAATTAACAAAGACTGCTTAGTTGTCTCTTGATCTGCTTAAAGTACACTCACAGTCTACATTACAAAAGACAGTAGTAGCTCCATTTATCTCAGAGATATTTAAAAATTATGAAGTATTGTTATGATCACCTGGTTTAGCATATTAGTTTGCAAGATTAATGAAATGGGTCAAATGCTGACCAACAGAAAACTGAGTACTATTTGCTCAGTTTATAAAAAAGTAACAAAAATATCCCATGGTAAATTGCCCTACTACTCCTACTGTTTCAAATATCTCCTCAAATATTTCTGCCAACTTTTTCCTTGATTGGATTCAAGATTGAAGATTCTTTCAATTATTATTGGAGTAGTTGTATGATTCCAGAGAAAGCTATGGTACCATCTATGGATTCTTTAATCTGTCTTCCATTTCATATAAAATCATATATAATTATAAATATATAACAAAACTGAAATAGACTTGGTTACTCAGTCACCACATACCTACCTATGCAAAAGCTTCCATATTTAATCATTAGCATTTCCAGACTGGGCTGATAGTTCTGAAGAACTATTTCCTGTTTAAAAATATACATGCTATGTACTATATCAGTGGTGGCGAACCTATGGCACGAGTGCCAGAGGCGGCACTCGGAGCCCTCTCAGTGGGCACGCACACTGTTGCCCCAGCCCCGCCTCTCCCCGCAGCCCACTCCTCACCAACAGCCCCCCCGGAGGAGAGTCACTCCCGGGTGCGGCCCACACGGAGCAGCGCAGCCAAGCACATGGCAGTTGGACAGCACATGATGCTGTGGGCACAGGCAGAGGGTGTGGCCACCATGGTGCTGCAGGGCTGCCTGGGCGATCTGCGGCAGGCCGTGGATGGCCCTGAGAGCGGGCGGGGTGAGGGCGGAGCAGGGCGGGGGTGGGCAGGTGGAGCGGGGGCAGGCCGGGGGCGGGGCAGTTTTTGGGCACTCGGTCTCTAAAAGGTTCGCCATCACTGTACTATATTAAACTTACCGGCACAGTTGCTCTGCCAATAGACCCATCCTCATTTTGGTGTTTCCTTTGAGATGGAAGTTCTGAGCTTTCTCGATAGTCTCGGCCCTTGACGTGCTGCATATCAAGCACTACCTGGCTTTTAGATGGAAGAGGTGGTTTATTCTGCACTATTTCAGACCTTGTTAATTTAATGGGATTCTTGAAAGTTGACAGAGAGGGATCTAAATTGGAACAAGGTTTCTGCTTGTTTTGAATCTTTTCCTTCACTGTACTGTTTTCCTCAGATTGATTAGAACAGGTATAAGAACGAAATCTGTGTGTGGGGACAAGGAAAGGTGGGGAGGATTGTGGCTTGCAAGGTTTGTTGCCATCGGTCTCTTGTAGCTTGGTGAAAGGAAAGTTTTGATCAGGAATAGTTGGGAGTTCTTTCCGGGAGACCTTAAACAATTCCTGTTCTCTCTTAAATAGTAACTTGTCCTTGGATTTCGTGAAGTCATACAGTGGATTATCAATCATCTCTGGTTTTGAATATGCTTCACCTTGCAGCAATGGTTCCACCATGCTTTTCCTCACCTCACTGTACCTGCCGAGGTTAGTAAATTAAGAGAAAAAGGAAGGTTATGAAACCATTATACAAAGTTTGGGAATGTTTTGAAAATGTTACACTAATTAATTAATTTCTCTATTAATTATTGTTCTATAGTTGTCCTGTTATATAGTCCTGTTGCCTGAAGTCTAGAAATAATGTCATCTTTTAAATGGTCTGCTAAAGGACAAGCAAAATATGGGAAATTTAGACCAAAGTGGTATAAAACTTACAGTTGATCTTTTCGATTAGTTGCAAAAGGAGCAGTAGCTCTTGGAGATCCAGGAGACAGAGTGGAAGGTGTAGTAGGAGATTCTAATCCCAATAGTGGAATATTATCTTTTGGCTGTGGATCATAATTCCAAAGGGTAGGTTGTTGATCTGGTGAAGGGATTTGCTTAAACTGGGTTGTTGCAGTGAATGGTTGAGAGGCAACAGTCATCCGTAAGTAGCTAGCATTATTGATCTCTGAGGGCACTGTGTTCCTGAGGAAAAAATTAAGAGTGAGAGAAATGAATAATTATGTTAGAACATATAGTTATTCTGGAGAAATTTGGAGGAGTTAAGGCAAAGTAAATTTGTGCTTCTTTTTAATGCTTTCTTCATTTTCTAGGCTTAAAATATGTTTTACAGGCAGTTTCTCTAAGGTCATCTCTGTGGGTCTCAACACAAGAATTCTAGAACAGGATTATTGGATCCCTTTGATTAAGTTCTCAGGCCCAGACATGGGACAGAAGATCAATGGTCACAAAAGCAGATGACTATCAGAATCTGAACTGGAGAGTACACCCTTCATGGAAACCTCCTAGCACCCACCTACTGTGGTATTTTGTTGGAGGCACAACTCTGCAATGGTTCTGCTCTACCTTTGGTGGTGTTTCCAATCAGTTATAAAAAGGTGATCAAGCCCATGGTTGCTCCAGTGTAGGGGTCATTTGTAGAAACCACACAGGTCATTTGTGTCCTCCATACCTTTAACATCTATATGAAACCTAGTTTGGGTTCTGTAATCGAGCAAGATGGAAATGATGTTTGCTTATAAACATCAAGGCTTTTCAAAATATCACTTACAGTAACTGTAACAGTAGGAGGAGCATACCTATAATTAAATGATCCTCCTGCACTTGCAGCTCCTTGCTAGCTTTGGCTGGTATACAAATTGCAGTCTTAATATCTGGAAATAGCAACTAATTTCTTATCACCACATAGTTGGACTATTGCAAAATGGTCTACACATGTCTTCCTTTGAAGACAATATGGAAGCTAGAATTGTCATAGAAAGTAGAAGATAGACTGCTAGTTAATAAAACCTGCTGTTGCAAAATAATACTATTTTGTGGGTGCACTGATTACTAGTAGACCACCAGACTCAATTCAAAGTAGTGGTCATTGGCTGTAAAGCTACATGTGAAGTGGGGCTAAACCTTTAGAGACTTCCTCATCTGAGTCTAGGAAAAAATCTGCTTAGGGTGTTACCTCTGTAAAAGGGCTGTGAACCAGAAAATAGGCCCGCATTTGGCCTCCTTCATTTTTAGCATCCAGGAAGACACTGAATACCTTATCTTCTAAAGGGACATTTGGAATTTAGCTGTGAGTCATTGGGCAATCTTTTAGTTATTGTTTTATCGTGGTTTTAATGGAATGTTAAATGAGATAGATGATAGATGGATGGGCAGATGGGCAGGCAGTTAGGCAGGCAGGTACCACCTATAATTGTTGGTGATATTGTTATTTTGATAAGGAACATTATCCTTTTCAGTGTAGACCGAAACATCATTTTCACTGGCGACCAACTTAAAGAAGGAAGTGGAGAAACAGCAGTTTCTAGTTAAAGAGGGAGCACTATTCCAAGTGGAACACGCTTCTTGATTTAAACTCCTTCAAATCTTATGAAAGTGAGAAATAACGAAGAGTCATGGTCAGCAGCTTCTTTCACTTTTTTTTTTAGCTTTATGGTGCTTCTCTGGCCAGTTATATTATATTGTGCCCAAAGATGTTTATTGGGATATACAGTAGGGATGTGCACTTTTTCCTGGCTGAAAATCTTTACCGGCTATTTGTACTTGATGACATTCTGGGGACTGTCCTCCAAAATGTACTGGCTGAGGCAAAAACAAAATGACTTCATTTCATGTACATCTCCTTTTAATTAACATTAAATAGTGCAAATATTTCCAGTCATGTTTTTCTCATTTCATTTTCTGTCCCATTGAAAGTTATCTCCAGAAATTGATGGTTATATATGAAGCTGCACCCAAAGCTTTTGGAAGCCACAAATGGTCTCAGGCTTCAAGTTGTGCAGGTAATCCTCGACTTACAACCATTTGTTTAGTGACCATTTATAGTTACAACGGCACTGAAAAAAGTGATTTATGACTATCGCACTGAACAACCATTGGTCAAAATTTGGACGCTTGGCAACTTGCATGTATTTAGGACAGTTGCAGTGTCCCGGGATCATGTGATCACCTTTTGCAATCTTCTGACAAGCAAAGTCAATGGGAAAGCCTGATCCACTTAACAAACATGTTACTAATTTAATAGCAGTGGCATAACAACTGTGGCAAGAAAGGTGGCAAAACTCACTTAACAACTGACCTGCTTAGCAATGGAAATTTTTGGACTCAATTGTGGTAGTAAGTCATGGACTACCAGTATACATTTTTTCACTTGAAGAGCAAAAATAAATTCGTATTATAAATTTGAACTTTTGCTGACAGTTCAGCCATAAAGTGTATAAGATGAAAACTAGGAGCAACTTTATGTCTTATTCAAGTATTATGCTATCTGTTCATTTAGTTAATGTTCTTCCATTTTAAAATAACCATATATTTTTATACTCTATTTTTTAATGGAATAAGATCTCATATATATGCTTCAGATGTGTCCTGTGTTATATAATTGTCCTGCCTAACTCATAGAATTTGTACCAAGAATCCAGATGACAATATCTTCTATTTTTAACCACCCTGTATTTTCCCACTTTTTCTTCCATTATTCTTCTTACTACAAAAAAGGAATCCATTCAGGAGGCAAATATTTTTGATTGGTAATGATAGAAGCCATTTGGCAGCACATTGGATTATAAACTACTGACCTCCCTGCTAAAAATAACTCATATAGAATATGTAAAATGTTACAGTACCAGCTAATTAAATTCTGAAACTGAAGTCACCAAAAGAAAAAATAAAGTCAGTAATCAAAAATTCAAGTCTTACTACATATGTTCACAAGTAATTTAGTGCGGCTTTCAAGTTTATTTTTTAAAAAAATACTGTTCTCTCTTCAATAGTGGAGCAAAACCCCTCAGGTTATTGGTCATACAGTAAATTCTGTACATCCAATCTATGAAGGAAAACATTTCCTTGCATTTTTGCTTGAAGAAGTAAAAGAGGCATGTTTTATAACATGTCATTGTGCATTATGGGATCACATCTGGAGAGAGGAGAGCTAAGTCTTCCTTCCTTGGGCATTATACCTCAAACATAAATCTCATGATTAAGATAACAAAAATGTAGAATCCCACCATATGAGAAGAAGCTACACAAGTATAAATGGACCACGAGGCTTCCTCAAAGGTGAAGTTCTGTGCTTACCGCCCGATATCATCTTTGCAAGGTTCATCAAGAGATACTGCAGTTCCACGAAACCGAGCAATGGCAGCTGCTTCTTTGGCTACCAAATGAGTGGGTCTCCTGCTGGAAATAGTAGCCCTTTCAGGGAAAATACAGGTTACAGAATTTTGAAATCTTCTGAAATAATATTTTCATATCACATTTTTTTAACATCAGTGAACACTGAAACACCTAGAAGTCTCACAACCTTGACAACTTATGAGGATGGCCTCAAGTATGTGTATGTACACACACACATATATACACACATACACACACACACTTCCTAGATGGGAGTGAATCTAAACATGGACAACTCCAGTCTTTTCCAACATTTAAAACCATCATGCAAACATTGTTTGAAAACTGGATTGAGTGGTACACTAAACATAGCAAAGATTTAGAAAGAGAAGGAGAATAAGACATATTTGGGAATTAAATACTCTCATTAAAAATGT
>NW_015386542.1:181465-183965 GCF_001527695.2 Protobothrops mucrosquamatus
ATATACACACATACACACACACACTTCCTAGATGGGAGTGAATCTAAACATGGACAACTCCAGTCTTTTCCAACATTTAAAACCATCATGCAAACATTGTTTGAAAACTGGATTGAGTGGTACACTAAACATAGCAAAGATTTAGAAAGAGAAGGAGAATAAGACATATTTGGGAATTAAATACTCTCATTAAAAATGTGAGAGAATTATGTTAAAACTAATAGCTAATGCTATGACTATAAACTATATTTACAAAGCGATCAGCCCATATGTTTCAGAGAATCTCACAGGTTCTATAATATCTGGTGAGAACGTAAAGTCAATAGATATCTGTAGTACTATGTCTTTAAGGAATACATCATAATTACAGAACAAAAAATTATGCTCTGTCTTATAATTAGTGTTAAATGAGGTGAGAATGAAAAAATATTATGTAAAGAAATACTACTGTTCCTGTTGACAGCTGTGAGACAAACAACTGCTAAAAACTGGGAAGATGAACGTTGAAATTGCTGAATTGAGGTCACAGAGATGTGGGATATAGCAGTTACAAAAACACTATGATTAAAGATGATTAGTGTTCTAGGATCAACAGGAAAAAATCAGCATTGTACCGTCTATATCAACAATCAAAATGGTCCTAGATTATTGGTAAGCCATGGATCACATTAAAATGTATTAAAATATTATTTTGGTATAATTTTCCCAAATATTAGTATCTCACTTTATCTCCAATCATAACCTTAGGTTTCTTGATAACTTTCCTAGTTTTTAACTTGCCTTTTTTGCACTATAGATGTAATCTGTAGTGGAATATGCTATCAATGTAGTACAATATAGGCAAGTAAAGAACTAGGAAAGTTGATTCCATGGATTCTTACCTGGCAGATAATAAAAATACAATGAAAAATGTCATATTTTTTCCAAAGAAAACCAACATTATGATTGGAGAAAGACTGATATGTGCAGTCTGTAGTGCAACTATAGCCTGTAGTCAATATAGGTGTAGTGTGTCACCACTAGTCAACATATCAATCATGTTTGCATACAGACAATTAGTTGCTTTCAACCTACTTGTTGATTTGTTCCCATTCTTTCGCATGGTCTATACAGCTCAAGCCTCTGATTGATTTTTGTCCAGCTGTTTCATCTCGTTCAATTTTCACAAAATCTGAAGGCAAACAGATCCATATGAAATATAAGTGCTTCTTTATACCTTTATAATGTTATAATTATTATTGAATAACCTAAAGTATTCATAAAGTATACATTTAATTTAAGGTCCAAGGTGACTAGTGTGGCTGAACTGTACAATGAAAATAAGAAAAGGATAGCTGGGATACTGTCAGTCAAATAAAACTACTACACTGAGATGGCCCAACTGCTGCCTGAGTGGTAAGCAGGAAAGCAATTGGAAATCAGAAGCTAATCACTGCCAACTGTGCAACTTCTTATTCATCTCAGAGGGAGCATGAATACCTCACAGGCCCTTCTATATTTGGGTAAGCAACATCATGCACGGTGCAGAAAAAGAATAAGTAGGGAGCAAATGAAATTAAAGGCAGGAGATAAAAGAAAATAAATGGAAATCTAACTAAATCTAGTGTGTATCAATTCCAATCTCAATACTTTCTACATCTTTCTATCTTTGCAAATCATACTTGCTTCTACCACAACTGCACACCAATTCATGTATTGCCTTTTTGTTCTTTAAAATTTAATCTCTTTTTTTGAGGATCTCATCAACTCCATTCAGTCAGATCTTTCTTGATCCTTCTTTGCTCTTGATCCATTTACTTTTCTTTTACTAGTATTTGTTTCATTATTTAGTTCTCATTCATTCTTCTTACATGGTAAAACCACCTCAGCTTTTTCATATTGGATACTTCACTTTTGTATTCAATCCACATTTATTTATTGTCTACTCATATTTTTATTTCATCTTGTTTTATCACACACACATTCAACCAACATATTTTGACTGCATTCAATATACTTGTATATACTTTGTAACATACCCAATATCTGTGTCACAGTGTTGGAAGAAACATGCTCTTTTTTTTCCTTTTACAACCCTATAATCCTTTACTGCTGGATAAAGTTGGGGCGACTGAATGGAATTGAGCATTTACTGGCTGGATTGGATGCTCTTCCTGACACCCACATGGAGTTTGCAGCAAATATTTTCTCTTTGTGTCTTGAGAGAGAAATATCTGCCGCTACCTGGGATTGAACTCTCAATCTTCTGAGTGGGAGGCGAGCATCTTGACCATTAGGTCACCACACTGCTCGCAAAGAAACATACTCTTATACACAGCCATTTTTACTTCTTTCATTGCAACATACTATCTACTGCCACTAGCTTTCCACCACTGTTTGCATGTTTTAAAAACTTTCCACTTTAGCATCTTAATCTTCTGTAAATATTCATCTACTTCCTCTCTTTTTTTGCCATGTGTGTGCAACTTGCAATTAAAGTAATTGCAATTAATAGAGAATA
>NW_015386542.1:186383-187552 GCF_001527695.2 Protobothrops mucrosquamatus
TAAAGTATTTCATAATTCAAACTTTATTTAACATTTTGCCAAGTGTTTAAATCTTTTTCTGTCCATAGTGCCACAACTGAAACATATTACACGTTTATATTGCAGATAGTCAGGCAGAGGGCTCCCTTTCTCTCCTTTGTTTGGAAGCAGGAGGGGAAGGCTAAAACTAGATTCTGAACATTTCTAAGCATCCAAGGTCATTGTTTTGATAATGAGAAATGTTTTTATTGCTAAAAATGCTTGTTTTAATGGCATGATCTTTTCAATCATTCTAATTCCTTCCTTTCCCATATTTGCTATATGTTAGTCTTTATGGAATGACTTTACAACTCTGATGTCACCACTCTGACAAACTTCATCTACCCAGAGATTATTTCTAAGGAGGTGAATTTCCTGCTGAGGAAACAAGCCCTGTTATTGGAATAAATGTTGGGAAATCTGATGAAGTTGATATCCATGAACTGTTTAAAACTATAGGATCAGGCCCAGATTGGACATGTGTATACCATGACCTACCAACATATTCCTGATGTCTTGGCCACATTTTAAAAAGTTTATTTTTTATGAAGTTTAAAATGACTAACAGAAAAACATTTCCCTCCACCAGCTCACTGAATGGCTTTTCCTTGACCCATATTACATTCTGTGTCTATATCCTTACAATCTTCCACAAACATTTATGAGTCTTGCCCTATAAAGTCCAGGTGACAGCTTAGTTTTCTGGTGCAGCCAAGTTCATATCTTGAACTAAGCAAATGTCTTACACAAACAAGCCCAGGTCAGTTGCCCAGCACCATAGAGGGAGTCTGGAATGGAAAAACACTAGTTTATGAAACAAGTCTTATAACCCACTCTGTTACATTTTTGGCTGATTTTAGCTATCAGAAAAACAAAAACAGCTCTTTTAGACTCAATTGCCCTTCTTGGTCAAAAATATGACTGCACAGGAGTACTGGCTTACCGTATAATTTTTCTCTCTGTTTCCCTTGGGATGTTTGTAGCTTGAATTGACCTTGGAAGATTCCTGTCTTTTCTCCATGGTGTGTTAACACAGTTTGAATAGGGACTTCGGATTCTGCAGCTCCACTTCGAAGGGCGATGCAGCCTTCACCTAGAGTACAGTAAGGGACTTGATTTTTATCAGATAGCAAAGGGCTTTTTTTTTTTTT
>NW_015386542.1:188031-203856 GCF_001527695.2 Protobothrops mucrosquamatus
TATTATTGATGAGATTTAGAGCAATTCCACAAAGAAGAGGGGGTCAATTTATTTTCCAAAGCACCAGAAGGCAAGACAAGAAACAATGGATGGAAACTAATCAAGGAGAGAAGCAACCTGGAATTAAGGAGAAACTTCCTGAGGACAATTAACCAGTTGAACAGCTTGCCTTCAGAAGTTGTAGGTGCTTCATCACTAGAGGTTTTTAAGAAAAGACTGGACAGCCACCTGTCTGAAATGGTATAGGGTCTCCTGCTTGAGTAGAGGGTTGGACTAGAAAATCTCTAAGATCCCTTCCAGTTCTATTCTGATTGAATGATTTAAATGTTCAGATTAGATTATGGTCACCATATGACCCTAATGATCATTCTTCTGGTTCATGTCCCTTTCCAAGTGAGGGAAGTCTTGTGAGCTGGTTCCTCTGTGGACTGTTATATCAGGTCCTGTCCTTTTACCATTGTTGTTTTGATAATGCAGTAATCAAACCAATGGGGAACAGGTTGTTCTTTCTTCCCAATTCTTCTGAAAATCTATGGAAACTTTCTAGTAAGAACTGCCCATTCAGGCTTAATTTTAAAACAATGTTTCTACCACTCAATTTAAAAATATTTTTTAAAAAATAGGAAGTTTTGCAATTTTGTGGGCAGAGAATGGGAAAAAGGACAAAGGAGAAATAGAAAGGATGTATGCTGAATGTATGTAAATGATTATCACCTTTGACTTAATGGACCATTGTTGAGTCCTCTACAAATACATTTTAAAAAAACCAGCAACTGTTCTTTAGCAGAAAACAGGATAAATTGGCATCCCAGGATCAAATGGCTGCAGGGGGCAACAACCGGTTGCTGGGATCTGATGTGATAAGCTAAGCGCTACAGCCAGTAGGAGCTGGAACTGTACTAGAAAAGAATGAAGTGTTGGAGACCATCTGTTGTAAAGCATATAAAAGCAGCTTAGATAGAAAATAGCAGTTTTGAGTGAAAGTTATAAAACATAGGGTGCATATGCAGCTGTCTGGGAATGTGAGGAGAATATTATCTGCTCTTATATTCAGGAAGTGTGAGTGACCAATATTGCTGTTGGCCAAGCAGAAAATATAGGTATGTCCTTAGAAGGACTTTTCACACTCTTCCATTACTTTTAGTAGACATCATACAAAACAATTTCTCACCCGAACATGGTCCAATACATTAAATTTAGAATATACTAGTTGGTCAGGTTTTAAACAATTTTGGGAACTAGCTGTCCTCCAAGTCAGATGGGACTACAATTCCTTTGCTGACCAGGCCAGCAATTTTAGAAATTGCACTCCCAATACATCCAGAGAGTGGCTAGTTGGAAAAGCTACTGTAAATATTAGAAGTTCAAATACTGCTTGCTCTCTCCAGACAAAAGAAGCAACAAATTATAATGAATGTCAACTTCAAAAGTCTAAGTATGTGGTGTAGAGTGTTATTCTAATTTCAGTTTAGAGTTATGTAAGGTATAGAAGGGATCGACCCTAAGACAAATACACAGGTATGGGGAGATTTAAATGTTTCATATCTCCCCAACATCAGTTACCTGCTTTTACAAAGTATCTATCATATTTCTCATGTACATGCAGTATTTTAAGCAAAAACTATGATGGTATAATGAGATTTTTTTTCTTTTTAACAATAATTTTACAAACCGCTGTGCAAGAGGTTTATGCTCCCGACACTGGTATTGTTTCGCCTTATATTACTGTATAATTATATGTTTATTGTAAATAAATATTATTATAAACAATAATATGCAATGACATAGAGTATTTAATATAATCTGTAATTTAGCCACAAACCACACTCATGAGAGATATTAATTCCCAAAGAATATATTTCCATTCAGAAACTGTTCATTTTGGGGATGATAAATTTCCAAAGATTATGTATGCTGTGCAAATATAATAAATTTCTGTCCTTCTGTATGTAAGATTGTATTTTATTTATAGAAACTACTATATTTCTGAGCAAAAAAGAAAAAAGTAATCTTAGAAATCAACTTTCTCTTTAATGCTCTCACCAATTTGAACAAGTCACAATGACTGATTTGTGAAAACTTAGCGTACGTTTGTTTAAATCTTACCATAGGATTCATCACTGTCTGAAGATTTAATGCAAATCAAAATGTGTTGGTCTAGCAGATATTCTGGATCTGAAATAATTGGAGTTAGCTGCAAAGAAAACTCAAGAATTCAGTAAAACTAGAGAAATATATTTATGAAATCTAATATCAGTAAGCAGTACGGTATGAAGTGTCTACACTTACATTGCTATCTTAAATGCATTGTACATAAATTGAGGTAAATTCTGGATTTCAAGGGATTTTTTTCCTGGTCAAATATGTGCAAAATATGCACCTTTGCTCTTGATTTTTTGTCTTATTTTCTGTTAGTGCGTCATAAATTATATTGGCAGAAGGATATACATATTTGACAACTAATCTTGGATCCTATACGTGAAGGGGTATATTTCTCCAAATTTAGTCAATTGCACTTACTTTATATAGTTTGCCTAAAATAAAAGAATTACTGAATGCTGGGAATTTAGAAGTGTAGGGTATAGCGTGCAGACTTAGTTCATGTCACAGTTAAAAGAGCCTGAGATGGAAATGGGTGTCCATCGCTCAGAACATCTTGTTGAACCAAAGGAGAAGAAACTTATCAGGCTTCTTCCAAATTTTAATGTTGGAATCTAGAATATAATACAAAGGAAGTTAACTAGAGTTTCTAGATTTGCTTGGCAGTGCTTAACTGGAAAGACACCAGCTTGAATTTCAATTCAACATGTTCTTCTAAGCATTTTAATTACCCATGTGTTCATTTAGTCTGAGGATTTGAAGCAAGAGTCCAAAAAAAAAAAAAGCTTTCTGTACTCTATTTTACTTCTTTCCAAACAGATGCCCTTCAGATACAGTCTCAAGGGATAGTGATTCTGGTCTAAAGTATTTAAAGAAGTTCAAACTGGGAAAGCTGGCTTATCTGAAACATGCAATTGTGATTGGTCTAAATGCTATAACAATCATTATCGTCATGGAATGACATTAGCATGCGGTTAAAGACAGAATGGAGTGGGCAAAACGATGCTCCCCCATCACTAAAAGGACCATGATATATTGCACAAACAGTCATGAAAACAGCAGTATGCTGAACCCAACTCTCTCTCCCAGTTTAAATTCATTTTCTGTGTAGCTGGTAAGCCTGTGCTCAAAAAGTGAAGTGTTCTTCAAAGAAGTACCATCTGACAGTCATTATGAAAAACCCTGTTCAAGTATTGAAGGGCAAATGCTTCTGCAGAAGCCAAGCATCTGGCCTCATCTTCAGCCCAAGGCAAAATGACTCCGGAGAGTAATATACGGTAGCTATAGGGCCTAACATTGCCAATGGGAGCTGAACAGATCTCAATCCATATCTACACCAGCAATTATTTGATTAGTAAATTAGTGAATGGCAAAAATTGTGCCATTTTGGTATCAGAATAAGAAGGGAAACTCATCAGAAAAGTCAGAATGACTTTAAGATGGGCTGGGAATGGGACAGAGGTGTGGGGAGAACCAGAAATCATTTTTTAAAAAGCTGACCATATGACAGAAAAAATTGTCATGGTATGTTCGTAGGATGGCAAGTGAGAGAAAGTTATTATTAAAAGAGTCTGACTATGTAGTGTGGATAAAGCAGAAACCTTGGCTCACATCTTTATGTACAGACATCCATAACCCAGAATGGCCTCTCATTATGATGTAAACATTTCAAGATGCTCCAGATAATTTTTATGCAGGCTGATTACTTGCAGATTAAGACTTTAAAATTACATGACAAATAGCAAAAATTCTGTTTGATAGGTTGCTGAGTTTGGTGCTGTCTCATGGAGGAGCAGAAAGGATATGAAGAAGAAAATCAGCACTCTTTCCCCATAATAAGAGAATACTGTTATATTTTATATTGATTTTATATGTTTATGTAACCTGTATATATTTTCTCTTTTATTAAGGACTATCTGAAGGACTACAATGAATCTGATACTGGTCTGAGATGGGAATAAAATCCAGTGCATCATTATTTGTATATGAATTAACCAATTATTATGTAAGCTATATTCAAACAAAACCTATCAACCAACCTTAGGAAGGGCTTCGACAAACTTTACCACCAGTTCCCCTTCATTTCCTTCCTCATTTTCTCCCTCTTGGCTCTTTACAAAGCCTGTAAAAGTGTTAGAAAAGAAATTAGATGCCAGCTGAAAAAGCACAAGCAATAACACAGACATTTGCAAAACTAAAAAAAAAAACCCGTAATAACAAAACTTGGCAGCAAAGGGAAACTGATAATTATTCCTGTTTCTGGACAGCAGAATGGAAAACACTTCTGACTTTCAGTTTATAATTCTAAATGAGTGCTTACAAATTGCATTTGCACATGAACATATTAGTTGTCTCCTTAATATTTTATTCCAGTTAAGAAAATCATTTGGAAGCTCAGTACTTGCATGGACAAGAAGAGAAGGAAAATATGACAAGCCTTCCTACGCCACTCAAAATAGCATAGTTGAAATTCTAATTTAAGATTCTTAACACATGGTTTCCATAGAAATATATGCAAATCTTTGTACAGCCTTTTTTGTATGGAACGTGGTTAACGGAACTATATGAAATATAAATAATGGAAACAGGATAACAGAGATATACATCCCCTCACCCTCCAATGCAGTTTGGCCCTTTGACAAAGCACAACAAAAATAACCCATTCGGGATATATATTGTTTCATACACAAAAAGCTCCGAATTAGGAATCTAGAAATATAATCTTAAGCACAAATTTATATTTATGGAATCATTGCAGATTCTTGTGTGTACATATTAATTCTTGATCTTGCAAAATCACAATTACTTTTAGGCTGCTAATGTATAACATTAAGCTTCAGTCCTTTAATTTGGATTTCAACGACATAAAAGTTACTTATAAACAGTGATTTTTTATAGCCACTGTAGAGTATATGTGATATTATTTATGAACAAATATCAAATAGTAACCATTTAAAATGAATCATTTTTTCTCAAAGCTCAGGCCAGTACACATGGCTTCTTATATGTTACTCTCACAACAGTTCTGCAGATGTTCTAGGACATGTTAATCTGAAGATCTAATGTAAAAACTGGTGGACACAAAGGTTTGGTCAATATATGAATAGGAAAAGGCCTTTTAGAAGGTTTAGGTAATATGGAAGAAAAGTAGGATAAAATAGGTCACAAATACACTCAAAAGCCAGGGACCTGTGACTAGGGTCAACTTTATGCATTTATATCATATATAGCTGAGGTTTGTCCTTGAGAGAAGTTCAACATGAATGATAATTTCTTTGAAAAGAAACTGTATAGGATTGCATCCTCTCTCTCCCCCTCTCCCCCTCTCTCTCTGTGTATATGTGTGTATGCTTGTACATCACAGGTTCAGACGTTTATATCAAATCTTACATTGCTGGATCTGTATTATGAGCAAAGTTGTATTCTAATATCCTTTTGGGGAAAATATTTTAGCATTTGGGTCTGAAAATATAAAAGTGCTTGTAAACAAAAAGCATTTTTATAGAATTTCAGGTGAAAACAAATAAGGATATATTGTTTAAAAAACAATAATGAAGACCAGAGATTTTCTGCAACAAAGATTCTTGCCCTTCAAATGATAATATAAACAAGATACACTGAGAAGCTTTTAAGTAGCTTATTATTTCATACTTAGTATAAATATTCTGTAAAACAGTGAATGGGATATCATCTAGAACAGCCTTATTTCTCCCATTAATCTCTCCAAGCAATTTATAAATAACATAACAACCACATGAAGAACAGCATTTACTTTCTAGGCAGCTGGAGTAAAATTCAATGTAGAATTTAGTCTTTGACTTTGTCTTGAGGACAGCACTGCAATGGAGAAATTCAATCTGTCCCAGAGAGTCTGGAAAAAGAGGGCATATGTTAAGGTTGGCAATAACAGCATTCTGCAAAATTGTTAAAGACATTGGAACAATGGTGTAAAGATTCGCATCTTTACTTAGAAAGGAAAAAAAATGCTCACCATTCTTAGAAACAAACTGAGATGTGACAGCAACTTCAAATGTAGCAAAAACAGGACTATGATCGCTTGTCATAATGTCAGTTGTGCATCCTATGATAGGAAAGACAGTTAAGGGTCTCTATTCTTAACTTTCTAAAGGAGGAAAGAATATGCTAATATTGGCCTAATTGATGCTTAAGAGAACAAAGCTTTTATTTTCAAGTGAAAGAAAGCAGAAAGAACTCAATAGCCAGCACACAACTCCCATGGCATGTCCCGTAGCCACTGGGACTAGGTTACCTGAAAAATAATAATACGAATCCTCCCATGTATTGTCCTTCCTAGAATTCTCCTACTTGCTGTTAAGCGTCAAAGGTACAGCATATGCTCTTTGGCATTATCTTCCTAAAGTTGTCTTTTTTTTGTTCTTTCAGTACTAAAGTATTAAAATATTAAATTAATTTGTCCTCTTTGTACTATTTTTTAAATTTTATATAAGCATTTCATGTTATAGTTCTACTGTTTTAATTGCAACCTTATATATATATATTAATGTGTTATGAAGAGCTGATGAGAAATAACTTATAAACTTCCTAATTTCAGATCTGACCAGGAACCAAAATTCCCAAAGAAATAATTACACACACACATACACACACACACACACAAACACTTAACTGTGTTTTGAATGTAATTTCATTTGACATCGGACCTCAGCTACTTCACAATTTTAACTGAGGAAAACAGAATATCCTAGAAATAATTGCTACAACTGAGAATCTTTTCTGGCTTAGTTTTGGTGGGGAAAGAAAGCATGCAAGGTGTATTTCTCTCACAATTATTCACAGCCCATTCTGTTTCCCCACATATCTTAATTTAAGGAGAAAGCATTTCTCAAAGATAGTATGTCTCTTGTTGAGAACTTGGCAATGAAAGGCAATTCTACAGATTCTGCTCTGAATCATTTCCGCTTAAGCCAGCTTTGCTGCTATTTTCAATCTGTTATCTACCCACCATAAGACTGGCACACCACATGCACCAAGGGATATGATTTCCAGAGTACTCGATCACACCAGGATGGCAAATTGTACTTCATCTGCAAACAAAAGATGATTCAATATCAAGAACACATCACTCTGCCAGGAGGGTGCCAAAAAGCCATTGATTTTATTTTCTTCACTGCAATGTCTATCGAAAGAGAAAATGGTGCTGGCAACAATTATCAATTGAAATGCTACAGTATGCTAGAAGTTATGGCATACCCCTGTGGCTTTCTGCTTGGTGTAGACATAATTCTCCCGGGTGTTTCTTTCAAAGCGATAGGTTGGGGCAAATGTTATTTCTTCCTCCTCTGAAACAGACAGATGGCTGATTATTGTTTTAACTCCGTATCAAAAATCAGTACAGCAACCTCATACAGATCATTCTAATCGTCTCCTATAGCAGTTTTTAGCACATGTTTGGTTATTTGTATGCAGTCTCTCACCATATGGAACCATTTTCTTTATGCCATTGCATGGGGAAGGAGAGAGAACGAGAGAGACAGAAAGGTTGAGTTCATATATCACATAAAACATAATTTGATTTACATTTCTGTAATGACTCATCTAATTTGGTTCAGAAGGGACACTATGGCTTAATATAAATCATAAATCAGTCAGATATATGTAGTAAGTTACATCACACGATGGCATTTTTATATCAAGTAATTACTCTGACAATAATGGATCAATTAGTTCTTCAATTATCTCTCTCTTATCAGCTAATTTTTCAGGATATTTGACTCTAGGTTTAATGAGTGAACCTAGTAACAATCTTACCTAGCTGCAGAAACACCTTCTGATCCTTCTTTTCAATGAGGAGCTGGTCAAAATTAAGCAGTTCTGTATACTGCTGCTGTTTGATTTTCTGAACGATATTTTCTGCTTCCTGAGAAGAGGGGAAGTGTTATAATTAACAATAAACCCATATTTCTTACATGTTTTGTTTAATAAATGCTCAATTATATATAATTAAGTACAAAGTATGTTCGGGGTCCAAACAAAATTTTATATATGATTAACTCTTAACACTTGAATTCTGAAAATGTTTTAGTGCTATTTAATACCATTATTTCTTTCCTTTGAAGGCACTAAACCAATTTATTGTTAAGAAAACATTAGGGCAGAATGAAAGGAAAGGTGTTTGGTTTTTTTTCAAATAACAAAACAAAACTCTATTTCAAAGCATTGTAGCTCTGATCTCTACTGAAGTCCTCTGTATCTGCTTATAACTAAAACCAGAAGACATATGATTTATAGGACAGAGTCCCATGCCATTGCTAAATCAGAGTAAACTCTATTGTACACCAAGGGGAAATACCTGGGAGATTGTGATGCTCAGAAATTCTCCATGATTTAGGGGCAAGGATGGCCATGTCATTAATGGAAACAGCAAAACAGTACAAATCCTCACTGACATGAATATTGTAAGTAGCTCAACAAATAACATTTTTAGTGACTTTCCTTCTGAACAATCTGTCCTGTTTATATTAACCGCTCAAAATCCCAGCAAAGGAAGATGGATTGAGGCTTTTTTTGTCTATGGAATGACTAAATTGCACAGTTGTGGCTATAGTCAACATTTGCTCTCTTCTGTTTTCAATTCACCTTGGGTAAGGGGTGATTAAAGGTCTTCCTTTTTTCATTGTTTCTATCTATTTATGTAATTTCTATCATTTTTATTCTTTTTGCTTTTGTTGTTTCCTTGTTTTTCAATGTGTTTAATAGATTGTAAACTATCCAAGTCACTAGGAATTGGGCAGCATGCACAGTCTAATATTATTAATAATAACAACAGCAGCAGCAGCAGCAGCTTGGGTACAATCTCCTCTTTTGAATTGATAGGATACTGTCCCTGTATGTATCTATACAGTATATCGTTTGAAGTGAACGCCATGTCGGAAGGTAATATACACTTCTTTCTTGAATATGCCCAAACAGAGGCTGGATAACATCTGGATTTCTGCTCTAAGGAACTTTCCCCTGTTTTTACATTTGAAAACGTAGAACATGAAATCACAAGGCCTCATGACTTACATAATATATTTTTTCTTTTCTTTTTACACTTTTAATTCTTATTTTTCTTCTTTATTTTTCTAACATTTTTTTTAATATTCTGTATTTTATCAGGGTTTTTTAATTCAATAGTCATTTTTTTAATAAAAGAAACTGCAAATTAATATAGTGCAAATTTAACTTTTGCTGCAAACCAAAACTGATGTACCCTAACTACTATGCAGGAAAGTTTTAATTTTGCACAAAAAGTTTTTATGTGCAAAATAAGATAGGAATAATTTAGTTACAGGATTTACAATTACAAGCATGCATCCCCATATGATTCATAAGAGTACATTTGTGAACAAGGAAAGTTCTAATTCAAATCCCATTTTGACCATGAACTTTCTTAGTCTCAGATTTTTATTTGCAATATTTGAGAAGTTAATAGAAACTTAATTTGCAGTTCAGCTATATAGTAAGGATTACCAATGTAATGCAAGTGATATAAATGTAAATAAATAGCTTTGCATAAATGCTAAGTATGATCAATTAACATGGAATTAAAATGGTTCTCCCACCATTGGAGATAACTCTAAGCGGTAATTCAGATCTCCCAGCCAGAAGAAATGAGTAAAACGATGAGTGATGTTAAATGGATTCAAATTCTTGTCTCCCAGGGACATAAAGCGAAGAATACTCATGTAGTTCTGATTTCGTCTGATAAAATAAGAAAAGTTTACTCAATATACATTAAATTGTGTTGATTCTTGCCACCACTATCACTACCAAGCAATTTTCTCTAAACTGGTACTCCCTATATCAGGGGTAGGCAACCTTGGCTCTTTTATGACTCGTGGACTTCAATTCCCAGAATTCCTGAGCCAGCCATGCATGGCTGGCTCAGGAATTCTGGGAGTTGAAGTCCACAAGTCATAAAAGAGCCAAGGTTGCCCACCCCTGCCCTATATCTATAATCGTATGGTAGGATTGTTGTCCAACACATCTGGAGAGCATCATATATAGGAAAGCCTGCTAAGGAAAAAACTGCTTTTAATTGAGATAGCATTTAGCATTTCTGTGCTAATTGAACTCAGCATTATTCAATGTACAATTTTCAATAGAGGAAACTGCCACCTTTCTGCAAAAAAAGTTTTTGTTAGTTTTTAATAGCCATCATTTTCCCTGTGAATCACAATGCAGATCAATGGGCTAGTGAGATGTAATACAGTGTAATTAGTCATAGGGTTCATCTTCACACCAGCTATCTATGGCATAAAGACACCCAGCTATGTCCTCATGAAGCAGTCATCCCCAAACCACCATAGAGGCAGCTTAAATTCATCATTAATTGTTCCAGCTGTCTTCTAAAGTAATCTAAACATCATTGTGCTGATATAACTGTGTATGTCATCATTTCCACAATTCAATAAACACCTGAAATACTCTATCTTTACACAATGTACTGAAATTACTGTGTTATTGCTAATTTTCCGTTCTTCCTCCAGGTATAATATGAAAAAACCTCCTTGCAACTCAGCCTAATTAGAAACTATAGGGACTTCCAAATGATCAGCTTTTCCGTCTACTATCCCTTCTTAATCCAGTTAAAAGGCTGATCTACATGGTTTTGCAAATTTATTTGGACATCATAGCATCAAAATGTTATAAACCTGCATAATCAACTGCTGGAGAGAAAGAGGGGAAAATTATGAAATGTGTATCACAATATCATCATGCAAATGCCACCTC
The DNA here is from genome assembly GCF_001527695.2 of Protobothrops mucrosquamatus. Classification (NCBI taxonomy): domain Eukaryota; kingdom Metazoa; phylum Chordata; class Lepidosauria; order Squamata; family Viperidae; genus Protobothrops; species Protobothrops mucrosquamatus. The sequence goes on from NW_015386542.1 coordinate 198,889, forward strand.
TTACTGTATATATTTGAATCAGGTGTCAGGATGGAAGTACATAAAGGTGGTACGAGTTTAATGTCACCACATGTTATTTTGATATCATTGTGGATTACTGTGGAAGCCACTGTAAATACAGACATATCTGGATGTTTGGGAGCACAGAACTCAAAGAGCTGAATACACAATTAGTGCTTACAGACAGATTTAGCCAATCACTCATTGCTTGATACATAGGTAGTCCTCAACTTAGGACCACAATAGAGCCAAGATTTATATTGTTAAGTGAGACATTTGTTAAGTGAATTTTGCCCCATTTTACGACCTTTCTTGCCACAGTTGTTAAATGAATCACTGCAGTTGTTAAGTTAGTGCAGACATGTCAAACTCGTGACGTCATGTGACGTTGCGCAATGTATCGGGATGGTTTTGCCATTGCCAGCAATGGGGTGGGTGCAGCTTCAGGATGACGTGTCCAGCCCGTGAGCCGGCAGTTTGACACCCCTGAGTTAGTGTAATGGTTGTTCAGTAAATCTGGCTTCCCCATTGACTTTGCTTATCAGAAGGTGGCAAAAGGTGATCACAAGACCCCAGGACACTGCAACTGTCATAAATATGAGCCAATTGCCAAGCATCCAGATTTTGATCAAGTGACCACAGGGATGCTGCAACAGTCATGTGAAAAACGGTCATAAGTCACTTTTTTCAGTGCAGTTGTAACTACCATTGTAACAGTCACTAAATCGAGGACTACCTGTAATTTCAAACTCTCCAATAACTGAATTCTTCTCTTGCCACCCCCCCTCCCCAGTTCTTTCAAGTCTGTCCCAATACAAACATGTCACAGACATATACACAAGATATTAAATCGCTAGAATTTCCCCTCTCCAATTTTCTACGTGTTTGTGAAAATTTGATCGCTGTTTTGCAATAAAATAATACATCCTCAAAAGCATTTTGACAAAAAGTCGGTTGTTAAAAAATATACACCAATTGAGAACTCTCAGAACATGATTTCAAATAGAGGAAGAGCAAGTAATGTATGGTAAAATGGGCAAAAATGTTTGTTATAATATTGAAATGGATCAATGGGAGACTTGCTTAAAAAGACAATAATTCATATTGTCTTACCATTTAAAAGAAAACTTTTTTAGAATGATGTTCCATTGATATAGGACACAGCAGAAAATGTCTACGTTGTATAAAGGTATTTATAATCGCTGTTGGTGATGTGAAAAACATGAAGGGACATTTTATCATACACGTAGACTTGTGAAAAAGCAAAAAGATACTGGACACAAATACATATGATGATGCACAGAGTTTTAAAAATGTTAAGTTCCATCTGAATGTTAATTCAGATGGAACTGGAACTTTTCTTATTAGGATTTACGGACACTATGTTTCTAATTGCTGCAAAGGGTGGAAGTCACTTCTTTAAATATCTTTCTTTTTTTTCCTTTTATAATATTTTTCTATTTTTTCTTCTGTTTCTGTGGTTTCTTAAAAAGTTTGTATTTTTTTTCTTTTTACAAGAAAGAGAGAAAACCCTCTGACCCATTTGTCAGTATCATTTGATGAACAGGAGACATATCCTGCTCAACTACCAAAATGGCTCTTTTGTCTAGAAGACCTCCACATTTGAACACAAAAAGGATTGTGTATCCATTTGTCAACTATTCTTCTATACTTCCAAATCTCTAAGTGGTTGAATCAGTAAAATTCGGAATAGAAAATTCTGACTGTAGATCATTCCTTGTGTGAACAAGTAATAAAACATCATGTTACTTCATTCTCTGTGAAAAGGAACAGTAGACAGTTACTTTCGGTCATCAGAGTAGCTATGCTAAAACAAGTTCAAGGATAAATTTCGTTTCTTCCTTTTAAGACAGAACCAGCCCCTAGTGCAGGCCACCCTTTAAGCAATGAACATGCCAAGTGGACAGAAGGAAGGACCTGCAGTTTGTGTTGCCATGGGAATGTGGAAGTGTGAAAGGAAGTTGAAACTGGGCCATAGAGAGGAGGGAACGTATGGTGATTTAACACAGCTCATCTGCTTTGCTTTATATAGGCACATGAGCTGAAATTCTAGATCTAATTCTAGTTCCAGTTCCACAGAGCCAAAGAGTTATAGATGTAACATACAAATCTAAATGATTAAGACATACAATGGTCCTGGAAGAGAAATGTTTCCTGTTGACCTTTAACAAAAGGAAACACAAACAAAGCAAAACAATCACCACTTAATCATCTAGCATTTTCTTTGATAAAGAGACTCTATAATTTCAATGATCTATGTTTTTTCTGGGAATGCTTAGTAACATACTGACTTTCTTAGTCCTGAAAAAGACAGCATAATGGACTGCATACAGATTGCCTATATTAGCCATGATTTGAGAGCTTTATTTACATCTTTATTTTGACTGTGGCTTTTGAACAGTTACTGAATTCAGCGAAGTTAAGAAAAGAAGTGTATTTTATAGTGTTTAACTCTTGTCATATATATCTTTTATATTATTTTATTCTTTTTAACATTATAAACTGCCTAGAATCACTTCTTAGTGAGATGAGCAGCAAACAAATTTAATAAATAATAATAAAAAATCACAGTCTCTGTGGATAAGAAAAAGAAACCTGTTGCAATGCCTTCTGTATGTTCCATATTTAAAGGTGGCTTCTTGAATCTACATATGTAGCACATATTCTAATTTTGTATTATATTAAAAACATACCTTGGAAAGTGCTCTTCAAGGGGAAAAAAGGGAAGAGGAAGAACAATTACACTGTGCTCATGTCCTAATGAGAACAGCACAGTGCCTGGAAGTGATTTTCCTCCTCCATATGTTTGTGTCTTTGCATCTTTTTACTGTTTTGGGTAAAAGTTGCTCTAAACTGTTATTTCTTTCCAAGGGTACTATTTGAATAAAGTTCTGTTTTGAGAAGAAAATAGCAGCATGGTGGTATAATGTAATGCAGCATCTCCTAAAGTCTGCTTCAGATATGTTTCTTTACAAATGCCAGGCTTTGGTCAGCACAGCCTAAGCCAAAGCAACACATTTGGGTCCAGATCAAGAAATCTGACATAATTATGTGCTTTTATGTAGCATGATCCCACATTATTTGTCGCATATTAAAATTGCCTCATTACTGAGGCAGAATAGAGGTTGGTGGCAATAGGGACAAGGCAATTTATGCAGCATATTGTCTATCAACTCATGTATTAGATTACACCTTAACACAGTGATCTTAGTAAGTATAGTAAAGTATATTAAACATGTTCAGTCTTGCAACTGTAGAGAATAAATGTAGGTTTAGATATTGGATTCTAGGAGTTTTCTGACCATGGTTTTCATTTGCAGACTTTTTTTTAACCCATGAGGTAATATTTTCAGTGCTGTGATCTTGGAGAAATAACCTTTGTTGCCTAGTTGTGAAATTTATAGTTGCCTATCCTATGAACCTTGTATGTGATGGGTGAAGGATGTGTCAGTCACATAGCAACGACATCTAACATCACAGCTGAGATGCCTCTAATAACCCAACATGCTCAGATTTCATCAACTTAGTTTTGCCATATTCCCCTTAATCAGTGTTTCTCAACCTTGACAATTTTAAGGCATGTGGACTTCAACTCCCAGAATTCCACAGCCAGCATTGCTGGCTGTGGAATTCTGGGAGTTGAAGTCCACATGCCTTAAAATTGTCAAGGTTGAGAAACACTGCCTTAGATGGTATTTTCCCCCAAAGACATTTTAATAAATCTGTAACCTTGGAATCTCCCTGAGCTTTCTAATGCAAAGATCGTGCTATTTTATTTATCATGTTTCTACACTGCCCATCTCACCTAAGTGGCTCTGAGAGGCTTGACATTATAAGGATATTTATTTAAAAACTGAACATTGTTCAGTATGCCGAATTAATATTTCAAAAAATACTAGGTGCTGAGAAGTAAAAAACAAAACAGGAGAGAACTGTTTCTCAGCACCACCTGTAGCAGAGACGCACAACCAATGACAGGGTGGAGGCAGCCACCACTATAAACCTGATATAAAATTACAATTAAGTATAAGTTTTTATAGGTTTTTGATGACTGCCTCCAAAGCTTTGACTAATTGTGACAGATGGGGGAAGATATTAAACATTTGGCTGCAGATAATCTAATCATTAACGATGTTAGATTTTTATGTAAGATATTACATCCCCATCTACTATTTTTTGTAGTGGGATCCATAGCATGCTGCTCTAAATCCTTCTGTTCTGAGTAAAGGATATTAGTAGCCACTGGGAAAACACAATGATGGATTAGATCTGGATTCTGGGACTCTGATTGTCAGCATATCTATACCACTGATCATATTGGTTAAGGCAACATCTGAAAGATTCCATATTTCTCATGCCTAGAGATTAATATTCTAGTATCTTTTCTGAAAAAATGGCTTCAGCAATTCATCACCGGGAATAAAGAGGAGGGTCCAGTGCCCTGGTCTTCATAGTGATAAACTCCACACTTATAGCTTTTTGAATCTGATTATCCATTTGCACTCAGTGGAAATTCTGTAGTTGCAACTAACTGGTGCCTCAGATGGCCCTTAGGTAGGCAATAATAATGTACCTCTGTTTCTTCTCACTTCCTGAAGTCAAATGGCTGTTCACAAACCCAAAGGAGGTTCCATTAAACATGAATGACACCCCCACAGCTCCTTTGTTGCCTGTTAGAAAAAGAAAACGAAAGAAGAAACAGAACAGTTTTAAAAATAAATTCTTCCTCTTGCTATTTAAGCTAAAACATTTTTTGAGGATGCAGAACTGAGGAACAGAAACCTCCTGAAGGTTTTCTCAAAACTTTTTAAAAAGCAAAAATTGAATTTCTCTTTACCACTCAACAAAACTCCATTAATCTATTAGTGTTTTGAAAAGAGACCAAGAATCCCTTATAATGTTAATTTTAATTGAATACATAGTTCCTGCAAAGTTATTTCTGAAAGT
>NW_015386542.1:203956-229438 GCF_001527695.2 Protobothrops mucrosquamatus
TTCCCCCCCCCCCCCCCATTATGTCTTGGCTCATGTATACATTATACATTATCTACTGTCCTTCCAAAGCCCTTCTATTTTTCTAATAATTAGAATATTATGTAATATGTATATATGTATGTACTGTATGTATATAGCATACAATTTATAAACCTTGGCTAGATATATTTCATTAAAAATGCATCTTAAAAAATCTACCAGAGTGGCATCAACGGAGTTCCATGGAAAATTGTAATTAGGAAAACAACTCCACATCTCACCAATTGCTATGGGAACCATAAACAGATTTTTATTATTATTTTATTATTGTATCCCAAATAGTATCTTCATAGGCACTTAGATCCTATTTGAGTTGCAAAAAGGTATATATGGGAAACTTGCAAATTAATTAATTAATTTTCTACTGACGTTGTAGAGAGCCTGATTTAGTATTCCCCCTTGTAGTCAACATTTAGCTTGCTATTTAAGGATTGAACTTTTTGTTTTATATCTCTTTCTTCTATTATGCTTTTTTAATTCAATTTTCTTTTACTTTTTCTACTTACTTTTAATTTCTGCATCTGGTTAATATTTTTTTATTAAAATAAGACATTTTAAAATGAAGCACATCATGGTTTTTTAGATTTTCAGAAGCAAAGAATTAAAGTTGTAATCATAACTTAGCTCAGGTTATATGAAGAGCCAATGTCATGGATAGATCACGAGGACGGGTCAACTGGGAAGACTTATTTAGATTGAAGTGTACAGACAGAACAGCTCAATTGCCTGATTTAGGGCCATCTTCACAATTTAGAGCAGTTAGTGAGTCTTAAAATCCATCACTAACTTACATCAGCCCCAAATCCTGATGTGATGGAATGGACTCTCAGAAAGGAGAGGCTCCATTCCAGAAGGCAAAGAGACAGCAAAACTTAGGTAGTTTGTTGGGAGAAAGAGAGTTAATAAGGTTCTGACCCAGCAATTCTCAGTGTATATCTTTAATTATGCAAATACTTGCTTAGTTTTGCAAACGTTCTTTCTATAGGTGACAAATAATAAAATAAACTGTTCAGAAGTAATTCTACATGTCTTTCTTAGCTCTTGGGCCCCCCGACATCTGTTACAATAATATTTTTTCTAAAAGCCTTATGGGTTCTATTAACAGGGACACAAGGAAAACCCCAGTAGTAGTTTTCTAACCATGGAATTTTCCATGAATGAATCTGATCAGCAGGATAAATGGAACTCTATCTCAGTATGAGATTCCTTGAATCCAAAAATATAGTGTTATGAGCTTGAGTTGCTCTATCATTAAAGACTGAATTACAAAAGATATTCCTGTATAGAACTTTGGTTTATTTTTTGTAGTATAAAATATTTTTAAAAGTATGTTAATGATAACTTCCAACTGAACTGGCTCATTTGTTCAATACCCAGTTTAATAAAGATATTCCAAATCTAGTTCCAGTTTTTATGGAGATAACCAATATTGTCCTCGTCTTTATTAAAATTGAATTTTTAGGACGGTTTAGTGCAGGGCTTTTCAACCTTTTCACCGACTGTACCACTTTTAGGATATGGCAATATTCGAGTACCACCTAGCAAGGTGTCAAAAACTTGATGACCAAAAAAAACAACCCTGTTCAAAGTTGCAATTGCACTTAAATGACTTATGACCATTTTTCACACTTATGACCATTGCAGCATATCCAGGGTCATGTGATTTATATTTGGATGCTTGGCAACTGATTCATATTTATGATGGTCAGTGTCCAGGGTCATGTGATCCCCTTTTGCAACCTTTTGACAAGCAAAGTCAATGGCAGGGCTGTTGGTGGCCAAGTGCTAAGGCGGGACTTCCCTCCCTCCCTCTCTCTTTCTCATGCCCATCTCCTTATGAAGGAAGAATTTGAACCCCCCCATATTTTCCCTCTTCCATATTTTCATCAAACAAGGAAAAGTCTCCAAAGACAGAAAAGACAAGCTGCTGAGTGAACTAGCTTAAAAAGGCACATTCCTCTTTAAGAATTAGCTACTGGCTAGAAAGGAAAGTTCAGGAGCGCAGCCGTCATTTAAGGAAGAAAAAAAATGTAGCAAGTATTGGCTGCCGGCTAAGGCAGCCTCCCCAAATGGCTCCATTCATAAGTAAAGGAATGCTACAGGCAAAATCCATTCAGGAGAAAAATACTTCAAAATCCCTTGCAGCAAAACTTACAGCTAACAATAGCAGAGCAATAGAAGTTAACAGGAGACATGAGCCATCAGCCAAATAGAAATTGCCAAACACTGCTTAAGAACACAAAGCCCTCATTGCACAATTTCCAGAACTTCAAAGTCACAAAAGCACATAAGAATCCTTCCACTCTCTATCTCCCTCCGTGTCTCACCTCCAGCTGATGCTACCCTCCCCTGCTGCATTTCTTGTCTGTTTGTTGCTGCCAGCACAGGTAGCTGCCACAGAAGTTGTAGATCTGCTCATGGCCGGCCTGCTTGATCTCCTCTCCTCTCCCCCCCACCGTCCTCCTTATTTATTTATTTATTTATTTATTTATTTATTTATTTATTTATTTATTTATTTATTTATTTATTTAATTTATACCCCGCCCTTCTCCCGGAGGACTCCTTCCCCTTCGGTGCAGCTAGAGTTGACTCCACCTCCTCCCAAGGCTGCTTTTTTCTCTCTCTCTCCCTCTCCCGCCCAAACTGCCTCCTTTTATAGCCTCTCTTGTCTCTGCCCCACCTCCTCCTCCTTTCTCATGGGGGAGGGTGAGCCAAAAGTGAACCTGAGGCCTTTGCCTCGCCCCAGCCACTTTGCAGCTCCAGAGGATTCTCTCACAGTAAGTCCTTGCCTGCACTGGCTCTTTCCCTCCCCCACTACACTTGGCTAGGCAGGGCTGTGTACCACCTGCCACTAGTTAATGTACCACAAATGGTACACGTACCACCGGTTGAAAAGCCTGATTTAGTGGATTGATAATGGGTAGTACCATTACGCAGTGATTTTTCTCCTACTTAGAGGCTGGTTCCAGTAGTACTAGTGGTAGGGAGAGATCTAGCTCAAGGCTCGTCTTTGTAAAGTGGCTTAGACTCTGTTCTCTTCCAGCTTTGTTAAACATCTGCATGAAACCACTAGGTGAGATCATCAGTTGACCTCATGGGATAAAGTATAATCAGTGCTGATGGTACATAATTATACATCTCTGTTCCTGATCAACCAAGTGATGCTATTGATGTTCTTTTTGATACTCAGAAGCTGTAGGTAAGGCTTCAGCATAACCCTAGCAAGATTAAGTAGTTATGGGCTTTGGGGTCCCCTTCTATCAATAGTTGGTTCACAATATGTGGGTTGTTTGCACAACACTCTGTGCTAATTTGAGTTTATTCCTAAACTGGAAAGCTTGGAATGAAGCAGAAAAGGCAGTTTGATGCATAATGCAGTATAACCTTATAATACCATAACTCCATGAGATGTACTGGACCCATCTCATGGGTGCAATTCACGGTGCTGGTTGTCACTTATAAAATTTTCCATTGTATGCAATTATCTACCAGATCACCAATCTCCAATTTTCTCTGCTCCTCTCATTAGATCTGGCATACTTCAGACAAGCTTCAGATCCTTTTGTTGTGCCTTCTTTGTTACGGCAACTGCTGTTCAAAACAGTGTTTCCCCTGCAATTTGGATGGCCCCAATAGTAGTAGTGGTAGAAATACTTTAAACACATGATTCTTCCTCCAGGTGCTGGGGCCATAAACTTAGTTGAATCAGACTGTATGACTGAATGAGACACCATGTTTTTTGTAGGCCTTGGCACGTTGTATGTTCTTTAGTGGCTTTAGCTTTTAAATTGGATTTGTGTTTTTATTTTTTTAATGAACTGTTAGCCACCTAGTGAGAGTAAAAAGGGTGACCATATAAATTGAATAAATGAATAAACATTTATTTGTTTGCAATTTCATAAGTAAATAACTAGAGACCTATATATTAAAAAGGTAACTTTGTTCTAGTTTATTTTATAGAATAGGAGAGCCAACATCTGAAAAATAGCAATTTAAAATGCCTTTTGGGGTGTCTGCCCAAATCTTACCCAGCCTGTTTGCAATTCCAGTCTTCACAGTATCAATGCAGAGGTGGCTTATGCGATGTTCATGTTCAGGTTTTGCCAGTACAACAATCCTGATGTTCCAGAGAGTATGGGTTGCTATCTAATTTTTTAAAAAAGTAAAATTAAATCTAGGTATCTGGATTACAATAACTAGGGACCTATACATAACCATTTTCCAATAACATATATTGAGTTTTTACAATATTCTTGTGATCAGAATTCTAACGAGAACCAATTATGTACAGAAACAATTTTCTGAACAGAAGCAAAATGCTAAAATATAAATATTTTTCATTTAAGAATTGTGAAATGAATCCCAGTACATAGTCCCACTATTATAATGGAGCCATGTTTTAACTAAACTTTTAACTGAATGATAAAAGCAATTTTATCATACTACTGCATACTATTTTGCTATTTGTGTACAGGTAGTCCTTGATTTACAATATTTCATTTAGTGACCATTCAAAGTTAAAATGGTACTGAAGAAAGTGACTTATTACCATTGCATGTGATCAAAATTCAAATGCTCAGTAATTGGCTCATATTTATGACGGTTGCAGTGTCCCAGGGCCACGTGATCACCTTTTGCAGCCTTCTGACAAGCAAAGTCAATGGGGAAGCCAGATTTACTTAACAACTGTGTTACTAACTTAACAAATGCAGTGATCTGTGGCAAGACAGGACATAAAATGGGGCAAAATTAATTTAACAATTGTTTCACTTAGCAACAGAAATTTTGGGCTCAATTGTGGTTGTAAGTCAAGGACTACCTGTATTAAAAATAGGCAGTGTTGGTTAGGTGCTATTATCTAACTAGGCAATTTGAGGTATATGAAGTTGGAAAATTTAATTAGGCACTTTATTAATCTTGAAAAACAAAGCATACTGTATATATTTAGTAAAGTCAATTTTTGATCCTGGTGACTATCTGGACAAGTCCCTGAAGTTTTCTTAGCAAGATTTTTCAGAAGTGATTTGCCATAGCCTGCTCCCTAGGACAGTGATGGCGAACCTTTTAGAGACCGAATGCCCAAACTGCAACCCAAAACCCACTTATGCATCATTGGGTGCCGGGTGGGTGTGGCCCATTGGCTGGGTGTGGCCCATTGGGTAGGTGTGGCTGCAGTGGTAACGGCAGACTGGGTGGGACTAAAAAGTTCAATCAATCAATTCCAACTTTGCAAGATCTTTTTTTTCCCTGCGAGAAGTTGAAATTGACTGATTGATTGAACCTTTTTTTTTTTTACACGGCGGCGGAGGCCTAAAGCGAAAAGGTTTTATAAAACGCAGCTGAAGGCCTAGGAATGGGGAGACGGCGCACGTGCCCACAGAGAGGGCTCTGAGTGCCGCCTCTGGCACCCATGCCATAGGCTCGCCACCACTGCCCTAGGACTAAGTGAGAGTGATTGGTTCAAGGTCCTTCCGATAGCTTTGTGCCTAAGATGAGCCTAGAATTCAATCTCCTGGTTTCTAGTCTGGTGCCTGAACCACTACACCAAATTGGCTCTCTATTTTTAGATGTATTTCAACTGAAATTTCTTTTAGTTAAAATTATTTTATAATTGCCTTCTATGATTTCTTTTAACCTTAGTTTCATCTGTAGATCTACTCTTACATTTACTTTGTGTGGTTAATGATAAAAATAGATTGAGATAGTTATGATCTGAAAGCAACCCAGAAGCAACAATGGGAATTTTCTTCCATATTGTTTGTTTATTGGTTGCCTTAGTGGTCCTTATGGTCGTTGGGTACTGAACAATAGTTCTCAAATCAAATTACTCAGGACAATCAATAATAGCAATGATAATTGCTAAGTTCTCTTTTAATCAGTGAGTCTTTTAAGGGAAGTCATCTTTAATGCCTTTGATTCTCTTGATTTAATGGGGGCTGGCTATCTGTTTATAAGATAGATTTCTAATTCCCAGGCTCAGGGAGTTACATTTCAATAGTGATAAATCTTAATGATAATCACCCATACACAACAAAATACAAAGTATGATATAATAGAATACTCTTCACTTCTTTCTGAAAGCCAAGGAGAATTGGAACCACCAAATACAGGGATAAATATGTGTTTTTCCAAAGTGGGGGCCACCACTGAGAAGGCCTGTCACCTGTTCCATACCCTATACAAGGTACTTCACAACAATGGAGGACTTTAACAGGCTCTCTCTCTCTATCCATACCAGATAAATGGGCTTTAAGCAAGTTATTACCTGATGTAATCCAGGGCTACTCTAAAAAGGGTTTTAAAGAACATTCAGTAAAGGCTGGAAATCTATTGGTAATCAGTTCAGTGACTTAAAAATCATATCATTCTACACTTGTTAAGATTAACCTGTTAGCAATCTTGCAACTGCATTTTACACCAGTTGCAGCTTTGGAATAATTTCCACAGGTAACTCCACAGCATGTTACATACCTTAGAGGTGATGGTCATGAATTACTGCCACCAGATCATGTTGATTCAAGTGATTTTTAACTGGTGCTCCAGCTGAAGCTAGCCAAAGGACTCCAGGGCCATGACTTTCACCTGCTGTTTTAGCATGACCCAAGGGTCAGCAGGATCCTAGATCATGAATTAAGTCTTTCAACTGATTATAACTCCATCCTTAGTAACTATCAGGACTAATGTTACTGGATTGCCCAAATATTTGCTGATGAATAGTGACTCAATTTTGGAACTAGCTCAGATGGAGCTTATTTTGCTCCATCCAGATCCTTTACAGTTTCCTTGGCAAGGAAACTATACGTATGTCCATGAAGTCACACATTGAGCTTGATTTGAGGATTTTATCACTATATCTAATGGTCTTTGGGAACATCTAATGTATCATTTCAAAAAAGCAAATGCAGATGCATTTTGGAGATGATTATTGTTGTTTGCAATAAACAATAGAACAATCTACTCCCCAACTACAATTTTAAACATTAACAAAAATTCTTACCACTTTGAAGCTGATACTGGTAATCTCCTGTAAGGAATGCCTTAGAATCTCTTGCCATTCTTTGTCCCCCAAGGAGTCTTCCTGTGTTCCAATCACATAGATGTCATGTGGAATATAGTCAGCTGTGTCATCACGGGTCTTACCCTGTCCCTTGGAGAGAAACCAGGAGCTGATCTTCTTTGGTGGAGGAGCATCACCTTGATTAGCAAATCCCAAACCAAAATAAGCATAAGAAACTACTATAATAATGAATCTAGCTCAGTCTTTACTAGGGTTGGACAACCTTCTTTGACGCTAATACTGGTTCACTTTTAAGCTATATGTTTTTTTCCTCTGAAGATCACAGAATGCATGGTGGACTATGGAGGGAGATGAATGAAAAATCTATGAAACTGGGACCTCCAATTTATTATATTTAATAAAGTGAGTTGCATGAAAGCTATCTAAACCTCAGCCAGTTTGGGGGCTTTAAAAAGTAACTAAAAATAAAACTACAAAAAACATCAGTTTATCACTAGTGAATTAGTAGTAGCTGCAAAATGAGGCAAGAGGACCATAAATTATATTCCCCAACTTTCCTCTAAAAAGACTTATTATAGTCCTATTTGATAATATTCAGGTATTAAAACTAGAACAAACACTGCATTATGGGCTGTGGTGGTACAGTGGTTACAATGTTCAATTCTTCCCAGCTCAAGGTTGATTCAGACTTCCATCCTTCTGAGGTCGGTAAAATGAGGACCCAGATTGCTGGGGGTAATATGTTGACTCTATAAACCGCTTAGAGAGGGCTGTAAAGCATTGTGAAGTGGTATATAAGTCTAAGTGCTGTTGCGATTACTATTTTCCCATCCACCTAAAGAAATATATGGTATGTAGAATCCCATTTGATTATGGACATAACCATATATGGAAGTATTTATTTATTGCCTTATTCTACCTTTATTGCTGTTGAACAGGGTACCCTTGCATTTCCCAACAGATAGTTTCATAATTAAATAAATGGCAAAGGGAGGAGAATCAACCAGCTTGTATAAAATTTGCAGTTTATTTTATTTTGCTATCCAATTTTAAAACAAATCAAGAACAAATAGGAGGAAAGAAGCCCACAAGGCTGTGAATAAGCTCTGATTATTCTGCCATGCAAAAGAAGAGTAAGGGATCATCTATACGTTACAGTACATTAATCCTAAAACAGTTGGGCAATATAACAGTGAGAGTAGCTGGGAAATCTGTGATAGGGTTGTAGAAAATAATTTTTATCAATAATTTTATAAGCAGATTTGAGCATTCTGCTTTCAGAAGATTCCACACCAACACAAATGTTAACAACAACCAAAGTCTAGATAGCATTTGTCCCTTCCCATTCAAAAATATCCACAAACATGCATAGGCACACATTTCTGAAAAGAAAATATGCTATTCTCTAAAGAACAGCACAGTAATTGTGTTATTGACACTGGGAAAAGAAGGTGCATTAGGGAATAGTACATTATCAGAGGAGTGCAATGTGAATTACATAAAATATTTTCTGGCACTTTATATTAATATCTACATAAAATAGGAGAAGATTAATAGAAAGGCTCAGTTATGTTAGGAACCATTATATACAGTATATAAATAGAAAATTTTCGGTTTTTTAAAAAAGAATCTCTAATAAGCTTGCCAAATCAAAATATTGTTGTACTAAGGCAGACAATAAAGTGGACTAGATTTTTTTTTTACACATCTCATGTTATCACAAGTTGCTAGTTATAATGTGCAGAAAATCTGACAAGAGACCTGTCCTATCTCTGATTTTCCTCTTTTCTGGTAGGACAGTAATTTGTATAGCAGAGGCTAGGATGTAAATTTGAAATGAAATTTATACCCATATTCCAGGATCCAATGAAGATGGTGATCATATCAGGTTCTGGTTGTTCAGAATGCTTGTTCTTCATTTGCTGTAGAAGTTGGCAGAAGCCTTCTCTTTTCTGAAAAATAGAAGAGTAAAAAAACAAAAGAAAAATGAAATACTGTATAACTAACTCAATGTTATTGATCAAGAGCCCCTTCATTTGTTACATGTAAGCTGAAAAAAATGCTTTCACATTTTTCAAGAAGAGTAGCAACTTATAAGTGATCTCTTTGATTTGGTAACATTTCAATAGATAGTTAAGACTATTTTTAATTATTTAGAAGCTGGAGAAAATGCTAAACACAGAAATGTTTAGATCAGTTCAAATCCTTCCTTTATAATTAGTTTTATGGTATGATAGCTGTTCAAAGAATTTTAGTAAACTGCTGAGATAAAATATTTGATTTTGTTGTCTTTAATCTATTAGAATTTGAATCCAAATTAGTTTCTTGCATTCATGAACAGAACAGGTATTGAGATGGTATTATTTTTATGGTATTATTCTATTGATGAAATAATCTCTGGAGGCACTTGGAGTTTTTTCCCATGGATAATAAAATAAGAAAAAAATTAAAAATTATGTGTTCAGATTTTCTGTTTTGAGTGGGCATAAACACAGAAAAAGAGAGAGAGATGGAATATATTATGAGCAATCACTTTTTTAAAATAATAGTCAAAGTACAGTCCAATCAGAAGCCTATGGTGTCAGTCATACTGGCATGCAATAAAGTTAGATTACCTTAAACCTGTTCAGGTGATAAGCACACCCATAGATCTCCATATCCAATGAGTATGAATAGTTCCTTTCCTAAGACAGTGTAGAGAGCTGATCTTGATGGATAAAATATCTGCAATAGGGAGCTTTTAAGACATGCAAATGCTTCCATATGAGCTGATGTTCTGGTAGAATACTGTAGAGCCCCAGCACAAATGCAGCAACCTTATTATATATATGCAAAGGCACATGTTACAGATAAGATTGCCAATTCACTGACATCACAGTGTGACTGCAAAGAGAGAAGGGCTATATAAGAAAATATAGTGCCTGGTTATAGTTCTTGTGACAATAGGAGTCTGTCCTTCCATTTCTGAAGAAAAAAGTCAGTCGGTGGGGGTATCCAGAGGAAAGTAAGGAAGTGACTTTCTCAGTTTCAGGATTCATGGAATGACCTCCATAGGAAGACAGGCCTTAAATCCAATTGAAATGTCCACAGTGCAAGCAAATAGATTCTTCTTTTTCCCAGGCATTTATTGTGTATTGTTTTAAGCAGTCATGTGATATCGTAATAACAGCATTTATTTATTGATTCAATTTATATCCTAATTTTTCTTCAGGGGCAAAAAATGACATCATTATTTTTTGTCTGCTACCTTTTAATATATGTGCTTGTCTTAATTGGTTTTAAATAGTTTTATAAACCACCCAGAGAGCTGTAGCTATGGGAAGATAGCTATTATTGATGTTAATAATAATAACGGTTCAGTGCATTGTGGATAAATACACAAGCAATGCTTGCTTGTGGTGAGGGGTTAGATATATATAGTACTGGTTAAAGAAGACAAAATATGCATACTTTAAATGCAAATTATACCATGTTGTTAACTGAAATTATCTGAATTAATGAATCAAAGATAATAATAATAATAATAATAATAATAATAATAATGATGATGATGATGATGATGATGATGATGATGATGATGATGATGATGATGATGATGATGATGATGATGATGATGGAAGGGACCTTGGAGGTCATCTAGTCCAACCCCCTGCTCAGACAGGAAACCCTATACCATTTCAAAAAAAATGGCTGTCCAGTCTTTTCTTAAAAACTTCCAGTGTTGGAGCATTCACCACTTCCGGAGGCAGGTTGTTCCACTGGTTAATTGTTCTAACTGTCAGGAAGTTTCTACTTAGTTCTAGGTTGCTTCTCTCCTTGATTAGTTTCTATCCGTTGCTTCTTGTCCTGCCTTCAGGCGCTTTGGAGAATAGCTTGACTCCCTCTTCTTTGTGGCAGCCCCTGAGATATTGGAACACTGCTATCATGGCTCCCCTCGTCCTTCTCTTTATTAAACTAGACATACCCAATTCCAGCAACCGTTCCTTATATGTTTTAGCCTCCAGTCCCCTAATCATCTTTGTTGCTCTTCTCTGTACTCTTTCTAGAGTCTCAACATCTTTTTTACATTGTGGTGACCAAAGCTGGATGCAGTATTCCGAGTGTGGCCTTACTAAGGCATTGTAAACTGGTATTAATACTTCACGTGATCTTGATTCTATCCCTCTGTTAATGCAGCCTAGCACTGTGTTGGCTTTTTTGGCAGCTGCAGCACACTGCTGGCTCATATTTAAGTAATATTTAAGTTATATTATTTATTGTTCATTATTTTTATTGAGCATCCATTTTATTTTAGTGCTTCCTGAATACATCTCCCATAGTCCTCTAGATCTATCTTGAGGAGTTTTTGTGTATTTATGTGTACATACACTGTAACATGCAGTTGCAATAGCATCCTATCCAATGTACACAGAGATGTCAGAGTTAAACTGTCTGGATGTCTTGAACAATTAAACTGAACATTCTCTTCTGATTCACAGTTTATTTTCTTTGTTTCTAATGATCCAAGCTGGACAGTTAGAGATAATATTTATTTATCCTCAAATACATCCCTTGAAAACCTCTATACATTGTCTCAGTACCAATTTCTCTAATAGAAAAAAGAGATAGGTTTTAAATAAATAAATAAATAAATAAATAAATAAATAAGTGTGTCATTTTGCATTTTTAATTAACAAAAATAATGCTATAAAATAAATAGTAATATTTCTGCTATGCTAAAACACTCAGAAGGGAGCCTTTTACCTTAGAGTCAGCAAAGACATATTCTTTCCTTTGTGCTTTTTCTTTTTCTGTCTCCAGTACAATGACCAGCTTGTTAGGAAACTTCTGAGACTTGATGAGCTGTAGGACTAAACAAGAGCAAAAACCAAGTCAATCTTAGAAATTCTGAAACTGAAAGAGCCCATGCTAATAATATGTCTTCCCTCTTAGAACTTGAGTTGCACAATCCAATCCTACTGCACTATGATAGGCATTTTAAAAATTGACAGCGACTCAGAACTAAGCCTCAGGTGCAAATCTATTGTGGTTTTGAAGCCTCATTTGAATGCTGGAATAATTTCTGTTCATTAAACTGTGTGATTGCCTAATTAGGAGAACTCTTGAGTGAGTCATATATCTTACACAAACTGTATCTATTCACCATTTCATAGAAAGATATGAGATTGTCACAGAAGTCAGCATTAATGAATAGGAAAGTTACTGATATGCATTTTTTACAACCAGCAGAAACTAAACTCAAATCTAAACTCCAATTAAAGGAACAATTCACATTAGAAGAGAACCATGCTAGTACGGACATAGCAAAACAGCTATCTGACAACTTTACTATTTCTCAACAGCTGCTGCTGCAACTTCACTGACTTGGAAAATAAGTTGCATGCAATAATTCTCCATTTTGCATCCCAAAATAAATTTTAAACATATCATTTATTAGAGCAAGATACTGTATTTGTAGAGTTTAATATGTTGCTGATTTAAAAATGGGTAGAGAGGATGTAATCAATGACAGAGCTCAGAGTGGTTGACTTAGATTTGGGTACACTGAGACAACTGGTTTAAAGTGCTTTTCTACAGTTTAGGAAGCAACAGAAAGTATGCCAGCATAAATATGCTATATTCCTACTTCTGGTTTCTAGTCTCTGCCTCTTTAACAGTTTAGTGTGGACCAACTTAAGATGGCCAGGCAACTGTCCCTTCATCCCTGTGGATCTGGTGCTGGGGATTTCCCACTAAATCAAAAGAGACTTGCCCACATCTGGCTCAACCTGTCCCTGCCAAACAATCCACATCAGTATTTTTTCCTACACAGGTTACCATGTGACAGGCAAGTGTAACTGAGTGGGGACTTTCTGTACACAGACCCCAACCCCCAATGTATCAGTTGCTGCTGAAATACTACGCATAGTCTGTATATTACATACGTGGAAAAATCTTTTTGATGGAAAAGTGGAAAAGGTGGAAAGGAAAAGTGTAAAGTTAGACAGCCTTAGATATAGACAACAGCACTGTTATCCTTTGTAGATGACTAGACAACTGACAAGTTGCCAGGGCAACTTATCACTTTGAAAGAAATAAAAGTTTACAAACTTTAATAAAACAGCAATTCTACTTGTAGGATTGCTACAACAATCACGATTGCTAAAATAGATTTAAAAAAAGACTGAACTAAACATATTGTACTATTACCCAGATCAGATAAAAAGAAGTTACAGGCAGGGGAACACTTACTGATTGCAATAATATTAATTATTGTATGTTGGATTCTTAGTTATTCTCCAGAATACTTTATGCAAGTTAGATTGTCCATTTGTGTACTAAAAATGCCTATTATCTTCCCTCATCAAGAGATATGTAGTATGCTACAATGCTGAAATGCTACTGTTCTAAAATAATAGCATTACATACAAAGGCCTGAAGTTTTCAGTTTTTCTTCCTGTTATATGATTCATATTTTAATTAATGAATCTATATTGAGTAAGAGTTGTAAAACATAGCAGCTATAAAGCATATGTGTAGTGAAGATTGATAATGTTACATCCTACATAAATTAAAAGATAATGTAAAACCCAGATCTGGGTTTCATCCAATTTCTGTTCAACTTCCTAAGGAAATCTCTGGAATCTCTTTTCCTTAAGCAGCTGAGAAGATGAAAGATGTGCAGATACTGAAAATAAACCTCTTTTCTGGCTAGGGCCTAGGCCATCCTGTATAAAAATGTAAACAGTTTCAGAATCTATTATTCTGAATCATAATTCAGTGGTTTTGGTGACCATAAAAGACCTCAGTTGACATGTATTTTAATTCTTATATTATTTCAATTGTTTTCACTTTTTAAAATTTTGTTCACGGCCTAATGTCATGTGTGGCCATACAAATCACTCGATCAATACAGCAACAAACTTGTATTGCAGGTCTCCTCTGGAAGAAAGGCTTTTGGTACCGAAGAAGGAAGAGTAGCATCTTAGGTCCCAAGAGTGAGGAAAGCTGCTTTAAAGCGTCTTTTGCTTTGGGAAGCATCATATGGGAATATTGTAAATAAAGTATCAAATGGTAGACAGAAATGTTTAGTGTTGAAATGCATATGAATTAAAGGTAATCAAATTGAGAACAATTAAATGAAGTATTATTTATGAAAACACTAAGGGAACCTATATATATATATTCTTGATTTGTTTTTTTTCTGCTGGCAGACCCTAGTTTGAATTAATGGTAAAAATGGAATCAATATATTAATGAAATATCTCAAAACTGCATATTTGCCTCCCTTCAAAAATGCCTTAAGGATAGTAACACTTCTACTTTGTGCTTTATTACCCAGACCAATTCAGTGTTTTGTTTAAACAACCTTGGTACATGATCGCTTTTCAACTATCAGTTGAGGGAAAACTGATTCTCAATTACTTATTTCAACTTCCCAATTTTTTATTTTATTTAAAAAGTCCATATGCACCCTCAGTAGGCTTTGGACCACTCCAAATGTTCTATTTATGTAAATCCTCTCCAGGCTTGTGGAGTTATTATACTGAATGCTAACAAGTTCTTAGCTGTTGGTTTTGTAACTGAGAATTCCAGTAGTTTTGCTAACTCTTATTTATTCCATTTATAATTTGTGCAATAATCAATGTTCTGGAAAGATTAGACAGTTACTAAAATAAACCTAAAACTTCAGAAAAATAACAATTAATACATAAAATGCAAACAAAACTGGAAAATAAAAATAGGTGATCCAAAATAACTCATCTGCTTATTAATGGCAATACAATCCTGGGTCATTATCTCAAGAGGTTCCATGTAAAATATAAAGTAACATTGGGACTAAAATTGAGTTCTGAGCAAATACCACAAAGCAGAACTATAATTTCCCATTATCACTTTCTGGA
Source organism: Protobothrops mucrosquamatus (assembly GCF_001527695.2). Lineage (NCBI taxonomy): Eukaryota > Metazoa > Chordata > Lepidosauria > Squamata > Viperidae > Protobothrops > Protobothrops mucrosquamatus. Next base: position 218,897 of record NW_015386542.1, read on the forward strand.
AACACCTTTTTTCACTCTGTGTCAATTACTCTAATACTATATTACCTACTGCAGAAAGGAGAGCAGAGTGGTTCAGCTTTTACATGACCAGTGACAAACAGTCACCTAACTCAGTCCAGAGTTAAGTTTTTATTTCATCTTATATTGCTTATAAATCTCCTTTCAATTTTCTTTTTATTATTTGGCTTTTTTCTGCTTTTTCTTTTGTTTCTGTTCTTTTTGAACAGTTACTTAAATAAATAAAATGAGACCACGATTGATAGTATTAGGCTGAAAGATCTCAAAGAACCAACAGGCATATACCCTTTCTATTTTTTTCTTATCAAAGGTCATTTCACAGGGCAATCAAAGCACTTTCTGTCTCAAAGCCAAGCCAAAACCAGGCTGAAGAGGATCTATAAGTGCCAAACACCAGGCTAGAAAAGGCTGTTCTCATCATTGCCAGCCTAACTCTTCTACAGTGTTCATTCAGTTCAAAAATCTTTTGCTTTATAATCACAACTACAGAATAAAATTTAATCATGATTAAAAATGTACACCCCAACTTTGGCCATAATGATGACCAAGTGTTCCCTCTGGACTGCAGCAACACAGTCCCTGGTTGGGGGACCCCCCAATCCTCTTTCCCCTTTTTAGCCAAACCAGGAAAGCCAGTATCGCCATTTCCCCCTTCTCTGGGCATAACTTTGGTGGAGGCAATAAAGAAATGGCCTTTCTCTGCTGAACCTGCTAAACAAACAAAGAAATGGCTTTTCATTATTTTACTATTTGCACTGATGGGAGGAGGACATAAGGTCGTTTCTCAGCAGGCAGCTCATTACACCAGTAGAAAATAGCCAAGTCATGGGCAAGGCATACTTGCCAGAATACACACCGCCATTTGCAACTGAGGCATTTGTATAAGATAGAACGAAATACAGCAGCACCAGCAAAGAGGGAAAATCTACATTTGACACAGAGTAGCAAAATACTGGGTGATCACCTTCAAAGCATGCTAATTCCCCATTTGATCCCTCCTCCTGACTGGGACAGTTGCTCTCCAACACCTACTAGGAAAATTTTAAAACTCCATAATATAAACATATATGTCTATCAAACCAGCAATAAAATGAACAGCTGAACATAAAATAAGAATTTAGATACTGCTTTGGTTGTTAGAGCACTCTAAATTATATGTTCATGTCACAAACTGATTGCTCCATATCAGTTCCTCTAAAGTTCTTCATAGTTCACGATATACTTATTCAGAGAATCCATATTATTCTCATGTTTCATTTCAATCTTTAAATAAAATAGAGAAGTAGGAATTGAGAACTAACTTCAGTCTCCCTGTTGTACCATATTATTCCTTTTTACCAAGGTTTAGAATATTGTACATTCTACCTCCTTCCCAGTGCTTTTTTTCTATAAAAAAAAAAAAAAAAGTGCCGGAACTCACACACGTTATACAACCCGCCTTGCCTACCCTACAAGGTTCCATCCAAAAAAGGTGCCGGAACTCCGTTCTGGGCGTTCTATGAGAAAAAAAGCCCTGCTCCTTCCTATGATTCTATGATGGAACAGCAATCAGAAGTAAGAAGTACCCTACATTTCTCTTTAAAGCTAGTTCTTAGATAATGCCACAATAAGTTTATTTCTTTATCACCTGCAGTTTTAGTCTGATTACTGAAAGAAAATTATCATCACCAATCAAAATCACCAATCTTCTCTCTTTGAAGGCACAAAATGTAACAACCATTTATAATGAAAGCAGACTTCTTTTTGAACTGCTAAGGCACTTCACTTGGAATTTCACTTTCAAGTGTGTATGCCTGTGTCCATTGCTCAATCAAAATACTATCTGAATGTGTTCACTATAAAAGTATTAGGAAGTTACAGTGTAACCTCTGCAGTCATATATTTGCATATTCAACATTTATGTGTAAAGCAAACCTGAAAAAAAATGTAATTCCTCAAATAGTATTGTTGTTCCCAGGTCAGCAAAAGTGCTGAATAAATGTAAATGGGGCAAGTGATCCACCCACTCACTTTTTTTGTGGTTATAGAACTTATCTTCAGGACCATCCTTAGCTTTCTTAATAATAAGTTTTCCCATCTCAACATCAACTTTAAGATGAATCTTGGAAGAAATCCCAAGACAATCTGCTTTCACCTATAACAGAAGAAATGTTATTTACACATACTTTTCATATTATATGGCTAACTTGCAGAGACATATCATAGAACATAGAATAATAGAGTTGAAAGGGACCTAGAAGTCTTTTAGTCCAACCCTCTGTTCGAGCAGGAGGCCCTATACCAGGGGTGTCAAACTGCCGGCCCACGGCCCAGTTTCATCATACCAAAGCCGCACCCACCCCATTGCCGGCAATGCAAAAAGAGTCGCGATACACCGCGATACGTCACGTGACGTGGCGAGTTTGACACCCGTGTCCTATACCATTTGAGATAAATGGTTGTCCAGTTTCTTTTTGAAAGCCTCCAGTGGTGAAGCACGCATAACGTCTGAAAGCAAGCTGTTCCATTGATTGATTGCTCTCACCATTAGGAAATTTCTCCTTAGTTCTAGGTTGCTTCTCTCCTTGGTTAGCTTCCATCCGTTGTTTCTCATCTTGCCTTTTGGTGCTTGGAAAAAGAGTTTGATCCCCCTCGTCTTTGTAGGAGCCCCACAAATATTGGAACACTGCTATCATGTCTCCCTTAGTTCTTCTTTTCATTAGACTAGATATAACCAATTCCTGTAAACTTTCTTCATATGTTTTAGCCTCCAGCCCCCGATCATTCTGGTTGCTGTTCTTGCATTCTTTCCAGAGTCTTAACACTTTTTTTATATTGTGATGACCAGAACTGGATGCAGTATTCCAAGTGTGGTCTTACTAAGGCTTTGTAAAGCAGTAGTAGAACTTCACGTGATCGTGATGTTATCCCTCTAATACAGTGGTTCTCAACCTTTTTAATGCCGCGACCCCCAACTGGTCGTAAGTCGAGGAATAAACCGGTCGTACATTGAGGACTAACCCGGTCGTAAGTCGAGGACTACCCAACCGGTCGTAAGTCGAGGACTTTCCCTGCCCGGGAGCACCGCGCATGTGTGGTTCCGCCCCCTGCGCCGGCCGAGGCGTAGCTGGCAAGCGGCAGAGACGGAGCAGGCCGACCACCAGCTGGCCCAGCCCAAGGGAGGTAAGGCACCCGCCAGAAAAGGGGAAAAAATGGCGGACAGCCTTGCTTGGCGACCCCCGTGAAATGGTCAATCGACCCCAAATGGGGTCGCGACCCATAGGTTGAGAACCACTGCTCTAATACTATCGTTATATTAATTATATATTAATTAATATTAACATTATGTTAAACATTTCTTCAATGAGTAAGTGTTGCCTTAGCACACTTCACACTTTCAGTATGAACATGGTTTATTTTTTTAATAGGTGAGAGCATTGTATCAAGAATTATAAATAATTCTCTATCTGACAAGATAATACTTAAAATTCACCTCAAAGGTAACAGGAGGGATAAGTGAACGTCGATGTGTTGAATCTGACCCATCAATCAATACTCTTTTCACCTGTAAAAATATAAGAATGAATAGTTCTACCTGACAATCTCAAACTTCAACAGAAGGAGACTTTAGGAGATTTTGTACCGGTTACTTTATTGTAACCTGTACAATAGATTACACTAATTATAAATAAACTGACTGATTTAGCCATGACAATGGTCAATGAATCGAAAAGAAAAAAAAAACACATTTTAACTTCTTCCAGCTACAGGCTGTAACTGTATGAAGATCAATTCTCATATAATAAAGTAATGAATGCTTATCCTCAATTTCCAGGCTCCAGCATCTCTAAGAACCTTAAATGCATATGACATGACAAGGTTATTTTCTGAGTTAATTTACACACAACAGAATAAAAACTCCTAAATGAGTAACTGGTTTTTAAAATGCAGATTTGGCAATTTGGCATATGAGTTGTTAGGAAGATTGCAGATCATATAAGAAACAGTGGGACATTTTTTAAAATAGATTATTTAAAAAAATAAAATAATAAAAAGTATTTAAATAAGAAGATATAGTACATCTGAAGATTAAGTGGCAGTCATAGAGATATCTAAAGGCCACTGTACCTTATCCTCTATTGAAGAAAGCAAATTTGTCAACTGAACCAATTTTGCACGATTGACATCAAAGGATGGCTGTTAAGAATGGCATAGAAAAAGAAAAGTATAAGAATAATGGAATACCATTTTCCCAATAAATGTCTGGCACTTTATCATCTGCGTATATATTTCAGAAAGCATTGTAACCTTATATTATCCCAGTGAGTATCAGTAATCTGAATATCAGACCAGAATGAAACTGAATTTGCAGAAAGGTTAAGTGCAAAAGAACCCATTTTAAATCCAGTGCTTTAATGAGAAGAAGTTGCAAATGATGGAAAGTGATCTTGTAATTATGGGTCTAGAGCTAAGCCGTGCAGACAAAATAGTAACATTATACAGTTGCAAGTAAGATTTTCCAGGGCTTCAGACACAAAAGAACTTTAGATGCTTCATTTATCAGGGTGGGCGGAAAGAGAGTTTTTCTAGCAGAACACAGGAAGAGGTGAGCATATGAAATGGTGAAGTTACTGCATACAGTATATACGTGTACACACACACACACACACACACACACACACACATATATTATTTGGGCAAATTATTATGGACCATCCACTAAACTACAGGCCTTCACCTTAAGTAACAAGGAAAAATATAACATTCAGAGATGGAATAACCAACCTGTAGTGCTGGGTCAGTGACCAAAAATTTATTAAGCTGAGAGAAAAGAGAATGCAAATAGTAGTAATATAGCTCATTCACCTATATATTTTAAACTGTTAAATTCTTCCATCATGCTAAGAATTTCCAGACAGTGTGAATGTGGGAATAGGTGTCTAGAATTTCATACTTTAATATCAACATTTTATTTTTTATTTTTTTTATAAATATTTTATTGGTTTTTAACGATAACAATCTGCAGTGCCTGGTGTACAGCGTGTTGTCTTGGTTTATATTTTAACAAGAAAAAAGGACAATAATAATTAATTAACAATCAATAATGATTGTTTGATAATTCCATTATTAGTATATTAATTAATGATATATTTCTTTGATCTTCCCTTCTCCCATTTATATTCTACTTCTTCAACCTTAACCAAATGGCTGTCCAGTCTCTTCTTAAAAACTTCCAGTGTTGGAGCATTCACCGCTTCTGGAGGCAGGTTGTTCCACTGGTTAATTGTTCTAACTGTCAGGAAGTTTCTCCTTAGTTCTAGGTTGCTTCTCTCCTTGATTAGTTTCCATCTGTTGCTTCTTGTCCTGCCTTCAGGAGCTTTGGAGAATAGCTTGACTCCCTTTTCTTTGTGGCAGCCCCTGAGATATTGGAATACTGCTATCATGTCACACCTAGTCCTTCTTTTCATTAAACTAGACATACCCAATTCCAGCAACCGTTCCTTATAGGTTTTAGCCTCCAGTCCCCCAATGATCTTTAATATCAACATTTTAAAATTGGCTCAGTAGAAAACTGTAACCTAATCCAGGTCTTTCAGTAATACTGTTGGAGGACAGTGGCTAGGTACCTATCTCACACTAGCCATAAGGGCAGCAGCACATGACAATAATGAAGATATGAGGTTACTAATCCATGACACCTTGTGATTAGGTTATCCATATCCAGGAAGCATTCTAGCTGGCATTGCAATCTGATGTAGAAATGAGTCTAATGACATTAAAAATATTGCACACTTTTCCAGACCATCTATCTGCTCCTGAAGAATGAATGCAGCTCCTACCTATTTCTGGAATACTTCTGGGTAGCCCATGTTAAACATAATACAATTAAGAAACAAATTAAGAAACAACAACAAAAAAAGATTTCAACTAAGAAGAATGCTTTGCTAACTATTGCTGTATATCATGCAACCCCTCTTTAGTTGATATGGATTCTGAGACATATATTGCCAATTTCATAAAATCATACCTGAGAATGTCGATGGGTAGGGGAAAGCTGCTGATCAAACACCATCTGTATAGATTCCAGAGAAGGTAAAGTTCGAGACAACTCACTGAAATGCAAAAGCCGTGTATATAAACAACTTGGTTATGCAGTATTATATTCGCATTCTCCAATATTATGTACTCTAGTCTAAATCCATTAGGGTGACAGCTTCCAGAATTCTCCAGATTCTTTACCAGTTTTCAAATAGCTTTAGACTTCTACATTCTAACATATGTTCTGCACTTCTTTTTGGTTTAGGTGCAATTTGGTTGAAAGTAAGCAACATTGGCTTAATTAAGTGGAGGTTTAATTTGGTTTGTAGACCCTATGGCAGGGGTGTCAAACTGCCAGACTGTGGTCTGGATGCATCACGCCAAAATCGTGCCCACCCCATTGCCGGCAATGGGAAAAAAGTTGTGATACGTTGTGACACGTCATGTGACGTCGCGAGTTTGACACTCGCGCCTTTTGGCCTTTGCTTTCCCATTGGGCAGAATTCCTCCCTCGCCCTCACTCTTGGTTCTTAAGCTTTATTGCATATGGAATGCTGGTTTAATGATTTTGAATCCCCATCCTAAGAGCTCAAGCCAAAGGAGCAATGACTTAACTTAACTAATCAAGAATTTATATAAATAGTTATAAACAGAATTCTCAAATTGTTGATACTGAAATATGCCTACAAATGAACTTGTGATTACTTGAAGAGTCCTTTGCAGAGTCCTGTAAGTAGTTTCTTCAGCTGAGGGAGATTCCATGAGCCAAGCTGTACAGTTTCAATATCATTAGTTATATGACCGCTCAAATAATCCTGGATAAGTTTGAGATGTTCTTCTGGAATACTGTGGAAGAAAGAAACAGCTTGAAAACCAAATCAAGCGTTACGTTTATGTACCTAAATTTGGGCAAATGGGAGAAAAAGTCCTTGGTGAGAGGGAATTACAACAGTTTGTATAGCTCCTGTTTTGATTTCTTGCTAGTAAGGAATAAAGGTAGGAGAGAGACAAAAGGAAACAATTGTGTCAGAAAGGAGCTCTGCTCACCTGCTGACAAGGAGGGACAATATGTGGCCTTTCAGGTGTTGTAGATTGCCAACTGCTACTTTGTCAGTAATATAGGAAGATGGGAGATTTAGTCCCATAACTTCTAGAAGAGCTGGATCAGATGCTGTCTACTAATGATTTAAAATGTAATTTTCAAAAGACTGATATGCTCAGGGCAAAACACAAGCTAACTATATAAATTTAAAGAAATGTATAACATCTATCGTTTGCTTTCAAAGTGCTTCAGTAATATTGTTAAAGAGGATTAGTACAATTATTCCATTACTGAAGATGTTTTAAGAGGAGCTTGCCTCGGCCTCCTTATAAATTTACAGAAGAAACATGAATTAAAGAACTCCCTGATTTGAAATCAGTGTGCATCATCTGAGTGTGTTTTGAACAATGTTGGAAGGAAAGGGGGGTGGGGTGGAGGAGGGGTAGCGTCATCTAGGCTTCCTCCCAAGGAAGCTCATAAAAGCTCACAGCCCAAGTAATACATTCTCTTTCATCAGTTTCTTGTTTGCTGATATAGCGTGCATGAATAGCTTGTTGTACCAAAGGAGGAAGGCTTTCTTCCTGTCTACCACCCACACAAAACCAAACCTCCTAACCTTTTCCTGAGAGAACATCCAGCCAGCAAATTTGTTACTATCTATAAGATAATTTTGTACCCCACCCTCTGATCAAGCCGGACCAGCCTTTTGAATTATCTGCTTCTAATATGTCACTAAAATTGCTGAATTCCTAATCATTTTAGAAATGAACAGAAAAGGATCATTTCCAGTTTCCATTTCTGCTGTCATTGCAGCAGTACAAGCAGAAACATTTTTTACCTAGTAAAAATTGGTCTATTTTTATAAAATACCACTTAGGAACAGAAAAGCTTAAGAAGAGGCTGGCTGTATCATCCAAGACTTGTTTTTGATTCTCACAACACACAACTAGATGCTCTGGGGTACTTCTAAGCAAGAGACAAACTCTTCCTAAGCTATTATTTCCCTGTATAGAGAGTATAGCCTTGATGGACAGAAGGAAGATCTGTTACCAAGGCAACAACCAGATAAACATGGGTTCAGTCCAGAGCAAGAAAGAGATTTATGAAAATGCCTCAGATGCCCCCTCTCCCCCGTTCACATGAAAATAAAGGAGTCAGGAGAGAAAGCATATTCAGACTTGCAAGGTTCTCTGTTACTATAGCTTTTCTAATAAAAGTAGCTTTAGGCCCACATTGTGTCGGCTTCTAAGTTTGATATATGTGTAAGGCTGACATCCTGCATTCTGGAATTATGTTGCCCCCAACATTCATTCCTCAAGACCAAAATACCGTAAAGACATGTTTTCTGGGAATTTATTCAAGTTTAAAATCATCTCTTTTAAAACCATCCAAATTTAGTAGCTGTCACCATGTTGAGTAGTAATGAATTTCACTGATTAATTATACACTGTGTGAAGAACTGCTTTCTTCTTTCTGGCTAAAATCTCCTTCCAAACAACTTTGTTTGATGGCCCTGGTCTTCGAGCATTTTTCTTATCTATTTTTTTCAATGCCATACATGATTTTGTATACCTCAGTTACATCTCCTCTCAAGGGCTTTTTTTTTCTGAGCTAAAGAGTTGCAAGAATGCTGACCTTTTTCATATGGAAAGTGTTTTGCACTCCCCTTCCTCCTTGGGCATAGTGCTCTGGATGAAGATGTATCATAGATTTGTGTAAGGAGATTATGATGTTGGTGTTTTTAGTTTAAATCCCTTTCCTTATTCCCATAGTATTTGTGGGAAGTCAGCTCCCCCCAGAGAAGGAAATATTAAAGAGGCAGAAAAGCATGCTCAGTTTTTATTAATAGCCCCAAGTCTCCCTCCCCCAAGCAGAAACCAGCTCTGTAGAAATACAGATGTAAATAATCCAGGAAGGTTGGGGGCCCCCAGCTAGACGCTTAGGAAGACAAAGACACCTAAAATCTACATACCCCACCCAAACTCTAAGACAGGACAATAGGATTAACCCACAGATGCCAAAGGGCACACTCAGGTCAACGTTCATGCCACAGGAACAACTCCAAACAAAAGGCTCCAGTGGGTATAAAAACCCACTCCCTACATGTGCTCTCTCTCTTTTTCTTCCAGAGCCATCTTCCTGTCTGGCTTTCCTCTTCAATAAACTGCAACCTTCTTTCTAAAGCTTGGACTGAACCATGATGAAGACTTTTCCTTCAGCACATGATATTTGGCTTTTCCACAGCTGTCACAGAATGAGCTGACATCTTCATTGAGCTATATCCTAATTTGTTTCAAACAGCTTGGACTTCATCAATGTTTATATAAAATTAAAAGTTTTGCCTCAAAGTGTATTATTTTTCACTTATAAATTGACTTCCATCTGCCACTTCATGCATTTTAAAATGATGCTTATAAAGCTGCCTACAATTACTTTTGGCTTTTATCACTCTGCATAGTATCATGTGCAAACTGACACAATTTGCTGCTTGTCTATAAGTCAAGATAATTTATGAACAATTTTAAAGCTTATATTTTAGGCACTCAATTTGTTACTTTTTCCACAAACAAAATTGTCCACTTATTCCTACCCATTGCTTTCTGCTTTTTAACCAGCTAGCAATCCATAAAAGATAGTATATCTTATCTCACAATAAGTTTAGACTTAAACTTAAGTTTAGACACTTGTACCCATGTTGATGAGCCACAAAAACGAAACTTTGTAAAGCAAGATCTAGATGTTTCTTCAGCATGACTTCTTCCTCTCTGTGCATAGTTATTCATTCTTTGATTACTAATTGTACTAATTTGTCTGGAACAGAAGTTAAGCTCACTTGTCTGATCTCCCAGATCTCCCTTTTTAAAAAACTGGTGTCCCATGGAGTATCTTCTAGTCTTTTACATTGAGTTTGATTTGAGTGATCAGTTACAACTTTAAGAACTCTTGGTGGGGTACCAGGAGTGAGTTATTACAAAAAAGATCCTAGAATAGTGGTTTTCAAACTGTTTCAGACCATGGGAACATCACGCGCTCCATGGCATCGGACCCGGATATCTTCAGACCATGGGAACACCAAGCGCTCCATGGCATCGGACCCGGATATCTTCGAGACCGCCTCCTGCCGCAGAGTACCTCCCATCGACCGGTACGCTCCCACAGAGTGGGTCTCCTCAGGGTGCCGTCAGCCAGACAGTGCCGGCTGGCGACCCCAAGGGGGAGGGCCTTCTCTGTGGGAGCTCCCACCCTCTGGAATGAACTGCCCCCAGAGGCCGTACGGGTCTGGATGGGGAGGAACAGACTCAGGCTCAACCCTTCCAAGACTGAGTGGCTGTGGCTGCCGGCGCCTCGGCATAGTCAGCTGACTCCATCGCTGACTATAGGGGGCGAAATTTTGGCCCCCTCAGAGAAGGCCCGCAACTTGGGAGTCCTCCTGGATCCACGGCTGACATTGGAAGACCATCTGT
>NW_015386542.1:229815-245825 GCF_001527695.2 Protobothrops mucrosquamatus
TGGCCTAGGGTAATTTTTAGGGGGGTTTTAATTATATTTTAAAATTCGACAAATATTTAAATATTCCTTTTAATTAATTTTAAATTTGTATTGTTTGTATGTATTTTAAATAGATTGTCAGCCGCCCTGAGTCCTACGGGAGAAGGGCGGGATATAAATCCAAAAAATAAATAAATAAATAAATAAATTATTAAAAACAAAAACAAAAATCCTGGGATACCCATTCAAGAGAGATGGGGCTTCTGAATGTCAGCTGATTAGCACTGCCATTTCTGCTATACCTTAGCTACTAAGGGGTGGGGGGAAGCTTTCTGCAAGAAACTAAGAAGGGAAAAGAAAACTCTCTCTAAGAGTCTTTTTTCCTGCCTTGGTCCTGCAGAACCTATTCAAGACCTTGAGTTCATGGAACCCTATTAAAAAACCTAATTCCTACAATATCTTGTTATCTTCCTGCCTGAGAAAATCATACTGTAATATTTTAGTGGATCAATTATTACTCCTGAATGTCCATTACAGTGTAAATTATATCATTTGTGTCAATTTACATCATTTGCACATTACACAATAATGCAATTTGTGTAATGAAGTTACTATGTAAATGATGTAAATTACCACAAAAGACATAAAATGAAAGCAAATTTAACTCCATGAGCTAGATACTTTGGTTGAAACAAATAATTCATGCATTACTTGGAGAGGATATTTACATGGAGATTTGGTCCATTGCATCTGTAGTCTGCTAAGAAAGAAGTTTATTGAAGTTTTACTGTACATAATTCTTCAGTAAAAGGACAGAGGCAAAGAATTCATTCCATTTCTCTGCATGTTCCTCATCCTCCCTGAGGAAACATTTAACAACTTTGTCATCTAAAAACTCAACTTTTAGAAATTCTTATTGTTTTCTTTGATTTTTATTTGCCTCTAGGTTTTTTTGTTTTGTTTTTTTGACATTCCATATTACCACTATATACTTTTTTGCTAGAGGTTTTTTTTTCCCCTCATTAGGACAGGCTTTCCATTTCCTGAAGGAAGGCCGCCTTAGCTTTCACAATTTCCTGGACACCTTTACAAAGAAATGCTCTGGCCTGTTCCTAGATTTGTCTGGAAATCTTTTTTCAAGAGAACTGTGAAAGGAAATGAGGTTAATGCCAGACTTTCTCATTCTTCTTGAGATAAATGGTGATAGATCTTACTTGCTGGTATCCTGGTGCTGTAATCGCTGGAGCAAGGTTTCAGAAAGAGGTGGTCTGCTAACTTCTGTCATCTGGACATAATCATTGAGTAAAAGCTCTTCCTTTGTTTCACTTACTGGAACTGAAATGCTGCGTGGAGGTAATACAGGTGGAATAGGCAAAGGATCTGTCACCAAAACAAGATATGCACACACTGTGACTTAGGGATTCAAAATGCTACTTTGTTTAAAACATTCTACTTTTCAGTGGGATACTATTCTTACCAGAGAATAATTTTCTATATGGTAACCTCTGTGTATATTGATATGGTACAATAACAGCTCGATAAAGATTTTCGTGACTTAAATATAAATCCTCACATAGGCATGAAACTAACTGAATGACTATAGTATAGTCTATTTGGGGGGAAACTATTGCACTTTTTCAGATAATGGAAAAAGAAACAGCAAAATAAAACTTAGAGTGATGTGTGTATATTTAAAAGGCAAACAGGAAAAAGGGGGGAAGGGGGAAGAAGGAAAGCAAGGGGGAAAAAGAAAAGAAAATACATTAAGTTATGAAAGATTAACTAAGACTTAACAAAACCTCATCTGGAGAAGGAGTTTATGTTTAGTCAGCTTTCAGCCTGCCTGGGTATTGTGTTATATATGGGGAAATATATATTTCTCACAGATTTCTATTGAAAAGGCAGAACAGCAACAGAGGAACCACAGTTTCGGTTTCTTCCTTATCACAAAGTCAGAGCCATAACTCTTTTGATATGTTATAGAACCTTCAGTCCAAGAGAGCAGAGGGAAGGACATTACTGTGAGCAAGAGTAAAAGCTCTTCTGGTGTTTTGGGAGACAATATTGTAGAGGCAGTGTGGAGGAGCAACACTTGTCATGGGTTCAGTGAATTAATATATGGTGGAGTCTGGCCAAAATCATTTTGCAAAATCATATCTCTGGTATGTTGGTTAAAAAATGCTTTGGCCTGATCAAATCCCATTGGAATCAATACACAATGGCTTAGGGTGGCACCAAATAATACCAAGAAATCTGAATTTGTCTTGAAAAATCAAAGAAGCCAGAAAACCTGGTTTGAAAATTTGTTTGAGCCAGATAATAGCATGTGCTATTCAGATATGAGTTTTAAGTTTTAATTGGAATCATTCCGGCTTCAGCTTGAAGGGTTGAGTTGGGAACACAACAAGGAACCAAAGATAGATTGTTTAAGAAGCTTAATTGTACAGCTTCTAATGGTTCTTATATGCACATATTTGGAAGCCATAGGACAGCTATGATATTATTTCGATCTTAAGTACTTCTTGTCCACCATGATATAATCACCTTTTGTTGCACACATACAAACAAAAAACCTCAGTATGACAACTTCACTTCTTCTGACCTTTTATAAGGATTGAATTTGAGCCAATGGGATAAAAATCAGCTCTGAGGTATTTGAAGGCCTCAACTTGTTTTATAGCATTCCCATTTATTTCTCATTTATGATTGCATCTAGAAGCTTTAAAAGACCAAAATTTCAATTTCTTCATAATTAATAATTAAATAGTTGACTATGCAGTAAGAAGCAATTGATTTTAGACCTCTTCTAAACAAATGGGTAAAATAGAAATGATGGCTGCATCAGCTCATATAAGAGATGTGTGATAGGTCTACCAGTCAGTTTTGGAGGAAAATGTTCTAATTTTGTGAGACGTGCTCCATATCATTAATATATAAATTAAATAATAAGAGGACTAGAATATAACCTTGGTTTACACCCTGATAAGTAGGCACCAGGCCAGAAAGATATCTTGGGTGTTAAGTCTTATTTGGATATAAGTAATTTTATGCAGCATTTTAATGAGCCCTAATAATTATCAACAGAAGACCTCTCCAGTTTCAACCACAATCATTTACTGGAGACTAACTGAAGATTGTTTTAAAATCAATAAAAGCCACATACAACCCCACTTAGGTGGGAATATATATTTCTTAGTTAGATGTTGTAAGGCTAAGCATTGGTTCGTGACTGATCTCTCTATCATGAACCCAGCTGGCTCTTCTGCAAATATGCTTTCCTCTTCCAACCAATCAATTAATTTCCAGCAAATTATTCTCTGGCATAAAATATGACCAAATCTGAAGAACGAAACTTTAACAGACAAATGAAAGCTAACATTACATATTGTTCTGGAATTTATTTCTGTGTTCACATGAAGTGTTTATTGTTGAAAAACATGAAACACCAGAACTATAATGTGACCTGTCCAGGCTGCTCCAGAGTTGCCTGATCAGCTAGGATGCCCTAGTTGACTGATGTTCTCTTTCTCTGAAGTAAAAAGTTGGTCTTCTCTAGACCCATCCACAATCGATTCTCATATACTATTCAGGTGCATGTAAATACACTCCTCCAGACTTTCCTCTATATATGTAGGGATTGGAGAAAAGTAGCAGCAGGATTGTATCCATTTTCCTCCCCTTTGTTCTCCAAGAATTAAAACAAAAGAAAAAAAACCCCTCCACAGTAATTCCCCCTTTCTTCCCTCCCTTTGCAGATTTTATTAAAAGAGAGCTGAAGCTCACTTCATCAGATACATTACGTAGATGCACTGATGCAGATTTAAATTTGGATGAGCATGCAGGGAGAAAAAGGAAAAAAAAGAAATGTTGTTTTATACAGATGCAGGATACATGCAAGACAGTGGAATTAATAGTGTTGATGCAAAGAGTATGTAACAAGTGATCACACAACATTGCACCCATGAAGGCATGGGGGGGGGAAACCTTCAAAAATGGGGCATAGTAAACAAGAGCTGGAGATCAGAAATAAAGATAAATTATTGTTGAAATTAAAGACCCATGAAGATTGATACGTAGGGGTTAGAAGTTGTATGGAAAACAAAAGCAGAAAGAAGAGAAGACTGGAAGGTATAAAAGTAGAGAGCCAGGTGGGCAAAGTGGGGTGGAGCTCAGAAGCTTGGCCAAGAAGGAAAAATGAGTCACCCCAAGGAAGAAAAGGAATAAATGGGTACCATAAAACAATTTTTTTAAAAATCAAAGAGTAAGGTGAAAACACCACAGATCTTTTCCTTTCCTGCAGCAGGAAAACATAAAGAGAAGAAATTGAGGATTTTATTTTTGAGCTTTTGATTCAACAGATTCCCCTATCTCCAGCATACAGTGTGCCCAAGGATAGGACTGGTCACCTTCTTTAGAGGCAAGACTTTAGTTTCTAATAGCTGTAGCATTTTCTCTGCATTGTGGTTAAAGGTTTCTTTCTGTTTTAATCACTTGTATTTCCACCCAGCTGTTGGAATAATAGAAAAATCTATTAATATGTACAGACACAACATCGCTATTATTTTAATTGGGATTTCCTTAGGCGAGAGAAGATAGAGTATCACTGAAGTCTCCCCTCTGGATGAAGCTGTGGCACCAGCATGTTTAAAGGAAAATATGTAAGAACCAGAGGCGATTCTACATAGGATTCACATGGAAACCACTTCTCCAACTCAGGATTAGTCTCTGATTTAGGTTGAAGCTACAGCTGTGCCAAATGTATAATCTTGTGAGCTTCTGAAAGAGAGTTAAAGCCTTTCTCCTCTGAAAAGTTTGGTACACTGTAATTAGAATTATAGATGGGGTTTTCATCTGTTTGCTTTTAACTGGAATTTAATTGGAATGAGTTTTAACTTTGTAAACCATTACAAGAATATGTTGCCAAATATATTTCTACTTTCATGTCAGAAGAAGCAAGACAGACACAATGAAACTTCAAGTGGCATTTTGTGCTTGCATACATCTAAAATGTACTGCCAGAGAAACTTTTAAAATCTAATAAAAGCAGCATTAAGTAGGTATCAGTTTGACAGTATGATCGGTAAAGAGAATAATCTATACACATAGTACAATTCAAAAGTAAAAGTAAATATTCTAAATAGAATTATGGTTTAGCTTGGTATTTATGACTAAAAGGAAGACAATACTTGAAAAACTATAGCGCAATAGATCTTCTTGCATTATTTTATTATATTTTTTGACATACAACAGGGAAATACCTCAAGTATATGACTAGGAGACTGATAAAATGTTTTGCATTTTTCCAGGACATTCTCTACCCTTTGAAGGACAGATGGGATAATATTCTTGAATGATATTCATTATGGCTGACTGACAGGCAGCGTTCAGTTTCAAAGAATTGTTAGAGAGGTGTATAGTAAGGGATAAAGTTACCGGTATGTATTCAACAGTCCTTAATTCAACAGGTCAATTCAATTCCACTGTAATACTGACTTCTTCCTGCAAATTGACAACTTTGGATTGATAGTAATAATGTAAATTACTATGTTTTGAACTTCTTACCCAGATCTTCTTCTAGATCATCTGTTGTCTCCTCTTCTTCATGGGGAACTGGGAATTTAAGGCTCCGGACCAGCCCCATGTTCTCTTTCTTGTAAAATTCTATCAGTTCATCTAAGTTGTTGAAATATTGCACTGGAACACCTTCACATGCCTAAAGGCACCACAAATATATAGGGAGATATATATACATGTATCAAATATTGCTGGAGATTTTCAACCAAATAGGCATGTTGAAGTAGTTAATAATACACTTAGCAATTCAGTGAAAGTACAGCAAACACAATTCTTAACACTTTTTAAATACACCCTTTCCCATATTTTCAACTAGGGTTAGGTTTTTTAACAACGTAAGCCTAACCAGGTATTCTTATTAAGTGCTTGTTTTGGATCCTAAAGCCCATTCTTCATATTTTTCCTGTTTTTTCTCCGCCTACATTTCCCTTTCATTACTTGTAGATTGATTCCAAAAGAACTTTAAACAATGGATAACTCAAACAGTGTGAAGAGCGGCATATACATTTAATAAATAATAATAAGTAATTTGGTTTAATTTATTAATCACAGATACTTCTTTAAGATATGTATGCCGTTCCAGTAAGGTGATTCATTTTATTTCCTGGTCTCTTTCATCCAGACCAGTGTCAAATACCATGCTAAAAACCACAGAAGCAGAACGTGCTGAATTCCAATCTGGGGGGGGGGGACCCTTTTTCCCTTAAAAAATGAATGGCAATTAAACAAGACTATCTTATAGGTACCCGCAGGGCTTTTTTTCTCATACAACGCCCAGAACGGAGTTCCAGCACCTTTTTTGGATGGAACCTTGTAGGGTAGGCAAGGCGGGTTGTATGACGTTTGTGAGTTCCGGCACCTTTTTTTTTTTTTTTTTTAGAAAAAAAGCACTGGGTACCCATAGCAAGATCACAGGCACATCTAGTCTATACATGTGCTTCGTTTCATCAGTGCAAATTCTGCATTCTCTCTCCTCCCCACCTGCCAGTCTCAGCCTCAAGGCTTCAAGCCAACTGCTTTTGTCTAGCCATTTAAAGAAAGGAAAGGTGAGTACTCTGTGTTCTTTTTAAACTGGAGAATAACACAACTAGTTCTTTTCTGACATAAGTGTCAATCAATCTTTTTATACTGGGGCTGCATCTTAATCTATTTGGCTGTTCAGGACCTCAGAAGATAGCAGTGACATGGGATGAGCCTGGAGGGAAGAGAAATGAACCTTTAGCTTCCCCCCCCCCCCAATGCTTCTTTGGGTTGAGGATTTTTAAAAATAAGATAGACAAAAGATGCTTAACAAGCTCTACTGCATTTTGATAAAAAGTGGAAATTTGAATAGCCATAATTTGGCAGCATGACCTTTGAGCATTTAGGATGCAAAAAAAAGATGCTGGGATGCAGGTGTATGCATGTGCGTGTGTGCAGGTTGTCTGTTGCTTCTTCTGGCCTAGATTAGTTAAAGCATCTCATCTACTGTACCTCTTTAGATTTTAACTGGTTGGAAATAACATCTGAAGCTATTGCATTGCCTTGGTGTTCTAGGAAGAGTAACCCATGCACAGTTTTCCATTTTAGCTAAACTTCAATTTATACCTGCAAATGCAGCTATTTACTGTTTCACAGTCCCCCTTCCTCCACTGTCCCTTCCTCTCTATTTTTATTTTCCATTTTAAAATACTAACTGCTTCAGTTCTTTGTAATTATGATTCAGATAGAAACAACTTCCTCATTTTTTCTTCACTTTTTTTAAAGATTCAGAATGATCTAAGATAATGGAAACTGATGATAAAAAAGACCACTAGCTTTTGGACTTACAGATGACAAATTTACCAATTAAAGTTTCTTTCGGTTTTATTATTTATTTATTTATTTCAAACATTTTGTATAATATGTTAATCTATATGACTTTTAATTTTTCCCCACCTTCAGTGTTAGGCTTCACACAGACCATTCTATGAAATCAAAGGCTATCAGGCAAATAATCTTAGTCATAGATGCTTGGTGGTGGACAGCTTTTTAAAGGAAATAAAACTTCCTCAAGTTTCTTATGTTTATTCAAAAGATTTAGCCCCACCTCTAATGTTGCAATTGAACTGATAGACTCGGTGAACTAGAAGAGTTTATAAACATCAAAGGAGATTCACTCCTCCATTGTTAGAGATGCATTTTTTTTTTTTTTAAAAAAGGTGTTCTTCCTTTTTCATTCTATATGGTTACTTTGAAAAAAAGGAAAGGACCATACAAATTATCATTCTATAATCTATATCATCGCTAAATATTTAAATATAAATTGCTGCAATTCTACAACTTTGCCAGTGAAAATAAATAGAAAAATGCATCATACCATTAAATATGTAAAAATATAGCAATAGAATAATAAACAAATAATTTATTTAACAATAGTTAAATGGAAAATCTCCTTTTGTTGGTAGAGATTTCTTTAATAAAAAAGAGAGAGAGAGATAACACCTTAAACCTGTATTGTTTCTATTATACTGCACTCTTCTGTGTAACTTTGACTGATATCACTTTGACTGATCATGTCAATGAAATTTCAGATAGAACTGTCACTCCATCCAAATCTATTGTTGCAATTTTCAGCAATTAAAATTCATCACAGGAAAGTAACTTTGCCAGTAGAATACAGAAAGAAGCACAATCTACTGACAGAGTTTCAAGTATGTCTTTTATCTGTTTCTTGAGAAATCAGCCATCATCACTGCACAGAAAGCAACAGTGGAAATAATATAAAACGTGCAACATATAAGAAGTTGTGATGGGAAATGCAATTAACCCTCCTGTCTAATGCTTCCATCCTTGCTATTGATTGGCCTCTGGACAAAGTGGGTTTGGGCTTATGGATTTCCTAAGCCCAAACAATAGAATCTGAGGAAGGCTGCACAGTCCTGAGATTAAAACCAGGTCTCATACATATAGATATACATGTATACATACTTGGTTTTGTTTTATGAAATGGTTTTATGAAATGAGGAACAAAAATAGAAACAAGCCGTTTGCACAGAAGTGAGAAATAACCACAGAAAACAATCTGGGATGCCAGCTGAAGTCCATAAAAGTCACTATCAGAAGATGAAAGTCCCTGGAGTAGGCAGCTTCTTCTTCTGTTTCTGTTACTGACTTGGCACATAAATGGTTCAGTAATACTAAGTTTAAGAATAAGTCTTTGAGTTTAAAAATAACCAGGTTTTCCAAAATAAAAATCTATTAACTGTTCTTCTGAGCTCCTTTAGGTCAAATAGATCTAAGACTTTAAAGATCCATATTTATCACTTTACAACCATTAAGGCAGTGATGGCGAACCTTTTTGAGACCGAGTGCCCCAAAACCACCACGCCCCTGCCCCACCTCCGCCTCTCCTGCCCATAGGGCCACCCACCACCTCCACGGCCCACCACAGCAGATCACCCAGGCAGCCCAGCAACATCATGGTGGTCACGCCCTCTGTCCACACCCCACAGCATCATCTGTACGCAATGGGGCATGAGGGTGGAGTCTTGTCTCTGCTGCCCAGCTGCCATGTCTTTGGCTGCACTGCTCTGTGCAGGCTGCACCCGGGGCAACTCTCCTCCAGGGGTGGCTGCTGGTGAGGGGGCCATGGGGGGGCTGGGGCGATGGCGTGTGTGCTCACAGAGAGGGCTCTGAGTGCCGCCTCTGGCACCTGTGCCATAGGTCCGCCACTACTGCACTAAGGGAACAACTGGATAAACCATGAAGAGAGTGGGGAAAAGTGCTAGGGACAAGAGAGATTTGATGAGAGGTGGAGCAGGTAGGTAAGTGATTTAAGTGCCTTTCATCAGCTAAAGCTGGTGGCACATAATTAATTGCCCAATAAGATAGCCTGCCTATTTTATCTAATGCTGCAGTGAATGAGGCTACTGCAATGCAGGGTTTATATCAGGAAGCTGTGAGCTCGATCCTAGGTAGCGGCTGATATTTCTCTTTGGGCTCAAAGAGAAAATATCTGCTATGAGCTGCGCATAGGTGTCAGGAAGGGCATCCGGCCATAAATGGTCAGCTCCATTCAGTTGCCCCAACTCCACCCCGATGCAAGGGATTACAGGGTTGTTAAAAGAAGAGGAAAAATGCAGTGTTACCTAAAGAATTAGGTAAAAAGCAACAGCTAAATGGCAAAGAGCTTAGGCACAAGAAAACATGTATCTATAGTACTTAACCAAATATATTGCTTCCTTCTTCATTTCTTTAAAATATATAATTCAAAGTATTTTTTTCTCTCTTTCACATCTATAACCTAGGACAGGGGTAGGCAACCTTGGCTCTTTTATGACTCATGGACTTCAACTCCCAGAATTCCTGAACCAGCATGGCTCAGCTTGGAAACTCCTTTTCCCCTCAGCATGGCTGGCTCAGGAATTCTGGGAGCTGAAGTCCACGAGTCATAAAAGACCCAAGGTTGCCTACTCCTGACCTAGGACTAGGACAGGGGTAGGCAACCTTGGCTCTTTTATGACTTGTGGACTTCAACTAGGATATCAACAGATACATTGTGTGCTCTTCTGATAGTGTTACTTTTGTGGGGCAATAAAGGAAGCCAAATGTAGCATTTTAGATGTTTATTTTTTTAATGTTGATTCTGTGTTTCTACTGGCATGGAATGAGCCAGAAAGAATGTAAGGCTGAAACCACTAAGGTGAAACGAGTTATTTTTCTTATCCCCATTCTGGAATTAGTTCAGTAAGCTCTGTGGAATTGATAGAGAACAAGTCCACTATAAAATGGCCAGGATATAATCACATTGGCAGATTTTCATGAAATTTATTTTAAATTTTAAAATACAATTTCCCTGGGAATAATTTATGCTAAGTCTCTTTTGACTAGCGTGACTTGCAACTCTGCTTCAATAATCCCCCAAAATGAGAAGGGCTGAAAGTGTTTAGCATGGGGGGATGTGAAACATAAAGCTTCCCCCCCCTTTTTGCATTAGAGTAGATTTTTATTGCTATAGAACTTGCCAAGAGATCAGAGTTTGGCAGGGAATTTTGTTCAATTGTTGGCATTTCAGGTTTGATGAAGACCATCATGAATCTCCTTTAAATTACCTCTAGTCTCTCCCAAAACACAAACTTTTATATTTCCTTCTGAACAAAGAGCACTATAAAATATGGCTATAGCAATTGCTTCAAAAAAAGTGTTTGGAATTAATATTGAAACTAATATTAGAACTTCTATGAAGAGGAATCATGCTAATATGCCTAAAAATTAGCAATATGTAGAATAATATATTGATAAATACAGTAGTTTTAATCTAAATAATATATTTGTTAAACATAAAACATATTAGAAAAATTATCTTTAAATCACAAGGGCTATTTTCACAAACAGGTGCTTTGACTGAACTACTTGAGATCAACAGAAGGATCAGATAGTAATAGTTCTCCATACAAACATTACATAAATTTAGGGTTTGTATAGTCCACATGCAGATTCGCCACTTTATTTGTTGTATGAGAGAACAAGGCATATGCCATTGTTGTAAGATCTAAAATGTGCACAGCATTATATTATCAATACACACCATTTACACCTGGATTGACCTCCTGTAAGAACTGGAGATGAATTAATAACCTGATCATGTTTTGATCTATAGAAGATTAGTTTATGGTGCTTTGTTAGCCATCAAGACAACGTTGTTGTTGTTTTTTTAAAAAACTAGAAACATCTAATGTCTACCTTCCCCAACATAGTGCCTTTCAGATGTGCTGAACTACAATTGCCATTACTGGATAAAGCCTCAATCTTATCCAAATCTTTGTTTTGCAGAGTGCAGTACTTCTTTGGCAATAAGCAAATACAATTACAAAGTAACCATAGCATTCTCAAACTAATCTAGGTTGGAAAAGTATTTTTTTTAACTTGTTATCATTTGTTACATATATTCCCATTATCACAGATTAAAATGGGAACAAATCCACTATACAGTAGTGGCCAAAATTATGGAAACCTTTTGGGAAAAGTGTATTTTTGATGTTTGATGGCTAATAACACCACTTTGTTTTTGGAGTAGTACCATAAAATTATATATCAATGGAAGATAATTTAATCAAGAATGGAATGCAACAAATTTTGTTCAGTTATCTGTACTGTATTCTATGAAATGTTATAACCAAATAACCAGAAAAAGGAAGCACAACTTGCTTAGGTTGATATCAGGTAGCTTTCCTTCATCTGATTGTAGCCAAGAGCATGAGTGTTTAGAGAGCCAATCAGGTGTCATCTTGTTTGGGCGATGAACCAATCAGATCATAGTAGAATTCAGTTATTGATGTCATGTATTGAAGCTGAGAGGAGGACATTTGTCAGTGTCTTATGTGATCGCTATCAAGTTGGTTGGGGTTTTTTTCCCTTTCATTTAGTGAGCTTGTAAAACGTAGTAAAATTAAAGTAATGGTGCAAAGAGTTGACTGGTCACCCAGAAAGCGATGTAAAATAGTATTATTAAGTGAACAAGGCTACAGTTATAAAGAAATTAGAAGAAAAATTGGTGGAAACTTAACCAAAGGTGGCATTTCTACTGTACACTTTTCCAAAAAGGTTTCCACAATTTTGGCCACTACTGTACCTGCCATAGGCATAGCAAAATTTGAAGCTTGCTATAGGGCAGGGGTAGGCAACCTTGGCTCTTTTATGACTCGTGGACTTCAACTCCCAGAATTCCTGAGTCAGCTCTGACTCAGGAATTCTGGGAGTTGAAGTCCATGAGTCATAAAAGAGCCGAGGTTGCCTACCCCTGCTATAGGGAATCTGGCTGGGGAGATGAGGAAGCTTAGGATCTGGGGATCCAGAGCAACTTCAACACAGATTATTTGGATTGCCATTACTGGCAGAACACATATGTTTGTTTCGTGGCAGTGGTAAAACTTTCTGTTCACATACTGGGGGTGGAAAATTACCATCCCATCAGCAGTTTCACTTTCTGCAAAGCAGAGAATGGCAAGGAGGTAAATTCTCCACCTGAAGCTTGACTGTTGATTACATGAACACTTTAACGCTGGAAGTATTTTAATATCTTAAAGATGTGTTTCATTCTATACAAGCATTTAGATTTCAGAGTAAAGCAGGGTTCTTGACAGGTGCTTTAAAACTTTTCTTCAGCGAAAAGCCTTACATCAACATTATCTTAAATTCTTCTACAAACATACTGTTATAATCCTATAACCTTAGAAAGACTTGCGACTTGAGAAAAAGAGCTCCTTCCCAAAATACAAGCCAACCATAAATTAGACTATTTTTAAGACATCTATGCAGAGAATAGGAAAACAGAATGGGGATGACAGGAGCAGGATGCAGGCTGGAATGTCTGACAGAAAACTGTTCATAACGTGTCTCAAGTTTAGCTATTCCTGAAAAACATATATTTAAAAAACTGCAATTCACATTATATAAAGGAAGTTAACATGAAACATTGTACCGCTGACATTCTAAAGGTATTCTATCTTTCGCTTTTAACAAACTGTGGAAATAAAAGAAAATTATGAAAGGATGGTGGGGGAAAAAGAATGGATTATGATTTCAAAACAGAACTATTCCTCAACACACTTCAAGCTGTATGTTATCCAGGCAGGTAAACTCATATTCAATTTCTACTTCCATTAATTTACTCATTAATACATAAATCAATGGATTTTATTTACTTATTTACCCTGCAGAAGTATAACTGGAAATTTGAAATAGGTTGAAAAAAAATAAATTGTATGGATGAAATTCAGGATGATAGGCAACCATATCAAAGGGAATATTATCTACCAGTGTAAATATTACTAGTATTGTAATTAGGCAATATTACACAATATTGTGTAAACACATTCACTTCCGTGTGAGGTTGGTTTTTTTTTACCTGATTTAATCCTCTGTATTTAAAGTTCTGGACTATCAAGCAGATTCTGTATC
Organism: Protobothrops mucrosquamatus; assembly: GCF_001527695.2. Taxonomy (NCBI): domain Eukaryota; kingdom Metazoa; phylum Chordata; class Lepidosauria; order Squamata; family Viperidae; genus Protobothrops; species Protobothrops mucrosquamatus. Next base: position 243,289 of record NW_015386542.1, read on the forward strand.
CAATGAGGTGAGCCATGGCTCACAAAATTTCTTCCCCGATAGAGATGGTTAGTCTTGAAGATGCTAATCCAAAGCCATCCCTTACTTAGTAGTTTTTGTCTGACATGATAACAACAGTTATCCATCAGTGTTGGTATCCTTGTGTTTTTTTCAATTATTCCCATCATTTTCATGATGGTTTATAAAATTCATCACCTGTTATAATCATTTGTATTTTCAAATTGCCCATGAAATCGGCATTACAAACAATACAGAATCTCTTAAACCTTTAAAAAAGAATTTTAAATTGCCTCCCACTGTGATATCTGCTCTCTGACATGCACAAAGTACTTGAGATATCCAAGGGAGACGACTTTAGGTAGCTACATGTAGCTATAGCTTAGGATAATAGTGCATTGTTCTTATTAAAATTACTTCAGCAACTGCAAAGACCAGTTATTTGCTTTTAAAGCAAATGCTTAGTATGATAATATTTTAAATAGCATCCACTTCTCTCGGAAAATCTTCTAGTTTCCCAGGGTTACCAGGAAAAATAAGTCTGCCCTGTATATGCCTGTGGTAATCACCTAAAATGTGTTAAAAACAGACTATAATTAAATATCACATAGTACTTTCTCTTTCCAACCTCTATTGACAAAAGGTCAGCTCTAGCCCTCTTTGTATTTCTTATGTTCAATTCTGTAACTGGAAAGACCATTGAGTTAAATATTTTCTGCACACTGATATATATTAGCCAGAGCATAAAACAAATGAAGGAAGCCATACAAGATTTGAAAAGGTGAAAAGAGCTAGTCCATAGAATCATGAAGAACTGGACATGATTGAATAGTTAATATCATCATCATCATCATCATCATCATCATCATCATGCTACATATTATGATTCATCCATGCCAAAGAGTAACAAGCATGGAAAATGTGCAATATTTTTTTTATTCCATTTAATAGTTCAATTCTCTATCCCATGTTTCATTAGATGGTCGCTAAATGATTTAAAATGTAAAACAATAAAATACAATTAAAGCAATAGCAAAAAGTAAATATAAATAGACAATGAAACAATTAGAGCCAGCACTTAGAAGTCTAAATAAAGGTACCATAAATGTAATTAAATCAATTCTCAATACAACTAAAATCTGATTAATTTACTAATTAAATATATTGTTAAATATCAGAATAAAATTAGCTGGCATTTTAAAGTTTTAGAATAAGATCCTAAAAGATCTTGTGTGAGGAAGGAGGCAGGGAGTATGCTCATAGTACTACTATACTTAAACATAAAGATTCTTTTTTCTAGGATCTCCCTGCTTAATCTATAAAACAGTACAAGGCCACGGGAGTTCTTAACTAAGAAACAAGAATATGTGGAAAGAGGCAATCTTTCAGTTATCTGAGATCTAGATTATACACATATATAAAAAGCCAAAATACTCTTGCTAATTTATGACTGTTTGGGTTTTTAACACTACATTTTCTAACAAAAGTTTGTTTTACCCACACAGTAATAGGCAATCCTTTGCTCTCCAGAGCTTTAGGACCTAAACTTTCAATTGGCCCAAAAAACATAGACAAATATAGGGAATTATAAAACCCTGTGAGGCAGGCATCCATAAGGCTGAAGTTCACGATTACAAGCTATATCTTATTGTGAATGCATAGACAGTTATCAGTCACTGAAGAGGTGAAACATTTACAGCATATCTAGTCCTTCTACTTCATCTCTAGAAAGCTCTTTTCCTGTGCTTCCCTGGGAATCAAAACTTTAGCATTCCACTTCTCATGCTTACTTGTTAATAACCATTGCATAGAACTGTTAGATTCTCTACATTCCCATTGTAGCAATAATCTCTTGTCACTAATTGAAGTGATTGAAGCTGATAGTAAATTGTAGCCTGCTGCGTTGTCTTCTTTACTCTTTCAGCACATTCAAAAAAATTGAATTTAACATTGTATGCATTCTATTAGATTAAGATTTTCAAAGTTTGACAAAATGTCAGGTCATATAAATAAAAAAAAGAATCATTAGTTCTGAATATCAAAAACAAGAAGATAATACATTATTATTCATGTAACCGGTCCTCCATTGTGATATGCACTCATATGGGCAAATGTAAGAATAGCACACATTCTGGATTGGATTCTGAATTAGCTGTAATTAGTGTAGCATTATAAAAATTTAATTCAATCTGTATCTGCACCAATATTTCTGATTGCTGCTGTTAACAACAAACAAATATCTGGGCTAGGTTAATAGAAAGTTAAACGCAGGGATAGACATTGTTCCTATGTAGCCTATATTCTCTAGAACAGCTCACAGGGGATCTGACACATTCTGTATCTGATGCACATCTTAAATCTGTTAGTGATGTCAGCTGCAAGGCCAGTTGCAGGAAACGCAGAATACAGTTCAAGTTACCACTCCAGTCACACTAGAGGAACTCATTATTTCTGCAAAGTTACAAAAGGCCAGTTACATTATTTCTGCAAAGTAACAAAAAGAGTCAGATAGTTGCTATTGGCTAATTTTTGTTTGCGCA
>NW_015386542.1:245925-262863 GCF_001527695.2 Protobothrops mucrosquamatus
CCCCCCCCCCCCCATATTAGATGGCAATCCAACATCATGTCATGACATTAACCTTTTAGTAAGGTTCACTGAAAGTAATGCTACTAAGTAATATTTACTGGAAGCAGTAACCCAACTACTTCCTGTTTGATAAGAAAGCGTAATCACACCACTCACTTGGAGCTTCATCAGGTCAACAAGGATCCTGGTTATTGGGTTGCTTCTTCTCTATCCTCAGAAGAATAATTCAGCAAGAAAACTGGGCCATCTGGAAGTTTTTCCAGAAGAGACGGAAATTCCATCTTGGAATTAAAATCCAAATTGAATAAATGATTTCCACTGTCCTAGGCTAGTAAATAAATAAGTCCTGCTCAGAATACCACAGCAAGATAACAAGATTTTTGGAAACCCAACATTACCCAGATATAGGTAATCCTTGATTTACAACAATTTATTTCGTGATCATTTGAAGTTACAATGGCACTGAAAAAAGTGACTTCTCACCATTTTTCACACTTAACGACTGTTGCAACAGGATCAAAATTCGGGACTTGGCAACTAGCTTGCAATGTGAGCAACATTTGTAGCCTTCCCAGCTGCTTCCAACAAGCAAAATCAATGAGTGAAACCAGATCCCCTTAACGACCACATGAGTCACTTAACAACTGCAGCAATTTGCTTAATAACTGTGACCAAAACATTGTAAAATGATGTGCAACTTAATAACTGCCCTGCTTAGCAATGGAAATTTTTACAAAAGTTCTGTTCGTAAGCTGAAGACTACCTGTCAAGGATTTAAGATTAGTTTCCTAAATAAAGCAGAATTTAGTGCAAAATCATATATCACTATAGTAATCACAAATATAAGGACAGATCAGCTGCAAAGATTTTCTATATATTTAAAACTATTAACATCACAAGTCCATCTCCGTAAGAATTTTTAGTATTATCAAAACACCGTTTTGGTATTTTTGGTATTTTTTCCAAATGCATTTCTGCTTGGTGGGTATATAAAGATGAATACGATGCAGTAACTTTCTAATCCTATATAGCATTACATCTTAGTGTGTTCCTGTGAAATAAGCAGGATGAATATGAAAAGTCACTTGTGTGCTATCATTTGCATTTAGGACTTACAGTAGGTATCTGCTCCAAGCCATTGTACAATGCTGCAGCAGTATAAGGAATGAGAGTTTCCACTGCTTACAATCTAACAACTCTGCAGTTTTGCAGAAATAAATGTTTCAAATTGTTGTATGGTTATTCAGAGTGGCTCACCTGTTTAGGTGCAAACTGAAAAACAGTCTCAGGCAAGGAAAAAAAAACCTAACCTATTTTTTGCTCCACATGTCTTTCTCTTGCCTGAGAGCAAAAGAAAATGTGAAGAAAATAATGCAAAGCAAATGTTGCTACTTTATAACCCTTTTTAGTGGGATATGACTGGATTGAGATAAACATGTAACTGTTTTAATTGTCTTATGGAAATACAGTTGGGGGGGGGACCTCAAAACAAAAGATAAGTAGAGTATCAAGAACAGGATAGAAAGGGTGCTATAAGATGTACAATTAAGCCAGATGTTATAATATTAGAAAAAAAATGTTGCTGCAGATTGATGGGAACACAGTGACAGTTGTGAATGACATCTGAGGACCATTAATGACACCTGAGACAAATGTTTTAGAAACCTGCTTTGCTTACTCTGATTATGAAAATATTGGAAGATTTTAATAAAATTGTTCACCAGATAATTGCCAAACAGCAGCATCTATGGGACGGAGAAGGGAGATAAAAGTAGGATCATACTAATACAATGGAAGTGCCACCCTTTCTGTTTATGCATTGTGGACTTTGTGCAGATATGAAAAAGTGGAGCTTCCATCACAACAATGTGGCACAGCTTTCATCGGTCTGACAACAGCAATGGATTGTGCAGACTACTCTACAGTACTGCCAATGCCCCCCTATTCAAAAATAGTTGAGGTCTAGGTGGGATAAACAGTTGGGCATCAACTGTTCTTCAAGGTAATGAGCAACTACTTGGACAAACTATTTACCCTTTTAAAAATATCTGGAGCCCATCCACCCCCTGAGATTGTGTGTGAAGCAACAACACATACCTTAGCACTAGCTGGAAAAATAGGCTCTGTTCTGAGCTGGAAAAATATAAAGGAAAGGAGACCACATCATCCTTGCTTAGACCTTGACTGAAAGTTAACTGAGAGGACAGCTAAGATACTGCACCTTTCTATGTGGTCTACATTCAAAACAGAACCTCAGATGCTTTCAGTCATCCAAACAAGAGTCCAGAGAAGGAGGCAGGGTCTGATAAGCTTGGAGAAGGCAGAGACTGATCCTTGTACTGCTCTAAGCAGACTTCCAGTGTCAGAACCAGTGCTTGTAAGTGATATGGAACAGGTGACTGTGTTGCATACAAGTCTTTATAGTGCTGAAAGAAAATTATGTTTCTTTCCTGGCTTCCTATAAGAGAGCAGACACAGGAAAAGAGATTTCCATATTTAGCAGTCAACTTGGGCTTACCTGGATCACTAGTTTATTTTCTTTATTTGGTAGAATCCTGTAAGTATATACGCAGTTCTGATACCTGGAATGCATGAAGAGAAAACATTAAGATAGTTCAGGAAAAAAAATCATCTTGGGAAACCATCTAATATTCCGAACAGTCCCCAGAATTGTTTATAAGGTATGCATCCACTCTAGTTTTCCCTATGAAAGGGTTCCTGTCAGTTCTCAGACACTATACTTTTAGTTCTATCTTGCCAATAGCAATCTACTGCTAAAGGCTTTTGTCCTTTAAAAACCCCTCTTTTTGTTAAAAAAAAAAAAAGTCTTGTCAACCTTCTTTTTTTCCATGATGTAAGAATAGCTAGAGTATTTCAGTAGAGTATTGTAGGATTTTGATCTGAAAAGATTTCAATCTTGATATCTATTTCCATTTTTCCTCACATATTTGTAAAAATAAATCTGAAGATTCATGTTAATATTTTGTCCCCAAGAACATTGTTTTTAAAGAACAGAAATTCCCAAAGCTTTGATTCACGTAACAAATTTCAAGCTTGTTTTTTAAAAAAATTTAAAATAAAAATATTTTTAGTATCAGAAAGTACACACAAAGTAATAAACAAAGCATCTCTTGTCATCTGCATGCTGCCTTTTCATTTTTGACCATGAAACAATTTCCAATCTTTTTAAGAGCAGTTGTCAAATTAAAGTCAAAGGGTACTTGGAAAATCATTACAATGAAAGGGCTGCACCTGAAAATCAGCTGACAAAGCTATTTTTCACTCAGCTATAAAGGAAGAGAAAGTAGCTGCTGGTTGTTTTACATAAGCAGCCTGAATCACAGAATCAGTCATCTGTATATCAATGTGCATAATTATTGCACATGCATTCAAATCCTTCCCTTCCAAATGGAATGGAAGAGGGCTCTTGACACAAATGGCTTGGCTTCCTCTGGCTGGATTGGATTCACATTTTTCTCCAATTAGGAACTCTCTCCAGTTGGTGTGCTGATGCTTCAGCTGCTGAAACAAATTGTGCACTGAATAAATGCCAAAGGTGCACTGAATAAATGGCAAAAATGACATATATTGGGTTTCAAATTGCCAGACATGCAATCTGCATTTTTAGTTTTAAGTTGCTAAAGATTCATTGACTGCATTTCCACCAGTGGTTACCCTGATTATTAAATGCAAATGTATGCCTTCAAAGGTAATAATACTATGGAATTTCTCACAAAAAAACTGCTTTTCGCTTGTTTCTTTGAGACCTATTATGCCAATGATTTCTACCTATCACTATCTACAAAAAAAACCCCTCATGAATTGATTTAGGTTTGTTTTTTTGATCAATACGTCATAGAATATATCCTTAACAATATCGTCACGATAACTTTTAAAATTTTCCTAATATGTGAATGATACAACTTTTCCATTGCATTCATTAACATTTTATACTCTATTCTTCTTTATTTTTACTTATAAATCTGAGTTATCTGTTCTTTATCTTAAATAATGCTTTTCATTTGTGAGTGGAATAACCTTGCTACAGTAGAAAAAGATTTGTGTTTGCACTGTATTCTGATAGCAATATTCATAGTGTGGCTAAGAACCTTATAGGACCTTGTGCCTTATATCAGTATAGTTAAGATGTTTAATAGAAACGATGTTTAAGTAGAAAAAGTAGGAAGCCTCCTGTTTCAAAAGAATAGAATTAGCAGAGAGCAGCATTGCCTTGTACAAATTTCATAAAATTTTAACATAATTCCAGCACATTCATAGCTTTAAAAAAAATGCTGGTACAAATTTACTGATTGGCCTGGCTTCACGAAAAACATTTCAAGTCACAATTTTAGGAAAAGTTGCAATTTCAAAGTAAATTTCTCAGAGGGGAAAAATAAAAATTGGGAAATGACAGAGGAATAGAAATAAGAGATAATGTAGTCTCTTTCATAAAACTCTGAACGAGGGAAGGTAGTCACACAAGGCAATCTAGAAGGCTCTTCTGAAACAGCAAAAGGAAAGAAAACTATGGATTTGTTTTTCATCAGAGTTGTTACTGAAATTCAAATTTAATTTTAAAAAAGATGTTCAATAATATCACTCTGAGAAATATCATTTTGTTCCAGGCCCAACTATACTTTTATAGTCACTTTAAAACAAATCTGCAGAATCTTTGGAGGCAACTTCTGCTAACTTCAGATCAACAGTTTGTTTCTGTATCAGAAAGAGTGGAGGGATAGGAGAGCCACTTTATTGAAATGAGGCAAGACTGAAATAAATACTGCATGTGCAGATTCCTCCTCCAAAGTGTAGACTTTGGCCACAAGAGAGTTATGCAGTTCTGAATCTGATACTAGTGTAGTGTAGTTTGCAGCAAGATTAGGATTAAACACATTCTAAAACTGAGAGGGCAGGACTATAGAGTTTCCAGTACTGGGGGATTAGACATTTCCCCCTTCTTTTTCCAATTGTGAAATTGACAGAAACAGTCTTTTCCACAATGCAATTAGGGGCATGGAAAATGGTTTCTGCTTCATGCCAGTGGAAGTTTTAATCCTATTGCTAATTGTGACCTGTACCATCTTCATTAGGAGGGAAAAAAAAGGTGGAGCTCTTTCCAGAAAGTGGAATTTTTCTGCCAAGCACTTAGAATTGGTGAGAGAAGAAGTTGGTTTACTTGCAAGCCTTCTTTTTAGAGGCAGGACTTTAGAGTGTGATATTTTTATTGAAGAGGAAAGGTCCAACTTTCCATAAAAAAGTTAAAATACATTTATTTATTTATTTATTTATTTATTTGTTAGTTATAATTTATTTGTCATAATAATTATAATTATTATATGAAGAGCCAGAGAATTTATAATAAAAACAGACCTGCTTCCATCTTCTGTAAGACTGCCACACAGTCTTAAAATTTTGTATAGCACTAACCAGAGGACCTAATTCTCACCAAATTTAGGCTTGTTGGGTTGACATAAACTGATAGTTTTGCAGGCAGCACTGCAGCAACCGGAATAGGCTGAAGCATGCAGCCCAGTGACAGAAAGAGGCAGGGATTAGCCACTGCTGTCCAGAAGAGCAAATCTACTCAGGAGTATGTATGTATGTATCAGACCCTAACACATCACCCAAACTCAGGGCTCTGAGGAGAACCAAACCAAAAACCCAGGCATTGTAACAAGATTAAAGGATTAAGTTCAGGGTTTGGGTTTTGGTTCTTCTCAGAGCCCTGAGTTTGAGTGATGTGTTAGGTTCTGATAGGGTTGAGCAGGAATGCCTAGAAATAGGGGAAAAGACTCATCTCCCAAATGCCAACTGCACAGTTTGCAAAACAGAAGTTTGTACCATTGGTTTGAGATGGACTTTTTGTTTAATCAAATAGTATTCCACATGAGAGTTGTATCATGTCATAATCATGTCTCATTCACAAAATTGCTTCTCGCTGCCTAAAAAGCCTCTTAAGCAAGAAGAGGGAAGATGCTTGCACAATGCCTTTTAATTGTAAGGCTATCATATATGTTTCATAATCACATACACAAACTTTGCTTTTCAGCTTTTTGGCTCATATCTTCACAGGTATGACCTGAAGGCCAGACAAGGAATAATGGATGGAAACTGATCAAGGTGAGATTCAACCTAGAAATAAGGAGAAATTTTCTGACAGTGAGAACAATCAACCAATGGAACAGCTTGTCTTCAGAAGTTGTGGGTGCTTCATCACTGAAAGCTTTCAAGAAGAGATTGGATAGCCACTTGTCAGAAATGATATAGGGTATCCTGTTTGAGCAGGGGGTTGGACTAAATTACCTATAAGGTCCCTTCCAACTCTGTTAGTCTATATTCTGTATTTTTTAGCCACTACCACTAATGATAAAAATTACTACAATAAAAACAATGGAGTAGAAATTTCAGAAAATGTACCATATGCAACTCAAATAAAGTACAAAATTATCCCAAAATACAATCATACTTTGAATGATTTCATTAGTTTAAGTAAACATTTATAGCCTTGGATTTTAATATTTGACCAGATAATGTTGTAAATCAAGATAAATCACTAAATTGATGGAAACGTTTAATCATTTTATAAGAGGATACCTTTTAAATATTTGCCATTAAATAAAGAAGATAATGAGCAAATATTTCTTTTATATATGATAATGGAATGTATAGCTTTTGTCATTTTTCATCTGTGAAGCTCTCTGAGAATAGAGCATTAAGAATAGTGATGGGATCCATGAATACCTTGAAAAAGTGGAACTGAAATGTAGATAAAATGTTCCTTTCAGCCTCTAGTAAAGCTGAGAAGGCATTTCCTGCTGTGTTTAAAACTGAATTTAGGACATTATTTAGACTTTATATGGTTTCAATTAAAAAAAAAGACCATCAAAAATTTTCAGGGTTAGTCAACCTTGGCTCTTTTATGACTCGTGGACTTCAACTCCCAGAATTCCTGACCCAGCTGTGCTGGCTCAGGAATTCTGGGAGTTGAAGTCCACGAGTCATAAAAGAGCCAAGGTTGACTACCACTGATTTAGATGATACATATATATATAATGTATAACTTTTAGTTTAGTTTTTTTTTAAAGTCTAATGGTAAATTGATTTTATGGGGGATACCCAACTTTAAAAATTGGATCAAAGATGGTGATATGGAAAAATTGGATGGAAATGGGGAAATTGACTTTGGACCAACTATTACATTGTGTTAAAAAATTCATTATCTATCAGGTGGTCCAAAGTACACATCAGATATTGAAATATTTACAGCTACAATATTTGCTAACATTATTTGGACTAGCAGCATTTTCAGTTTCTGAGACATCTGAGATAATAGAACAATTTGTTAATTCCTTTAAATTTAAAAATTATTATTAGATATTTGTTATCAATCACTCAATTTGATATGCAAGTGCTAAGAAAAGAGTGGAATAAAGAATTAGGGTTCCTATATTGTCTAGACCAGGGCTTTTCAACCTTTTCACAGATTGTACCACTTTTAGGACATGACAATTTTTGAGTACCACCAGTGCTTAGCAAGGTTTCAAAAATTTGATGACTAAAAAAAAGGGGGGGATTTTGGGTTTTACTGATTAGATTCATTTGTTGTTATAGAAATGGCTAGTTTATAATATTATGAAAAAGTAAAAAGTTGAGGTTCAATGTTAATGCTTCCTTCTACTGCAACAGAGGAAGTCTATTCTTTTTCCCTTCTCCCCCTCACTTTCCCCCCCTTTTTCCTCCCCACTGTGTCCTACTATTTGCTTTTGTATTTTTGTATTTTATTCTATAATCTAATAAAATATTACAAACTGTAGAAAAAAAGAAAAAAGTACCAGTTTTAATTTCTTCAGTGGCTGTTCCTTTGCTGAATCACTTTCCCTTTGCACTGACAAATGTATGATGAATGTATCTATGTTTATTAATATGCACCACTACCAGCTAGCTCAGGGGTCTTCAAACCTGGCACTTTTAAGACTTAAGAACTTCAACTCCCAGAATTCCTCAGCCCTCATGGCTGATTGAGGAATTCTGGGAGTTGAAGTCCACAAGTCTTAAAGTTGCTAAGTTTGTAGACACCTGAGCTAGCTGGTCAGCCCTTCTTCCTCTCTCCCTTCTGAGTGTAGTAAGAATGCACCCCCAATCCCTTCTCTGGAGCCTGAAAAACACAGGAATCAAGTGCAAAGCAAGAAAGGCTCACAAAATAAAGAAACACATAAACTCCGGGGTTTTTTTCTTTAAGCTGCCTCAGGCGTGTCACGTGTCACAATGTTGCAATCCGAGACTGAAAGGCTTCGGCAATTGCAAAAAGCTTTAGCCTTAAATTAAGCCTGTTTACCTTCAAATAAAACTTTCTAAAAACCATAGACAGACTCAAGATAAGAGGGTAAAACTAATTACATTTGTTTAAAGGAATTAAACCTACGGAAGTCAACACTTTGGACTCATTGCTAGCCTAAAATACAGACTAAAATATTCCAATAACCAAAGCACACAAACGGAGCCTCTGAATTACAAAACGCTGTAAAAACTGTACAAAAATCCTTATGGTAACCCAATCAAGCTGCCAGATGATCTAGAACTAAATAAACCCACCTCCTTTCTGATATGTTCATCTGCGGGCGTCAGCACTGATTGCATTCTGCTAGTTGGAGAAAACGAACTAGGGGACCAGCTTCTTCTTCTTCCCTGTTTCTTTTTCCTCTCTGCCTGCTGTGCTCCCCTTCTCTTTCCCTGTTGTCTTTTTTTCCCTTCCCCGCCCAAACCATCTCCTTTTATAGCCTCTCCTCTCCTCCCTCCGTTTTTCTTCAATTCATCTCCAGCTCCGCACTGCTTCTGGAAGTGCCAATCAGCTGGAGCCCTGCTGGCTCCTGGGGTTTCTGCCGAGCCCAGACAGTCCTGCAGCTGTAGCTGCCTCTCCCTCAGGCTTGGGTCGCTTCGGCTCATTCCCCTCCCCTGCTACACTTCTCTAGGACAGTCGCTCATGTATCACCTGCCACGAGGCAAAGTGCCACAGGTGGTACACGTACCACCAGTTGAAAAGCCCTGGTCTAGACAATGGGAAAGTGTCTTCTGTAGCAGGTGTGTCAAATTGGCAGCCCATGGGCCGGCATCACGCACAGGCCATGCCCACCCTGGCTCTGCAAAGGCAAAAAATGTTGTGATACATCACAAAACGTTACGTGATGCAATCGAGTTTGACACCAGCGTTCTATAGCAAGATAGTGAATGGATCTCAAACTTACATAACAAAATATTAGAATTTATTGGATTCCATTACATTTGTATAGAAAAGAAATCTGAAAACCAGCATTTTATTGGAGATGTAATAAGGATAATACTTCTTTAAAATGCAATTTTTTTACAATGCCCCATACTTACTTAATTTGGGGAGTAAGTAGTGCATTATATAAACATGATTGTGTGATAGAAGCTAAAATGTTCAGAATATAATATTCTCTTGAGCTACATACCTAGTACATGGAATTTGACAGCTGATCAACTAAACAGATTCTTTGTTGCATTTTTCACTTTTAAAAAATACTTTCTATGGATTTTTTCTTTGACAATGAATATATTTTTATTATTATCATTATATTTTGTTCTTTTCTTTTTTATTATTTTAAAATCATTTTTGTTATCATTTTAAAAGCAATGAAAATAAACATTTTTTAAAAAGAGCTGGAAGAACTAAAATTTCAAGATCCCAGTAATATAATATCAGATAAAGGTTTCCCCAGGTTTTAAATATTAAATTATTTAATACCTATTTTATTGTTAATTTTAAATGAGGTTTAAACCTTTTTTATTTAATGAGACAATCAAGAATATTCACCAGAATAGAAAAGCAGTGTATTAATCAAATAAGAATGACACCAGGTAATTTACTAAAGCGTATATTTAGTACTAGAAACTGGATTTATATTCATTTAGGGCATTTTAAAAATAACTTGATTGGCGAAAATTGTTTCAATGGATGGCTATAATCCTGCTGTAAAAGGTACGGATCTGCTTAAGATATTATTGAAAATTTCCCACTCTCCATTCAGGGAGAGTTTCAGTATTTCATTTTTTTTGCATGAAAGAAACCTTTTGGCAAGAAGTGAAACACCTTGAGCAGATCAACACTTGCCTAAACCAAGGAACTAAATATTGAATTATCTTATATTTTTAAATTAGATTGCCTCGCTCAGAATGCTACCAATTCAGCTCAATACCAGCTCAGAAATTCCTTGTTCTAAAAATGACTTTAAACTATTGTATTTCCTTCTAACAGTCTAGAACTATTACCTGGAGATAATTTTACGGAAATTAGAAATGGATTTCAGAATATTATTTAATGAAGCATTAACTACAGGTGTGGTCAAAAAACTCAAAATAGTAGCCATGACTATGCAATTGAAGCTATGGCTATTTTTTTAATACATTGACCATACTCTGTGGACACCCTAATTTGTTTACTTAAATATTACCTCTACTCTTTGTCCACTCAGGAATTCAACCTGGTATGCCAAGTATCAATTAACCTGCTGATAACATCTTTAACAATTATAAATTTTATTTAATTATCAAATTAAAATGTCAGAACAAATCACATTGTGGCCTAGCACTAGGAAGACCCTAATCTAGGCACCAGACAACCGTTTTTAGAGGAGTTAGTTAACAGCATCAAGTAGAGATATAATATATGTCAAAACACAGAGAAAAGAATTTAGCAAACAATACTAGTATTTCTTTACTAATCAGACTATATTCTCCAGCAGTTCTACAGTAAATACTAAGATTAATTGTCCTTTTGATTTCTTATACCCTCTTTACAAACTTTTTCTTATTCATCAGGTAAAATCAAAGATTATTTGATCATAATAAGCTATAATGTATATATTTGTATGAGTGGATGCTTTAGTTTTGATAAAACATGTTTAAAATTTTGTTTCATTTACTGTAACCTTTGAACCAACCATCATAATAGGACCATCACCAACTCCAGTGAAAATATGAGTTTATCTCACTCATAATTCAGAGGCTTTATTTGGAATTAATCAGCTGTTCATTGAAAAAAAGTATTTTTAAGGGCTACAGTACTAAGGATCAACAACATCTTTCAGTCATCTATTATTGAATTTCTGCTATAGAGTGCAGTGGAAAAGGAAACATTCCTGGCAAAAATGCCACTTTTCTGCATAATTTTTTTTCAATAACTTGTGTGAGAGGGTCTCTGTGTATGAACAATTTAGAATTAGAACTGGTTTTTGATCATTCCTAGTTCTTCACATGCAGAACAAAAGTTGCACAATTACAAGAAGAAGGCACTTGTGCCCCTTAGATTTTGCTGAACTTCTGTATCCAGGAAATCTTGAAGGATATAATTTGCCTATCCTTCCACTGCTGAATTACAACATTTACATTAACTGACTTTCTATATAATTAAATAGTCTGGATAGAAAAGAACGATTTTCTTCAGATGTTTTCCATATATTCCCAGGTATATACTCCACCAGCATAACCCCCCCCCAAAGCAATATCTCATTAATCTAAGTAAGGTAAATCAGGTCAACATCCTTTATCCAGTCTTTGCATACACAGTATGTATAATTACATCAATCATACCTCAGTTCCTAAGAAAATTTGGTTCCTGGGTGCTAAATCTAGTGGTTAGTCTGACCTCAGTTTGCTAAAATGAAAACAACAAGAAGATGAGATCTTATGGCTAACTCCATAAATGTTCTAAAAATTACCTTTTGTCCAATGCCTACCTTTAAATATGTTTATTTATTATGAAATTTATTTTACCACATTTCTGGTAAATATGTTACCATTTTTTCAGATAATTTATTCTAGAATGATACTTAATTGGCCAAGTACTTTTAATGCTTCTTCCACACTCTTAACTGAACTCAAGTGTCATCACCCATCATACAGAGACAAGACCCTTCTTCCAATTCTCTGTGAATTAAATCAGTAAAAGAGCAGGTGAACGGAGGCAAATCAACAGCCATACTCACAGCAAACAGAGGGCGTAAGCTGAAGAGACAGACTCACTGGCCCGGACGAGAAAACTTCCATCCTTGCCCACTTTAGAAAGTAAGTCCTCAGCTTTTGAACGAGTGATGCTTCCATGGTACCAGCACTGATCCATGCCTTGGATTTAAAAAAGAAAAAACCCAAAATATAAAATAAAACTTGAAGAAACATTAACTACTCAGACAGCAGTTAAGAAAAGATCTCAAAGTTGTCTGTTCACAGAGCTCAGCAGCTGCTTGCTACTCACTCAGCTTCCTGTTTAATGGTGGAGAGAGACAGAGAGAGAGAGAGAAAGGAAACAGAGCAGAGAACTTCCTCATACAAATTAAGCCAAATGAAATGGGACAACCACACACACACCTCCCCATTCACTCTCTCAATGCAACTATACAGTGCTGCCTTCACCAAGTAGTTGGGATTTCATCTTAGTTCTTCCTTTCAACTTTGCAGAAATTTGAAAGGATTAGCTTATTCTTAGAACATTGCCCCTAAATTAAATTGTCATTATAAAACATGACAGTCTAATTTCTTCATTTACCCTGCTTCTGTTTTCCTTGCTCCTCATCTATTATATCTGACTTACTGTGTGAGTTTTCATACAGCGAGCGGAGAGAAAAATGAGTAAGTCTCCAGGGATATCAATAGGAGCTAATTGTGGCTAGTGATTCTTGATTGTGCTGGAAGAGTTTAACCTGCTGATAAAGAACAGACCATCTCTGAATATCTACTTAGGACATTCTGGCTTCTGTACTAACTTTAGATTATCCCAAATAATGGATCAATACTTGGATAATCTGGAAAAAAATATCTGACCCTGCACTTATGGGACATGCCAGCAAGAGAAAATAAGTGTCCTAGTATTTGTGACAGAATGAATGTAGTCTCTGATATGAGTCAGTTAGACTGAAACACTTTCTCTGGTGTTCAGTATCCACGAATCTCTTCCTTTAATAATTGTGCTGTTTCCTACTCCCTTTGCCTCTGTAACTGCAGCAAACATGCATATCCTTTAAAGCTAGAATTTTGATTAGTAACTGATTTTTGTACAGATTTTTCCTTATGCTGCTGAAGTTGCCATAAAGTTTGTTTTGTACTTCTCATTTACGTATTGTTAGCTGCCTTGAGAGTTCAAATGGAGTAGAAAGATAGGATAAAATGATATTAAAAAGGCATGTGATTTTTTTTTACTGGGTTTCTGGTAGTATTCATATCTCCACATCTCCAAATGTATGGTCTAAAATTTCCTGTAAAACCTTTTCTCTCTCATCTAGAGGAAGCCATGGTGTTGTCCTCAGCAATTCACAAGGCGGGTTGGGCTCTATATCTGCCATTGCCTCTGATTTTGCTGACATGTGAAGAATAGCAGGTGGACCAAAGCTCTTGCTCCAGTGTTTCTCCTCCAGTTAATCTTTCCAGTTGGTTGTTCATTGCAGCATCCCTTTGTTTTACAAAGGACCTCAAAGGGATTTAGCAGTAGGCCAGATTATTTAGGTGCCAAGATAACTACTATAGATTATTTTTGGAACATTGTGTGATGATGGAAGTTAGAAAGATATTTCCCTCCTGTTGCCATAGAGCTGGAAATGTGCCCTCCAGCAAAATTATTATTCTTTCCAATCCAGTGGAATGTTGGAAAGAAACTATAAAGGGGTGTTGGGACTCAAACTGTCTGCAGAATAATTTTCTGAACAGAATAGAACTAAATTCGGCATGGATGGAGAAACTGGCAAACAAAAGGTTGAGTTAATACTTGGCTGGGTCAAGTCAGGATCTACCCAAGGCAAAGGGTGCTAGGGGGCTGAAACATTCCTCCAGTGCCTCCCCTGGGAGAGGCTCCAATGTTGTGACTGCTCCATTCTAAGCCTCCCCTCATTTTTCCTTCCTGGTCATATGACTGAGAGCAGAGCAGCCCCATGCTTTCCAATGAATACATACAAACAGAAACAGATGGAACATAAGAAAAAGAAGGAAGAAAGGCAGAGATGTATAACATACGCCCATTCTTGATAAAAAAAAATTGGAAAGATTCCCAGAAGCCACAACTGGTGGTTTCCTCATCTTCTTCCAAATTATGCAAAATTTGGTGTATTTAACGGATCCCTTTTATCAGTACAATTTGGTTAAGATGGCTCAAAGTAAAGATGGAAACGGCAATCAACCACTTACTGTATGTTTCCTAGCTTGAGTAAAGAATGCATTTCTCACAGTGAGTTAAATGCTATGAAAAATCCAAATGAAGGCTTTTTAATTTTTTTGAGCGATCAGGTGCATCATAGATTTTGGATTAGGTTCAAGCAGAGATTGAGTTGGTAACATGAACTTTGTCTGATGTTTATCTAAAGGCTAAGATCAAAGGCTGAACCTTATTAATTCTCTTGCATTTGTTCTGAGACCTTCAGTGCTACAAACTAAGAACAAGATTTGGATGAGATTCTTTACAAATGAGTTCCAGAGTGTACAGTGGGGAGAAAAGCTTGTGCTATATTTGGTAAGAAAGCTGACAGGTCAATAATATTTGCATAACTGTAAAATCTGTGGTTTCCTGTCTGCAGTGGATAGCAACTGTACTAAAGACAATGTCCCAAGTGTTTCAAGCAGGGGTTGCAAGGCATGGAGTAAAACTAATTTTAAAAACATTGAATGACTGGATTTTGCATCACCACTATATATTCAAGGAACTGTACGTTCTATAACATTTGTTCAGGCACAACAATAAGGAACCTTATTATTATTCTGTATTTTGAGAATAAGAAAAGATATGTCATCTGAAGAGGTCTTGAGATTGCTGTTGCTATAGATTCAGTACTATAAAGCTGCATAAGGTAGCAGCATAGGCCAGTGAGACAAAGTTCCATAAGGCTTCCATGGAGTGAGAATATATAAAGAGCTAAATAGTAGAGCTCTGAAACAAACAGGTATATTGTTTAAGATTTACAATCTTCTACCGTAGGGTAATCATGTCCATAATCACATAAAGGAATTTTGCAAACTAATGTCAAAGATATAAATGGCTTATTTGTTCAGCCTTTTGAGTTGGAATTTTGTTGAGCTTTGTGCTGTCCTAAAAGCAGCATTGCTGCTGGATAAGCTGGCAAATATGATTTCAGCATATGATATTGTGACACTTTCATGAGGCTTTACATAGCCACTTATACTAAATGATTCTATTCCATCTCATTTTCATATTAATGTTCTTATTCTCGAATAACATCTTGCTTTATAGATGGCTTGTGGCAGGTGTTTATATTATCATGCCATCAGTAAAATACATGTAATATTTCAAACACTTCCTATAATTAAACAACTCTCCATTGGCCCACTGTAGAATGGATATGAGGTTATATTAACTAGCATATGTTCAGTGGGGTACTAGCAAACAAGGTAGACTTCAAATTATTTCCTTAACACAGGGGTCTTCAAACTTTGCCCTTTTATGACTTGTGGACTTCAACTCCCAGACTTCAATTCTGGGAGTTGAAGTCCACAAGTCATAAAAGGGCAAAGTTTGAAGACCCCTGCCTTAACATGTATGGACTTTTTCTGCTGTAATGCTGAGAAGTTGCATTTCAAGAGAAATAGATGTAATTATGTAAATTAGGACAGATTTCTTAAGAAACCATGTGTTGCCAAACCTACCAATTTTCTAAGAACTGATGCCCTTACTTTATTATTATTATTATTATTATTATTATTATTATTATTATTATTATTATTATTATTATTATTATTATTATTATTATTATTATTATTATTAATTATATTTTTACCCCGCCCTTCTCCTTGCGGACTCAGGGCGGCTAACAGCCTAATAAAAACAGATACAAAAATACAAAAATACTACCATTAAAACATAATTAAAAGGAAATATTAATTTGGCCTTTGTTATTTTAAAATTGTTTTAAAACCCAACTTTAGAAGATAATGCAAAACTATACTCAAATAAAAACAAACAAACATCTAACATCAGATACTTTCTTCCTGAGACTTCTAATAATAATTTCATTGTAGCTATATTTTGCAGTGGTTCCTAAGTTGAGTCCTACAAAAAGAGGCTGATGGCCCAAACTGCTGGCAGTTTCTTGGTTGAAATAATTAAGTGAAAATGTTAATCTGAAAAGAAAATATTACTATTAGTGCAATCATTATATGAAGGACGAATGGGCTATATATATAAAAAAATCTAGTAACAATATTTACACATCAAAGTCACTCTGTCATTCAGTGTGATACATGAACCCAAGCATTCTTGTTTGTAAACCATGACTTATTGTAGTATAGTTCGTAATGCTATAGTTTTTTGATTCTTAACAAACCATTGTTAAAAGAAACCTGCTTTGCATGATGTATAAATGCTCTCTATAGCTAGACATAGTAATTCAATTTTATTCCCATTTATTCCTACTGTGTGAGATGGGTAGCCATATAAATTTCTTAAATAAATAAAATATTCATTGCCCTTATTCAACTCAAAGCTATTAATAGTTTCTTTTTGTAAATGACACCATCTGGGCTATATAAGAAGCCACTTATATATCTGAATGAAGATCACACAACTGCTCTTAAAATATTGTGCTATTTTTCTTAATAATTTAACCATAATCCTATAGTATCTGAATTTTGTTTTTTATTCTGCATCTTCCCCCAATTTGCTTGCCTATATGCATTCTTTTTTTTATTTTATTTTTTATTTTTCCAAACTCTCCCCCATACATATACTGTGATATTTATCAGATATTAACATACATTCTTTTTACATTCTTATATATAAGATACTTTTAATGAAATAAATACATGCACATGACTTTTGGTGTTGCTCGCCCATTTCCCCTTTTACTGCATCCCCACTCCTTCTTCTCTACCTTCTTTCTCCATTCCTTCTCTTTCTTCCCTACTTCCCTCTTCTTCCTCTCCTCTCCT
>NW_015386542.1:263512-332625 GCF_001527695.2 Protobothrops mucrosquamatus
AAAACATTTTGTACATATTTTCTTTATACGCAGTCGCCATTGTCAATTTATAATTTCTTTCCCATAGTTGCTGCCATCTATCTAATTCAATTGTGTACCCAAAATTCCTTGTCCATTTTATCATTGTCTCTTTCACTTGTTCCTCCTCTAACTCCATATGTAGTAGATAACTGTACATTTTTTTAATCCATTTTTCTTCTGTTCCTGTGAGTATTTCATCTAATTCTGTTGTCTATATGCATTCTTGTTGATGCCATAGAAACTGAGGGTGGTCCTCTGACCTATCACTTTGCATGGACAACTTCACATGAAGAGTATAAAGTTGTACATTCAAAATGCAGGAAGAGCACTATTTTAAGAGCTTCAGTTTCTGTTCACAGTTCAAAGATTTTCAGATAGATTGGTTTTAGAATAGAATAACAGAATAACAGAGTTGGAAGGGACCTTGGAGGTCTTCTAGTCCAACCCCCTGCTCAGGCAGGAAACCCTATACCATTTCAGACAAATGGTTGTCCAATCTCTTCTTAAAAACTTCCAACGTTGGAGACAAGTTGTTCCACTGATTAATTGTTCTAACTGTCAGAAAAAATCTTCTTAGTGCTAGGTTGCTTCCCTCCTTGATTAGTTTCCATCCATTGCTTCTTGTCCTAATTTTTTTATTTAAAAATGATTTGATTCATTTCTTCCAACAATGCCTGTTCTCTTAGTATCTCATGAATTCCACCTTTTATGCACATTTCATAGATATATCTAATCATCTCAATAATAATCCTTCTCCCACTTTTATTGTTTTTGACTATGATTCAAGTTTAGAAAGTACAAAGCAAACTACAGAAAACAATAATAACTAAAGTCAGATAGACCAATATTTTGATTTCCTGTAACAAATAAATTAGGAAAAAAATGGAAAAATCCAGGATTTTAATATAATCATGATAATGTGTTCTTCCCAATAATGTATTCTTCCCAAAGCAATAATTGGTGAAAAAGACAGGAATTCTTGGGATATTTTTTTTGCTTCAGATTTAATTTTATATCAAATTGTTAATATTTCAGTGTTTATTATTATCCTATCTCTTACTGTGTTTCTTCCTCTATTCTTAGGAAACTACAGTTGCAAGGAAGTTATTAAGCTGACTGGAGCAATCACTTGATAGCAGAGAATGGAAGATAAGAATAGACTAATTGATGTATAGAAAATTAGGGCTGCTATACAAAATTAGGGCTGCTATTTTTGAAATATGCAATTGGATATATTCAAACTGATTAGGGATATTTATGTTAAGGGCTTAAATAATTTTTGCTGAAAAAATGGGAAGCAGACTGGCACAGAGAATAATGTTGTGGTTATTAAGATACATGCCACAGTAATGTTGCCTTCTTCTTCTTCTTCTTCTTCTTCTTCTTCTTCTTCTTCTTCTTCTTCTTCTTCTTCTTCTTCTTCTTCTTCTTCTTCTTCTTCTTCTTCTTCTTCTTCTTCTTCTTCTTCTTCTTCTTCTTCTTCTTCTTCTTCTTCTTCTTCTTCTTCTTCTTCTTCTTCTTCTTCTTCTTCTTCTTCTTCTTNTAATAATAATAATAATAATATTGGAAGGGACCTTAGAGGTCATCTAGTCCAACCCCCTGCTCAGGCAGGAAACGCTATACCATTTCAGAAAAATGGCTGTCCAGTCTCTTCTTAAAAACTTCCAGCGTTGGAGCATTCACTGCTTCTGGAGGCAGGTTGTTCCACTGGTTAATTGTTCTAACTGTCAGGAAGTTTCTCCTTAGTTCTAGGTTGCTTCTCTCCTTGATTAGTTTTCATCCGTTGCTTCTTGTCCTGCCTTCAGGCACTTTGGAAAATAGCTTGACTCCCTCTTCTTTGTGGCAGCCCCTGAGATATTGGAACACTACTATCATGTCCCCCCATCGTCCTTCTGTTCGTTAAACTAGACATACCCAATTCCAGCAACCGTTCCTTATATGTTTTAGCCTCCAGTCCCCTAATCATCTTTGTTGCTCTGTACTCTTTCTAGAGTCTCAACATCATTTTTTACATCATGGTGACCAAAACTGGATGCAATATTCCAAGTGAGGCCTTACCAAGGCATTGTAAAGTGGTATTAATACTTCATGTAATCTTGATTCTATCCCTCTATTGCTTTTTAATAATTTAATATTGAATTTCTCCAAGCACAGGGATTTAGATTTTGACTGCTGCAACCAAATATCTGAAATATCAGACATATTCTTACATCAAAGGTAGTATAAAGATTTACAGTAAAAAAAATCTGGTCAATGATTAATAAAGTTTAAGCTATATTCATATTTTGCTAGACAGGTTTTTTTTCTGTTTGCTACCAATTCATCATATAAATAAAGTTAATTTTCCTGACAGTTTCATTTCATACCATTTGCCTTTTGATTACTATGCTTATGTCAGACACACCTGTAACTGATATTCCTGGGTCCATAGCTCATACCTGGGTGTATCTGTTTCATAAATCTCACTGTGGGTTGTGAATCCCCCAATTCAGGACATTCACTCCTACATAGAGACTCCTATATACAATACATTCAGATAGCAACAAATAAAATTTTGCTTCTATAAATAACTTGTTTTAGACATGTTTAGTTTTAGAGCAAAGAAGACACTTAAGTACTCTGTTTTTAGTTGAGTACAATAATTCTGCAATTCTTACATAAGACTGCAACTTATAACAAATAAGTAACAGTAAGAAAAGTTAAAGCATGAAAATAGATGCCGATACAAGTGTCACATGGCTAGCTCTGCTTATAAACAATCTTGTAAATAGTTTGTTTCTGTTTCATAAAATTGCTATATAACACCAGTCAACCAGTGTCACATTTCATGACTAATCAATCCAAGTCAAATCCTAGTACCAAACCGGAACAAAAAAGAAATATGTACCAAGTAATATTCAGATAAAATTAGGATTACCAAATATCTGAACAGGCAAAGGAGGGCATAGAGAATAGGAAAGGAGGATAATTGGGAAGGGTGAGAGGAGGATAATATAACTGTTTATAGGAAGGAAGGAAGGAAGGAAGGAAGGAAGGAAGGAAGGAAGGAAGGAAGGAAGGAAGGAAGGAAGGAAGGGGTCTATCTGTGTATTAAATTAATTTTTCCAGTATCAGAAAGACTAGTTTTTCAGTGACAGGAATGGCTAGAGTGTTAGGAGGCAAAAGCTTTTAACATGTAATTGATTAAGATCTTGACCGTTTCAGGAAGCACTATAAACTTAACTAAGGTGGCAGAGCAATAGTAATAGTAATAGCAATAGCAACAGCAATAGCATTTAGACTTATATATTGCTTCACAGTGCTTTACAGTCCTCTCTAAGTGGTTTACAGAGTCAGCATATTGCCCCCCAAAATCTGAGTCCTCATTTTACCAACCTCAAAAGGATGGAAGGCTGTGTCAACCTTGAGCCTGTGAGAATTAAACTGCTGGCAGCCAGTAGAATTAGCTTGCAATACTGCATTCTAGCCACTGTGCCACCACGGCAAAACTTATTAATTTGCATTAGCAATTATTAAGAAACTGCTGGGCTGGAAAAAAACTGCTTAGGAACTCAGAAACACTGACAATATTTGATTTTAAGGCTGTACCTGCTGGAGAGAGGACATGAGGAGAAAAAGAAAGTCATGTCCTACTTTTGCTGGACACCTGGTAACCCTAGATACCATGCACTTTGCGGGCCTAATGCATTTCACAGCAGAGAAGAAAGATATTTATATCAGATTCAGTTCAGGGATACCTATAGAGTATAGAACTATAAAAGCAATATCAAATTTAACCAAACCTAACAATGTCATGATGTCCCAAGAAGAAAACAGGGTTCCTGTGCCTTTTTCTAATCTAGACGTACTATATCTGGCTTTCAAAAATTCAGATATCTGGCAGATATTATTGAAGAGATATAGAAAACTGTTATATTTTGCTGCCAACAAGTAGTCACCATATTTTTACAGATATAGCAGGCCTAGTTATATAGTTGGCAAACATGCAGCAATTGACCTTTTTTTTTCTTAAAATGCAATGTGAAAAGTTTGATTCTGTATTTCAGTCAGTTTATATATGTATAATTGCCAACTGATTTTTTAATGTTGGTTAATTAATCTCAGTTTAAAAAATAAACCCTTTCCTCATGTATATTGAAGTAAGAAGCTGAAATTGGCTTAATAGCTTCCTGCTCTGGCCAGTCTGCAATCTGATCAGATGCAATTCTGTTTAAATTATAATTACTATTCCTAATTTTGCAGTTATGAATTTAAATACGCATTCCTAGTTTATAATTTAACATAACATGCTGGCTGGGGAATTCTGGGAATTGAACTGCACACAGCTTGAAGTTGCCAACTATGAAAAATATGGACTAGAACATTCATTTGTTATAAATATTAATTTAATTTATTAAAATATCTCAATCCTACGTCTGATTTAGGTTTGTATAATATACATAACCTGCTAGGTGAGTGACTGTTAGTATGCTAACAGAATAAAAATTCTCTTGACTTTATGTTTATAATAAAGCTACCAGATCTGAGCTGCAGAAATCTATATACAGTATAGGTCCGTGGTGGCGAACCTATGGCACGCGTGCCACAGGTGGCACACGGAGCCATCTCTGGTGGCACATGAGCCATTGCTGGGCTGAGCTGCTCCCTCCTCCTCTCCGCACATGTGCAGTCTGGGAATAAGCGAGAGGCTATAAAAGGAGCAACTTTCTGCGGAAGCAGCATTTGCTGCAGACAGCTTGAGAGCGAGCACGAGTCGGAGCGGACAGCGAGCGAGTGAGCGAGCATGAGCCGACAGCTCGGTGGCCACGCCCACTCGGTGGCCACACCCACCCGGCACCCGGCGATGCATAAGTAGGTTTTGGGTTGCAGTTTGGGCACTCAGTCTCTAAAAGGTTCGCCACCACTGGTATAGGTAATTCTCGACTTACGACCACAATTGAGCCCAAAATTTATGTTGCTAAGTGAGAAATTTGTTAAGTGAGTTTTGTCCCATTTTACAACTTTTCTTGCCACATTTATCAAATGAATCACTGCAATCTTCCTGCCTTTTTGTACTCGTTTAGATTTTTGCAGCCTAGATCTGATAAACCTATGTAGGAACTAAGGACTAGGCTTGTGAGGTTTTTTTTCCCCTTTTGAATTTGTATGTGTCTGTGTGTCTGTGTGGTGCCTTTGAGTCAGTCTTGACTCCTGGTGACTTCACTGACAAATTCATTCAGGTTTTTGGGTGACTTTTTTCAGAAGTGGTTTGCCTTGGTCGTCTTCCTAGAGCTTAAAGAGAGCGACTAGCCCAGGGGTAGGCAACCTTGGCTCTTTTATGACTCGTGGACTTCAACTCCCAGAATTCCTGATCCAGCTGTGGGAGTTGAAGTCCACGAGTCATAAAAGAGCCAAGGTTGCCTACCCCTGGACTAGCCCAAAGTCACCCATCTGGCTTTGTGTCTAAGGCAGAACCAGAATTATCCTCATTTTTAGCTCAGTGCTTTTAGCTACTATACCAAACTGGCTGTCTAAGAACAAGTTACTCCCCAAAATTAATATACAGATAGTCCTCAATGTACGACCACAACTGAGCCCCAAAATTTCTGTTCCTAAGCAAGACAATTAAGTGAATTTTGTCCCATTTTATGACTTCTCCTGCCATAGTTGTTGGGTTTTTTTTGGTATAGATTTTATTAATTTTTATAGGGTTAGGAATAAAATGGGGTTAGGGTTGGGGTTGGGATTTGGGTTAGGGTTAGATTTGGGGTTGGGGTTTTTCCAAATAACATTCTCAATATTTAGCAAACAGCATAATGTCTGGGCTCATGTGTTTAACAAACAATAATAGATAATAGTTAATTATCATAAACAATATGTTAATTAATTGCTCAATAGCCTTTTTCTTACTAATATATATTTAAAGTTACATATCACATTCCTTTCTCTCTAACTCGTTTTTCTAGCCACTGATAGAAATTATCCCATGTTCTAAAATACACTGAGTCTTCTTTCTCTTTTATCTTTAAAGTCAATCTATCCATTTGTGCACACTCTAAAATTTTCTTAATTAGTACTTCTTCAGCTGATAAATTTTCATTTTTCCAATGTTGGGCAAATACAATTCTTGCTGCTGTTAGTACGTGTAGTATTAAATATTTGCAATCTTTCTCATAATTTGCTCCTATTATTCCTAACAAAAATAATTCTGGCTTAAAGTCCATTTGTTTTTTAGTCATTTTCTCCAGCCATAAATGTATTGTAACCCAAAATCTTTTTGCTTTAGGGCATGTCCACCAGATATGATAATAAGTACCTGGTCTTTGTTTGCATTTCCAACAGTTGTTTGAAGTATTTTTAAACATTTTTTCTAATCTCACTGGTGTCACATGCCATCTGTAAAACATTTTATATAAGTTTTCTTTATATGCCACTGCTTTAGTTAATTTAATATTTCTTTCCCATAACATTTGCCAGTCTTCTAATTCTATATTATATCCAAAGTTCTTTGCCCATGTTATCATTATTTCTTTTACTTGTTCTTCCTCCATCTTTAAGATTAACAGAAATCTATAGAGTTTCTTAATCAACTTTTCATCTGTTTTTAACAGTATCTGATCAAATTCTGTCTGTTCTTTATAAAATCCCATTGTTTTAACATTTTTTTCATATCTCGTTTGAATTTGCAGATATGGCCACCATGCTAGATCAATACCTTGTTCTTGTAAATCTTGTCTGTCTTTCAATTTTCCTTCATTGTCCAAAATATCTTTATAAGTCACAACTTTATCGTAGTTAATTAAATTTGGATAAGCAAAAGCTTCCATTGTTGAAAGCCATCTATATTTTTTTTCTTTTATTTTTTCCCATTCTGAAAGACGTGCATTCCTTATAAAATGGTTTTGAAAGTATCTATGTATTTTATTCTTCCCATACCACAGAAAGGCATGCCAACCAATTTGTAGGTCATGCCCCTCTAGGTACAATAGTCTTTTGTCTCTAAGCATTATCCATTCTTTAAGCCATGTTAAAATAGTTGCTTGGTAGTATAACCGCCAGTCCGGCAGTCCAAATCTTCCACTTTCTTTTGCTTCTTGTAGCATTTTCAACTTAATTCTAGCTTTCTCCTGCCATAGTTGTTAAGTGAATCGCTGAAGTTAAGTTAGTAATAATGTTGTTAAGTGAATCTGGCTTCCCCATTGACTTTGCTTGTCAGAAGTTCTCGAAAGGTGATTACATGATCCTGGGACAATGCAACTGTCATAAATATGGGTCAGTTGCCAAGCATCTGAATTTTGATCACATGATCGGTGCCGTTGTTACTTTAAATGAACTGTGGTAAGTGGAGGACTATCTATATATTTTAACATACAATTCATAGAAATTAAATTCAACATTATTCTGTAAGGGAAGACTTTGCCAGTGTTTAAACAGCCCTTGTGCATTTAAGGTATGGGCAGGTCTTGGCAATAACGTATTGACCACCAGAGGGCATTCTGATCTTTGCCCATATATAGAAAACAACCAAAATTAATCTAGCAATATCACCTAGCTTAGTTTATTAATGATAAAGTAATTCTAGACTTTTAACATTTGCAGTATAGCTGTAGGAGATGACAATGGGTTGAGGGAATGGGAAACTAGTTGTGGTTTATTGGGATTTTATTTATTATAAGTCAATTTCTCCAGTATCATATTTAGTCTGATTTTTTTGTATGATCTGTTGATATTGACGGAAATGGCAACACACAACTGAGACAATGTCAATATAATATTAGAAGGTGCACTTCTCAAGTTAGAAGTTATCTACATTAATGAACTACTGAAGAAAACCAGAAATATGAATTACATTTTTTCTTGTGCAGTGGCTGGATTAAAAACTGTGATGATGTCTAATTGTTGATCAAAGGCAAAGTGTTAAAAAATGATGCAAAGTACATGGAATGTACTTTTGGTACATGGAAT
This sequence comes from Protobothrops mucrosquamatus, assembly GCF_001527695.2. Classification (NCBI taxonomy): domain Eukaryota; kingdom Metazoa; phylum Chordata; class Lepidosauria; order Squamata; family Viperidae; genus Protobothrops; species Protobothrops mucrosquamatus. Next base: position 271,478 of record NW_015386542.1, read on the forward strand.
GTCAGAACTATGAACTAGAACAAACTTAATATTATCATAGCAGAAATGTCAAAATGAGTGTTGACATTCTGAAAATCAATGCTGAAATAGACTTTTCACTTTACATCAGAGGAACATCAAAGCTTCTACTGCAGAGAAGAAAACCATAGAAGAAATGAAACAGCCATCTTTATTAACAAAATAACAAAATGATTTCTCTTTGAGTTCAAGCCAAAGTAATCAATATTACAATGTACTATGTCTGTTTTCACCTCACCTTAGAAGAAGCTTTATATCTGCTGCCACCTCAAAATGCCTTGGAAGGTTTCTTGCTGAGAAATGTTCTTCTCATCCTTCTTCCTCCATTATTCTGATGTACAAGCAAATCGGCCTAGATTCAACACATGAGAAGTCTCTTCCACTCGGAATAAAGTATTGACATGAGTACCTGAGATAAGATAGAAGTTTTAAAAGTATTTTAAAAGCATTGATGAACTTTGTTATATTTCACTATATCAGCATGGCTGCAAAGAAAACTGAGCAATAACTATAGGGCATTGAGGCCATTTTATCATTCAAAAGGCTCTACTTTGCCAGGGTATCATTTCTACCTATAAGATACAACTTGGACACAAAATTTAAAGGTGCTTTGGTCAACATACACAAAGCTCTGGACCAAAGCTCTTCCTGACATAAGCCCATATTCTGATGGAGGTAAAAGATATTGACAAATTAAGCACATTACTCACACTGTTTATGCGAACTCATATCTTATGTAACTGACTGAAAAGGTGGAAAATAGCCATACGTTACCTCATTTCTTTTGAAGTAGATATATTGTCCTACTCTTGATCTTTTGTACAATTGGCTGATGCATTTTTTTTGAGAGCTAATCTGAACAAATCTGAATTAAATGCTACATCTTTATTTTTTTATGCACAAGGAAAAATTCCATTGGGATTAAGTAGCTCTGAAAACAGGTCAGGCATTGTAAATCATACTGAGACTTTTAAATCATACTGAGATTAAGAGCTCTAAAATGCATCTGTGATGGATATTTGAATAAGACAATGAAAGCTATTGATAAATATTACCTATTCCAATTATCTTTTTTAAAGTATTGTCTTGTATCTTTGTATAACACTTGCTTTAATTGATTGTGCTTATCTTTACTTACCTCTAAACAATTTCATTACTTTTTTTTACTGATATAGTTTAAATTATACCCTTACTGTAGTATAAAATCTTATGTCATTAACAATGAGTGATCCCTAATATTAATAATGATAGTAATAATAATATTCTAACATCACATAGAAAGTAATACAGGTAGTCCTTTTTTTTCAGCTGCCTCATTTAGGATCCATTTGCAGTTGTGACAGTAATGAAAAAGTAACTTTGTGACAAATCCTTGCATTTACAATCTTTGTAGGTCTATAAAATAAAAGAAAAACCAAAATAAACACAGCCATGGTTTCACTCAATGACTGTTTCACTTAATGACCAAGCTGCTGGTCCCAATTGTGGTTGTTAAATGAGGTCTAGATGTAGAAGATAATAAAAGATAAGGAATCCTGAGAAAATGCATGAACATCCCATCAGAGATAATATAAAAATGTCAAATTAGGATACCAATGTGATGAATTTTTTTCCATTTAGTCTGCAAAAATGAAGATATACATGTATAACAGCATTCCTATTTGTGTTAATGCGGCTTATACAGATTTTGTACTCTGGGATTTAGGTGGAAATCCCCATTTATGACCATGGTGGCTATGGATGATTTATACTTGTACTTGTGGATATACAATCATTCATTTAGTTACTGTTCAAAATCACAATGGCACTGAAAAATTGACTTATGACCATTTTATATAAGTAGTCCTAGAATTACAAGTTACAGTGGCATTGAAAAAAGTGACTTATGAGCGATTCTCACACTTACAACCATTGCAACACCCCTATGGTCATGTGATCAAAATTCAGCCACTTGGCAACTGGCATGTATTTATGACGGTTGCAGTGTCTCAGGGTCATGTAATCACCTTTTGCGACCTTCTGACAAGCAAAATCAATGGGGAAGCCAGATTCACTTAACAACTGTGGCAAGAAAGATAATACAATGAGGCAAAGCTCACTGAACAACTGCCTCCTTTAGCAACAGAAATTTTGGGCTCAATTGTGACCATAAGCCAAGGATTACCTGTACACTTATGACTGTTACAGCATCCCTGTAGTCACATGATCAAAATTTGGACACTTGGCAACTGGCAGGTATTTATGATGATTGCAGTGTCTGGGGTCATGTGATCACCTTTGGCAACCTTCTGACAAGCAGTCACAACAACCATGTTACTTACTTAACTTCAGCGATTCACTTAACAACTGTGGCAAGAGAAGTCATAAAATGGGGCAAAATTCACTTAACAACTGTCTTGCTTAGCAATGGAAATTTTAGGCTCAATTGTGGTCATAAGCTGATGATTATCTGTAGGCACATGTGAGTAGAGACCCTTCAACAGAACTGCATGCATCAAAGACTCCATTAATGACATATGCTGCATGTCATCCCTTATAGACAAAAAATAATAAGCCACAACAGTTCATAGGAATTTGGTGATTTCCCTTGGAGGATTATGGACAACATATGTTAATCTCTTTCCTTCCGACCTGTTATCATTTCAGTTAAAAATCAAATTGCCAAATGCTATAATTAACTAGGAATTCTTTTTAAGCTAATGAAAAGATTTCTGCTATAGAGTTGATTCCATACTTTGCTTTATTGAGATAAACTAAGAATGAGTCATTTGGAGATGGAATGATATACAGTCCAACAAGAGAGGTCAAAATCAAGCTCTTCAACATCCATTGATTTTTATTTGTTACTTTGCTGATATTAAATTAAGGTGGTTGCAGTGATTCTCTTTTAGTTATAAAATGCAAATTAGATGTGTGGGTGCACTAATAAAAGGATTCAGAAATAATCTGAAGAAGAACGTAATGACAGCATATCGAACAATGGAGCACTCATTTGGAAAAATTGTATTCCACTTGTAGTGTCATTTGTTATGAAAGAGGCATCAGTAGTTCCCAATTTTTTTTAAAAAAAAACACCTGATGAGTGGGTTATGAATATAAAGTATTGGTAAGTAATTCTTGAAATAGTCCGATAATGGGCCAAAACTTTAAAAAGGTATTTTGATTTATAACACAGGCTACCTTAGTGTAAATTCCTGTGATTAGTTTTTTCTTTCAAAAGTATTTGCTTTCATATTTGATAAAGTATATATTTTTTCTGAATCAACCATACACCTAGTTTTTGCTCTGACATGTCATTGTAGTGGATATATTGTCAAGACATTGGAAAAGGCACCCCAGCAATCCAGCTGCTCTTTTAAAACATTCTACATCTTATGATTTTGAGTGAATTTGTCAGTTCCATTCATCCCTGCCCAATTGATAAATATATTTAGTTAACTTCTTGATTTTAGAACAACGGCTCATCTGGCCCCTTCATTATGTAATTCTTAAAAACTTGAACTGGAAGTTCTTATATTCTGTCAGTCCCAACATTTACAAAATAAATATCAACAGTAGGGAATAGCAGTTAAAGCTGTATAGATAGTTCTTGTTTAGCGATCATGGTTGGGACCTGCAACTTATCATTAAGCAAAGCATTTGCTAACTGAAACCATGATTGTGCTTATGATCTTTTCAGCTTTCCTTTGCTTTACAGACCTGAAATGCAAGGATTGGTTGCAAAGTTATTTTTTATCATCTTCATAACTGCAAATGATCACTATGCAAGGCAATTGTTAAGCAAAGTCTACCTGTATTTGAAAAGCAGTCAAATTTCATTACGTTTAATAGCTATATCTCCACTTTGCTTTCATCATATACAGTATAGTCCCTTTGTGAGGAAAGTGAGTTATTTCAAAATATGATAAATAAATAATAGTATCGCTTTATTCTTTAATTCAGTCACTTTGCAGTCTTCACATGTCAGTACAGTGGCTTTAGGTGCTCACTCAGGCATTATTTCAATGGCTTGACAAAGCCTGATGACTAAACCCTTAAGCAGCACAAATGACGCTTGGCATTGTGTTTGCATTCAAATGAATAAAAGAAACCTGTTGCTTTAAATCAAGCTTGCTGTGACTCTGGAAACAAAGTAAACAGTGTCTTGGTAAAACCTTGTTCCAAACACATAGTCTGATGACAGGTGCTCTGACTGAAGGTCATTGCTGTTCTCAAAAAGGATTTTCCCAGTCCAGGCCTCAGAACTTCACTGTAAGCTCTTTAAGTCACTTTAAAGAGTGAACAGAATTTGCAACTGTAAGTGAAAAGCTGTTGGTAGAAGATTTGGGCTGAAAGAGGAAGCGGCTTAAACAGCAATACTAGGTAAGTGAAAATGTTCTGTCTCTATTGTGAAGAAATGAGAACGGAATCTCAGACAGCTAAGAAGAATACAAGTCTAGAAATTCAGACTGTGTCAGGGAAAAGAAGCCAGTTCAAGGAGTCCCATATTCTAGTTTTTAGTCTTTTCAATACTTGCCCTGTTTCTTTCAATTTTTCTTTTACCATAGAATATTGGTTACAGCAGAAAAAGTGAAATGGTTGTGTGATGGTTATTGGTTATTGATTAATCTAGTTATCCATCTAGAATAGTGTTTCTCGATCTCGGCAACTTTAAATTGTGTAGAATTGGAGTCCACATATGTTAAAATCGATGAGATTGAGAAGTACTGACCTGGAAGGTCTTTTAAAAAGACCCCCCCTGTCCCAAAAGAAAGTTTTCCCCATTGTGGATCTTTGGATTGCCCAGAAACAAAAAAAAACCCCACTGTTCCTAAATCATCTGGCATGCTCTGACATCATTTATAAGAATATACTAAAATGAGAATTGCGATTTTTTTTTAAAAGAGTCAGTTTGCATGTGCATGTGTGCACACATGCGTGTGCGTATGTGAAAGAAATAAAAATTGATCCTTTGTTAGAAAAAAAAAGCGTTTTTAGTGTATGAGAGAAGAAGGCTGCATTCATGGAGGAAAAATAATTTTTGAAATTGCATGTAAGGCAATGGTAAATACAAATGCGATGGTTAAAAGGTCAAAAATCAAAAACCCTTAAATTTATAGTGTAATTGTATATTTTCATTGAATTGGAATAACCACCCTGAATTCAACAGTCCTGTAAGTCAGCATCTTACTTTGACTAAGCATGTATTCCTGTTATTAAAATATTATTCACTTTAAATTTGATAGGTATGGATGTACACATATGTAAATACTGAAGCTTTACTGAGTTAACAGGTTGGGATAAAGGCATACCAAGAAGTTATTGTTCTGACAACTCTGTGAATAATTTCAGTCCACACCCATTAATGTTCACATAGTTAAATAATCCTAAGTAATGCAAAAGAAATCCACAACTTTAAAGGTACTCTGTTTGAAACCAAAACAGAAATGTTAACAGACGTATCCATCTGCACAAGATTAGTTGACAATATTCTGGACTGGGAGGCCTAGCTTATGGCCACTCAAGCTTTGGTCACTTTCCAGTTGGACTACTGCCACACTCGCTATATAGAGCTGTCCTTGAAAACGCTCCATACATTATAATGCATAACTCATGCATTGTTGGGCACCCCCTGATTTGTGCATATTGCCTACCGTAGCTGTTGCACAAATCTTAGTTTCTTTCCAGGTGCAATTTAGGGTGCTGGCTATCACCTTTAAAGCCCTGCATGGCATGGGCCCAGGTTATTTGAGGAATCATCCCTGAGGGTGTCTGGCTGTTCCACCAGGTTGCATAGGGCAGGCCTGCTCCAGGTCCCTCAAATGTTGCCTTCTCACGAGACTAAGCAAGTGTGTATTTTCTGCAGCAGTCAGTGCCCCATGAAATACCTTTCCTTCTGGTCCAGAGACCCTCCAAACTTTCAGCCTTCTGGAATTCTGGAGAAAACTAGCTTTTCCCCCCAAGCATTGGGAAACACTGAAGTTAAGTCCAGGGATTATATACTGTATATTGATATATTGAAAAGCTTTGGTTGACGCACAAGGTTCTTCTTTTACTTTTTTTTTTTGAGAGGGGGATTATTGTTGTGAGCATACCAAAGTTGTGGCAATGAAGATGGATGGCCATATACAACAATATCCTATTAATTACAGTATATATTATAAATGAAATTCAGATAGAGCATTTTAAATAATCTGTTTTCCCTTGGAGCTCAGCCAACTCTGTGTCTTCATGTTTGCTAGAATACTTTTAAAATGAACATGTTTAGACTTGCTTTTAAGGGGCACAATTACGCTATCATGCAGAAATCTAAACAAGCAGGTAACATTGCCAGCTATCTTTTTCTCCTGTTTCTGACCCATACTTTTCCATCTTACATAGCAACACTCGTAATAAATTGTAATGATGTCAACATGACGAAACATGCACATCATGCAAAAGCTGCAATTATGTACTTGCTTCACAACTGATGCAAATACTTAAATCACACTTTCTGCATAATGACGTCATCATGCACATGTCATCAGTTGACCCTACCATGTCCTCTGCTCATGGCCTTACATATTTCTTTATGTTTGCAGTATCTTCTGATTCATTTATCGCTATTTTTGTCCCTTTCCCTCACACCACTTTCTCCTACATCTCTTTCTGTCTGCCCAATTTCATCCATGCTTCATATTTGTGAGCCTAATTCACTGCTACAGGTCATCATAAGATAGTAGATCCTTTCAGATGTTACAGTAAAACAACCTGCTTCAGAGGATGGGGAAGTCTCCTTGGCTGAAGGTGTTGAAACAAAAGCTGGATGACTATCTGTCAGAGATGTTGTAGTAATGTATTTCTCTTCTGCACAGAAGATTGAACTAATTTTCCAGTATCCCTAGCAATCCTGCACTCAACGTTTTGAACAGCAAGCAGCCCTACCCTCTCCACGTTGCACTAGTGACATCACTGAGGTTCTGATCTCCATGCTTATAGGAGAACTATCCAAACAAGAGGGCTTTTGTATATATTAAAAGGTTTCCACGTGAGCTGGCCTTTGATAGTTCAATTAAAGTTTTATTACATTACCTGGGCATGTGAACTAGTGTTCAGTTTCATAGAGTAGTGAGAGCAAAGCATTCAGTGTTATTTCTGATTACTGCTTTTAAAATTTTAAATGGCTTAGAACTTAGTTACAGAGGCTGTGCCTCTTGTAGCATGAGTCAGACTGCTATAAGATCACTTGAGGAACTACTATTGTGAAAACTGCTGGCTTCAGGTGAATAATAAACTTCTGACTTTTCCCCCAAGGACTTCCTGTTGAAAAATGCACCCTCTGGAGCTCAGTTTCCCAAGGATCAAGACCTTCCCTCCTTCCTTCCTTCCTTCCTTCCTTCCTTCCTTCCTTCCTTCCTTCCTTCCTTCCTTCCTTCCTTCCTTCCTTCCTTCCTTCCTTCCTTCCTTCCTTCTAAAAACAAAGATGTTTCTCATAGGTTTTCTGTACAGTTTTCTATTAATAGGCTTTTGCTGCTTTTACCAATGAGTTAAAGAATAATGGAATTAAAAACAAGACAGAATTCAAATATGAACTTTTTTATGCTTAAGTTGGGCTCTATACATTTTGACTTTAGTCTGCTACTGACATATTTATTTTCTTTATATAATAGATAAAGCTTTGGCAGATCTCTGACCTATAACTGGATAATACAGGAGGAATTGTTTGATGTAGGGAGGATATAATTAAATTTAGTAGATGGAAAAGAAAGAAAAATGTATTTTATTTCATCTAAGTCCCAACATGTTTCACTGGTTGCTGCAACTGGCTCTTGAGTCTTAAGCAAGATCACTGAACAAGTTTTCTGTGTTGCTTTATTACCTTCTAGTGTTTTCCCAAAGTTTTACACCCCTCATCTGGCAGCCGTACTGTACACTGTGTCTCTAATTATATTTGCCCCATGTGTCCACCTGCAGGAACTTGATATTGCTCATTGATATTTGCTATGAAATTGGTAACTGTATATACACCAATCCAAGTATGAACATGGCAGCCTTGAATGTTAGTAGAGCATTTGGAAAGAACAAAAATAAAAATAAAAATAGATGGGCAGTTTTAAGCTAACAACACTGAGCAATTAGTTCCTTATTGTAAGTAAGAGGAAGGAACCTGAAATTGCCAGTACATGTTTTATGCAACTGAAAACCTAGCTGTGTTTTTTTTTCTGTCATCAGGGTGTGGACAGGGTGATAGGTAACATAACAATTCATACTTTGAATTCTTGTAGACAGTTCCTGAAATCCTGTCAGAATAAACTGAAGAAAAAATATGCACAGGTGTAGCTTGAGGAATAATGATGAATACAATTAAAATAATGACAAACACTTTTTACATTTGAAAACATACATGTGGCCTGTCTCTTTTAGAAAATAATGCTATATTTATTGAACTATTGGACTGAGAAAAGATATGGACATGAAAAAGAGGGGGATTTTTTTGCTTCTTATTTTAATGAAAATCAACTAAATTCATACTTCCTAAATTAACATTTCATTTTTCCAGATTATGAGAGGTAATTAATTGATCCAAGTATGAATACAAAAAAGTATGAAGTAGAAAAAATGGTGTAAAATGCAATTTCATAAATAAGTATATGAAAATGATTGTAAATAGATTATCTAAATTTTGTGCACTTTTTATTTTGTTTTGATTTACTATAAACATTTAGAAAAGAACACTGCTATTAATAGGAACCAGCATGGGATAATCAAGAATAATTCCTTATCTCTTTTTACGCCAGAGTGATTAGTTTAATAGTCCAAGGAATGCTGAAGATGCATCAAAATTTGCTCAATAAATTTATGATAAATTATGATATGACAACCTTATTGACAAGATGGATAAGTATAAGCTAAATGGCATTGCAGTTCAGAGCATTTGCAACTGATTAAACATCTGTAACCAAAAGTAGCTTAAGCATGGTGTTTCAGCAGCTTGGAGCAAAGTATTGAGAAGGAACCCCCCAAGGCTTAATCCTTCATCCTGTGCTATTTAGCATCTTTATAAAGAATTTATGAAGTGGAAGGAATGTAGGAATGTTTACCAGATTTCCAAGTGACAGCAAGCTAAGAGAATACCTTAGAGGACAAAAATCATAATTCAAAATTACCTTAACAGGCTTGAACATTGGGCCAAACCCAACAGGATGAGGTCTGTGACAAGAATAAGGACCTCAATAGGAAAAATCAAATCATAAGCATGGGGAGATTTACCTTGGAGATGTGTGTGAAATCTACATGTACTAATTGTCAGGCACAAACAACCAGGTTCACATGTAAAGTTTCAAAATTACTGATTTATTGCTCAAGCCTGTGCTCAGAATCTAATAGTATGCACCTACAGTATGTAAAACTAGATAAGGGCCAGCAGCATTCAACAGGGGTTGGACTTTGTCCTTTTGTGACTATGTAAAAATTCTAAACTGATGCCTTGCTTGATTCCTCCCCTGACTCTGCCAGTCTCTCTCCTACACAAAAGGACCTGTTAGTAGCAAGGGAGCAAGTGTATTACAATGCTATCATATAGACTCTATCCTTTATGTATATCCATGTGACATTGCAACACAAGTACAAAAAGGCATGTGGCACTACAATGTACATTTCATCATTTTGTGTCATAATAAATAAGTATGGATATCTAGACATGTATAGTGCATCAACTCAACAAGTCAGTGTAATCTTGGCCTGCAATAACTGAACCACCAAATTTCTATATGCAGAATTTGAGATAGACCATGCTTGCTTCCTCCAGAGCTGATGCCTGAAAAATAACCTTAAAGCATTTGAAAGACTGTATTTAACTGTATTATTACCAGGCATTAATCATTTATGTTTATGCCTAACAAATCTCTCAGTGAAGACTGTGACCCTCATTTTTGTACAATTAGTAGTTAGATTTTTCCCCCCCTAAACAGTAAGAGATTCCACAAGAGTTATGGAGAAGGCAACAAATGCATCAGTACACAGAGGCATGGCTATTGGTTTGCAGTTAGTTTTGGAGGATGAAACTCCATTTACTTCACTGCTAGCACCATGGAGACAACATAGCATATAAATAGAATGGGAGTCAGAATATACTGATGCTTAACATCTTGCTGGATGAGAATATGAACTAACAAACTATTTTGGCTGTAACATCTAGCTTGCATCAAAATCAGGTCTAACTCGCTTAATAACCATCTTATTTAGCAATGGAACTTCTGGTCTCAGTTATGGTTGTAAATCAAGGACTACTTGCATGGGAACCACCAATCAATATTTACTTTCAATGACTTAGCAACTGTAAGTTTAATATAATAATTTCTGAGGGGCAGATAATGTCATGGCTCTGCTGGACATGTCATTTGATGAGACAGGGGCACCTAGGGAAAAGAGTCTTGGTGTGAGTGATTCAAGTAATGGTGCAACCAATGACTCTACTGCAATTGAAGAAATTCCTACAAGCCCCCAGGGTGCTTGCCTACCCCCATGACAGCCTCTCCAAGTGTAAAATTCAGCCACTCGGTCCTAAACAGAGGCATGTGATGAAGATTTAATAGCAGAAAGCAGGTGAAGCAAGCCTACAGCAGAGCCAATGTTGAAGAATAAGCTGCCCCAGTTATGTATTGGGTAGAGATACAGCATGGCTGATTTCTTAGCCTTACTCCCTAACAATGTTTCAAGTCTCAGCTATCATGTTGGTGAGCCACCCAGAGTTAGTTAGAACATGGGGCTGGGGGTGGAGACTATATAAATATTTTAAATAGATAAATAGGTGTTTGTTTGTTTTTGCTGTGCTGGGCATTCTATCTCACTTTATTGGATTCTTGCCTTTGATCTATGCCAAGTTTTAAAATATTGGTAAAATATTGGTAAAAAGGATTATTTTCTTAAAGTTCAACCTGAATTTGCATGTCACTGGACTGTGGCAGGTATCCAGCTTGCAATCTTGTTGGCTGGCAGTCAATACTCCCAGCACGTAAAAGATAAGGAGTGGCTCTAGAGCATAGTCTACAGATAGCCCTCAATGTATGACTGGTTGTTTAACCAGTCAAAGTTATCATGGACTTAGAGAGAGAGGGGGGGGGAGGGGGGGGGGAGGGAGAGAGAGAGAGAGAGGGAGAGAGAGAGAGAGAGAACCTTCCACAAAGTTACTATTGCCGCCCTCCCTCCATTGATCATATTTCAGGTCTTTGGTAACCAGCTTGCATTTACGATGAGTTATAGCATTCTGTGGTCCCATGACCGAGGTTTGCAATGCTTTTTTGCCATTTTCTGGCAGAGAAAAAGCAAAAAATGCCCATTGAATATGCTGGATTTACTTAAAATCTGCAGTGACTCACTTTATCACTGTTAAAAAAAAACCAGTTGTAAAATTAAATCCAGTCATGTGGTCATTTTCCCTTTCCCCTTCTCTCAACCCTTCCTTCATATATCAGTTTTGTAAATGATTTTCAGTGTATGATCAAACTACTCCAATGTCTTATTTCATATTACTTTTACATTCACTCCAATTCATTTGGTGCCCATTCATTCCTGGTCTTATCTCTTCTTGTTTTATTACACACAATTTTTAAACATTTACCACAAACCATAAATTTAACTAATTCTGCATTCAGTTTCCTCTAACACGTCCATGTAACAAAGTGGGAAGAAGCAAAAGATTATACATAGCTGTTTTTATTTCTTTTGACAAACATTCATTCCTTGAAACAGATCACATGCTTACAGAAACTTTCTATTAACCTTTGGACATCTGAAAATGTTTATAGCTAGTCCCCACTTAATAACAGTAAAATTCTCCTCTTCAATTATGTAGCCCTTGAGTAGACTCTGAATTAAAGTACTTAACAATGCCCCTCTCTGGTGTTCCTGTCCTTCTAACTTAGCTATTCCAAAATCAAATAATTTTCACCAGTGGTTTTTTTCTAAAAAAAAAAAAAAAAGATGCCAGGACTCACACACATCATACAACCTGCCTTGCCTACCCTACAAGGTTCCATCCAAAAAAGGTGCCGGAACTCCGTTCTGGGCGTTCTATGAGAAAAAAAAGCCCTGATTTTCACAGGGAATTCATTTAGAATTTATGTGTCAGTGACACAAACTGTCAGAACGGCACAAAAACTTTTAGAAAAATATAACACCGATGCACTCTCCAATTTCCCATTCCCTGTGCAATTTGCTGTGAGACTATATTTGCATCCTATTGAGTATTGTGGATTTTCTGAAACTGCCAAAGGCTGACCCTTTAGGACAGACATATCAAACTCGCGACGTCACGTGACGTTGCACGACGTATCGGAGCTTTTCCCCCATTGCTGGCAATGGGGTGGGCGCGGTTTCGTCGTGACACGTCCAGCCCGCGGGCCGGCAGTTTGACACCCCTGCTTTACGAAAACCCTTCTCAATAAAAACAAAAACAAAAACAGTAAACTTAATTTGAATTGCTTAATATTGTTTCTACCAGGTTCTATTTGTTTTTTTTCTTTTATTTCTCCTCTAAGTGGCTTCTTCTGGATGTGGTCACTTGATATTCATGTTATCCATTTTATTTGTTGGGCTGCCAGTTAAGGTCAAAGGTCAAATTACAGTTAAACCACAATTTAATAATCATAGCTACTTGTCTCCCACCTCACATTTTGGATTGCTATATACAAGAACTCAGAAGTTTGTTCTTTGCTTGAGTTAGGAATATAATAAAGAAATTTATGAGTAAGCCCAGCTATTTTTGGTAAAGCATGATATTGAGGAACAAGGAAAGTGAAGATGAAGGATACATCATTTTTTTCAGAAGCTGTGAAAAAGTTGTCTGATTCTATTTGTTTTCTTTAATTCAGTTTAAGAAGATTGCAGTTCTACTGCCATCTTACTTGAGCAAAAGCCTCCCTGAATTCAAGTGGGTTCACATCTGAGTAGGTGCTTATAGGAATGCAAGGAACAATTTAGCTAAACATTTTATATAGTTTTACATTGGCTAGAAAAAAAGGAAGGTGGGAGTTGTGGCTATCTGCTACATTCTTTGAATAGATCAGTGGTTCTCAACCTGTGGGTTGGGACCCCATTTGGGGTCGATCGACCATTTCATGGGGGTTGCCAAGCAAGGCTGTCCGCCATTTTTTTTGTCTGCCATTTTTCCCCCCTTTTCCGGCGGGTGCCTTACCTCCCTTGGGCTGGGCCAGCTGGTGGTCGGCCTGCTCCGTCTCTGCCGCTTGCCAGCTATGCCTCGGCCGGTGCAGGGGGCGGAACCACGCATGTGCGGCGCTCCCGGGCAGGGAAAGTCCTCGACTTACGACCGGTTGGGTAGTCCTCAACTTATGACTGGTTTAGTCCTCAACTTACGACCTGTTTAGTCCTCGACTTACGACCGGTTGGGGTCGCGGCATTAAAAAGGTTGAGAACCACTGGAATAGATGTTTTCTTGTTTAAGTCTCTGTGCTGTAATATAGGCTTACCTGGAATTAAGTCACATTCTGAGCTCTTCCTATTCACTAGTTTTTTAGGTGGCATAAAGGATACCAGCATAATGTACTGCCTGAAATGATTGGTGAAGCACATCACCTTGTATACAGGGTAAAACTGCTGTTAATTTAAGGGGAAAGCTAGAAAGTAAGAACTGACTAGCAATGTTTGACTTAGGACTGCCTGAAGTATTTGCTGAGGATCAATGGAATGCAAGAAAAAAGTAGTTTCTGTGGCATCTTTGTGTTGTGGTTATGTGCAAGTCAGGAAAGATCATGAATCATTAATAGGCACATAAAATGCAGCTTTTTTGACTCAGCCACTTTCATGGAGAGGCACGTGGAGCTGATGTGAATAGAAGTGTTGCACCTAATTGATATCTATCTTATTACCAAATGTACAAATATTATTTCTTTAGGGCTTCAGGGACCAAATGTGTATCTTGGGGGAGGGAAGAGCAAAACAAACAGTGCATATTATGCTACTCTGGAAATCATAATGAAATAACCAGGAGCCTGTGCCTGATTTTGAAAATGTTGGCAAGCTTGACTTATTCCTTAGTAATCTTATCAATAAGTAGTGAAAAAGGCCACCCAGATTACATTTCTAACTACTCCTCTTGGGATAAAAGAATATTTATTTATAAATGAAATATCCACAAAATTCCAGAGAAATGGGGATCCCATAGGATTGTTACACTGTATGTAAGATATTGGTTTGTTTTTTTTTCATGTTTTTTAAATTTGCATTTGTGTTTAACTGTTTGTGTATTTGTGTTTAGTTGTTTAAGATTAAAAACAGTTAAACACATATTGTTATTTTACTTATTTGCCACCCAGAATCACATTTTTGAGATGGGCAACTATATAAACCTACTCAATCAATGTTCTACCAAGTAGAGTCCAATTCTCTCCTTCACCTTCCCTTCCACCATGCATAATTCATGTGAGACTGAATATACAGGTAGTCCTCAACTTACAACAGTTTGTTTAGTGACCATTTGAAGTTACAGCAGCACTGAAAAAAGTGACTTGTGACCGTTTTTCACATCTATGACCGTTGCAACACCCCCACGGTCTTGTAATCAAAATTCAGATGCTTGGCAACTGACTCATATTTATGACTCTTCCAGTGTCCTGGGGTCAGGTGGTCCCCTTTTGCAACCTTCTGACCAGCAAAGCCAATGGGGAGACCAGATTCATTTGACAATGGTGCTACTAACTTATCAACTGCAGTGATTCGCCTAGCAACTGTGGCAAGAAAGATCATAAAATGGGGCAAAACTCACTTAAGAAGGTGGAGATGCTGCAACAGAAATTATGGTTGAAAGTTGAGGAATGCCTACGCTGTAGAGGTCTTTGAATGCTGGGGGTAGTTGGCATTTTGAGGCCCCCTCCCTCCCCACCTTTTAACTATTTATTTGAAGAAATTGAGAGAGAGAGAGACTCAAAAGTTTTCATCTTTGTTTTATTAATGGTTAAATCATACCACTGATATTTTTTGTGCATTCAGTTTCAAGAAAACGTTCAGCATTGAAGCAAGGGATGAATAATCTAGACTTCTTTTTCTATATTTATTCTAAACATTTAATACCTTATTTTAACGGAGTGATCTCTGTTGAGGTTTTGGGGAATTGCCTTGAAAGACAGGAGGAATTGCTGCTACCAAGGCAATGATCAGACAAGCACAGGATGAACCCGTGCCAAGAAACAAGCAGGCTCAGGGAGACCTCTCCCTGATTCAGTGAGGGAGGAGGAAAGTTCATTCAGATTTGCAAGATATATATATATAACATTGACTTCTTAGTCTGATCTATCTTAAGGATTGACAGGTCTAGTATAGTCCCATTCTAGATGTACATCAGGGGTAGACACATTGTTTAACTTTCTTGGCATCTGTGATAAAAACTACCGTACAAAACTACCCCAAAAGTACTTAGATCTATATGCACATGAGATTATATTTCCAACATCCGAAAGACTGGTTTTTTAATGGCAGGAATGTGCTGGAGGGTTAGGAGACAAAAGTCTTTAGCCAGTAACTGATTATGGTTTAGTCAATTTCAGGTAGCAGAACAGGCTGGGAAAGGAAGGGTAGAAATCATCTAATTAAGCTCACAAAAGGGAGCTTGTTAACTTGCCTTAGCCCTTATTACAGAAGTGCTGTTGTGAAGAAAAGCTGCTCATGAAGAGATACTCAAAGCCTGGACAATATTTGATTTTAAGACTATGCCTATTGAAGAGAGGACATAAGGATAAAAAGGAGGATATGCGCTCTTTTGCTGGACTTCTGGTAACCCTAGTCAAAACAGACTTCCCTATTGCTCAGACTGACTTATTGTATATCATCTAACTTTGCTGAAGGAAGAGAGGCACATGGCATAAGAGACCAACTCTGGGAAATAAAATTTTGGTTTAGGATTTTAATCTGGTTACCTAATTTTTTTTATCTATTTCCAGCCTCTCTTTAGCTTATTGTTAAAGATAATCCTAGATCAGAAATGTGTTTCCTCATGGACCTTGTGCTTGAATATTTTAAAATATTATTTGTAGTGTTTTCCATTTTAAAAAAATAAATTCTATTGAAGTCCGAGCTAAATTGCAGTGTTAATACATAACTTTTCCATGTAAATGCAGTTCACAGTAGTGCAGATTGTCAGATCAAGATAGTTGTGAATCATATCCAGATTAATGTTTTGAAAGTATTATGAATGAGCCTTCTTTCAATTAATGTGTCAAACTGTTTAATGATCTTAAAGGGGTGTAGAATTAAGAAGAGTATCAATTTCTAAATTGTTATCAAGCAACAATTTATTCTTCATATAAAAATATATTGTACTCTCTTTTTTTTCATTCTCAAGCTGAGAGATCTGATGGAATGTACAAAACTTCCTCGTTTGCTTCCTTGTTATTAAAGAATAAAAATTGTTGCTATGGAGAAAGAAAAACTGGAAGAGGTACAAGGACACCACCGTGGGAGATCAGCCAATGGTATCCAGAAGGATAGTCCTCCACAGGCAATATCAAGCCTGGACTTGATCTCTGATGATGATTCTGAGGCATCTGACAGTAAGACCGAGAAAGAACCAAAAACACGTTACATTCCTATTCGAAGAAATTCCATATATTATCGTTCTATCAGAGTTCGAAACAAAAAGAAAGCAAGGAGTAGTAAAGAAGTTCAAACAGAACATCTTGAAGGTAAGTAGCTGCCTAAGTGGATAGCCTTACTTCTTTTCCCATTGAGATTAAAAATTATGGATACTAATAGGAAAAGCAGGGGAAATGAGACAATGTCAGTCTACATGGACTCTAGAATCTGGGTGCTCCTTTCAGACATCTGTTGGGTATCAAGTTACAGTAAGTCTGAAAGGGCAAAAAAAAAGGTTTGAAAAGAGAAAGCCAACCATGGCAAGATCTGATAAATTTTATTTAAGTCTTAATTTACTTTGCCAAACCTGCCACAAATGAAGGAAAAGAAATTACCACAATATTTTATACAAATGAGGAAACGTATATCTTTACTCCAAAGTAGAAATGGTATCATAGAAATGAATCTTCAAAAGCGTAATAGAATATAATTTTAAAAACTTGGGTGATAAGTAACTCAAATCCATATGGATTTCTGCTTCTCAACATCACAAATAAATGATTGTATTTAACATTTATGTACACAATTCAGTGATTCAAAGCGATTTACTTATTCATTCATTTATTTAAATCTTGACTTTATTATTTTTATAAACAACTCAGGGTTGTGACTGTATCAAATACACTCTCCTTCTCTTATTTCCCCCCTAACAACAACCCTGTGAGGTGGGTTGGGCTGGGAGAATGATTGGCCCAAAGTCATCCAGCTGGCTTTCATGCCTAAAGCAGGACTTGAATTCATAGTTTTCTAGTTTCTAGCCTGGTGCCTTCATGACTAGACCAAACTAATGCTTTTGTTCCTGCCAAGAAGTGTTGCTCTGATGCCCACTTAAAGTCCATTATTTTTCCAAAAGAGGGAGGAGGCCCCCTAAGAAGTGACAAGTGTTTTTTCCTTCCTTGGGACAGAGATTCATCTTGCTCCATATTACAATATAGGTAGTCCTCATTGGTTTAGGGACCATTCAAATTTACAATGGCACTGAAAAAAGGGAGTTAGGACCAGTTCTTGGGCTTACGACTGTCACTGTATCCTCACAGTCGTGTGAATCAAAATCTGGGCTCTTGGAAACTGGCATGTATTTACGATGGTTGCAGTGTCTCAGAATCATCGCTATTTGTAATCTTCCCAGCTAGTTTCAACAAGCCAAATCAACGGGCAAAACCGGATTTGTTTAATGACCAATTAATTCACTAAACAACTGCAGTGATTCATTTAACAACTGTAGCAAAAAAAAAAAAGATTGTAAAAACCCACTTAGCAGCTGCCTTGCTTAGCAACAGAAATTCTGGTTCCAGTGGTGATCATAAGCTGAAGACTTCCTCTATCATTTGTCATAAATGACCAGGCCCTTATTCCTTATTCCTATGGCAGATCTCTGTGTAGATCTCTCTTTCACTGCAATATTGCGAGCAGACAGCCTAAAACTAAAATCTACTACTTAATATTCTATTCCTGTCCTGAATATAGTCTCTTTGGATGAAATAAGCTTTTCTGTGTGCAAGGCAGACATCTTCTCCACCCTGTCAAGGCAGTGTGCAGACAGGAAACCATGCAGCTTTCCTCACTGAATCACCTGGATTCCAGACACTCGCTGCACCAAGCCTCTGACCTGCATTCAGCCGAGTCATTGCAATTGAAAACAACACGACCCTTTTGGACTCTGGTACCGTAGAACAATCTATCTGGGGAAAAAGCCTGCTCTCCAGTGGATGGAAGGTGTAGCCTTCAAGTTTTGCTGTCCTGCATACTCTCTGCTGTTTCTTTGTTGAACTAGTGTTTGTTCACCTAAAAAGCTGAAGAGGAATCCATACGTTCTCCAGAACCGCTGGCTTCATTAGGAGGCAGTGAGTCTCTCTGTCTCTCTCTCTCTCAGTTAATATTTATTCAAACTAGGAAAGAGTAAGTTTCAGCTTCCAATCTCAGTGGATTACTGCCCACCCCCAAAAGACCTAAATCATTGACCAATGGGGAATTACTTCTTGCAGCGTTGGCTAAAATGAACAGACAATAAGAATGGGTGAGCTTTTTATCTTTTAGCTAATATTTTGAGAACGTTGAAATATTGTTTGTTTACAAAATTGAATTAGGCTCTGTTACTATACCATCAAAAGTGGGCATTTGCTTTCTTTGGAAAGGAGCTCTGATCTTATTTGTTTAGATTTATTGTTTGTGATTTATATTCACCTTTCCTGCCAGTTAGGAAGCCATTGTTTTTTTTTCCCGGGGGGTGGTGGTAGTAGGAGAAATAATGTTGTCTACTGCCAAGAGTAAATCTGAATGAAGAATTATTGTCTTCTACAAGAAAAAATAACGAGTTTGGCACGGGGAGGGTGGAGGCTAGCTGGGATTGCATAGTTAACTGGCCACAGGATCAACTGTGTCCTAGTATCAAGGTCAAAGGGGTAGCTGATTCTGGATTGACACTTTTGCTGGTCAAAAATAAGCACAGACAGAACACATACAGTAAAATGAAAATGTATTCTAGACTTACAGAATGAGATGTTATGTGTAAAGAAAGCAGGTTGAACAGTAAATAAATTATGCAAATGCTAAACTGAACATACATGTGTATATTTTAAAAATAGCTGAGAAACAAGTTTCTTTTTACTAGTTTCATTTTAAAAGTTCATTTGAGTCTTATTACCTTATTTAGCATATAAGGAAAGAATGAAGACACGTCTCAAGAGAATGTACTACATTTTTAAGGCACCAAATCTTACTTGCAGAATGTTGTACTCATGTTAGAAAGGCATCAAAGAAGGCATAAAAGTGATATGCAACAAATGACCAACAAATGTATATTTAATTGCAAAATTAACTATGTTAATAAAGGGCCCTAAAATACAAAGTATCACGGTGCATTTACCCCACGAATCAGATTAGGTTACATTTAGTGCTTTAGTGCTCATTTTAACGACATAATTTTTGAATAATATTGTCCTGCCTACATCAAGGCTGCCGGGCTGCCAGTAACCAGATGAAAAAGGCACGAAATCAATAACTAACAGGAGGCTTGTGCATAAGATTCAAAGAAGAAGGTAGGAAAAGGCAGCCAGTTCCAAAGGGAGTTTCTGTGGTCAGTTCAAGAACTAGAGCAGGGGTAGTCAACCTTGGCTCTTTTATGACTTGTGGACTTCAATTCCCAGAATTCCTGAGCCAGCTTAGCTGGCTCAGGAATTCTGGGAGTTGAAGTCCACGAGTCATAAAAGAGCCAAGGTTGACTACCCCTGAACTAGAGTATCAGTGGAGAGGGAAGATAGGAGCAGGGCAGAATATAATAATGAAGTGATTCAGAACTGAGTTCTTGTTAAGTTAGAATTGTCCCAGACATATTCCAGTTGTCGGCTGTTAAGGAAGCATCAGCTTCTTTGTTTGTGAGAAGCCAGAGGAGGATTTATCTGGCTTTTGAGGAGCTGCTTATCTCCAGCTTTTGGCATGGGATGGCAGCGGGAACGAGAGCAGTAGGATTCACCTGTGTTCTGCAGCTGCCATTGGAGTAACCACATGGACCAGGGGCCATTTTGCCAGTTTCTTCCATCTTGGTGGATTGCAGCTCCCAGGTGAAAACAGAATGGTCCAGGGTGAGTTGGGTTGGGTAGAGTGGGTAGCATTGACACGAGGTTTTGCAAGATGGTGGTGAATTGGTTCCTGAGTAAAGGGATGTTGAGTGTGAGGCAGAAGCATCCCTGAGGCTGGTACCAGTCACTGTTAGTATCGTTGATACGTTGGGTGGTATGTTGGTGCTCTTTGGTATAGGAGTAGAGCAGCTAGGCTCAGAGAAGATTGGTTGGATGGGGAAGGAGGGACAGGTAAGGGTAATGATTAGAAGAGGGAGATGGGCTGCTCTTGGGGAAAGTGACCTCAATATTTTGAATCAGAGCATCTTCCAGCCCCTTGTAGTCTGCCCTAAGGCCTGATAATCAAGGCTTCAGAGACACTGGCTCCTGACTGCTGTTATTTAATACACAGTTAACCTGTAATAAAATTAGCCTCACCCATGATTTAATTGTGGGTGAGAAATCTGACGTTGTTTGCATCATCAAAACCTGCCTGTGTCTAGAGGAAGGGTTTGCCTGTCTGAGATGTGCCCTGCTGCATTTTGTGTGTAGCATTAGCTGTAAAGCCAGAGTTAGGATGGAGGTATGGCAATTGTTACCTAAGAATCTGTAACAGTTGTCAGGGCCACTACTCCACAGACTGTCTAATGCAGACATGTCAAACTCGTGATGTCACATGACATCATGCAACGTATCGGGACTGTTTTCCTATTGCCGGCAATGGGGTGGGCGCGGCTTCCGCATGACACATCCGGCTCGCGAGCCAGCAGTTTTACACCCCTGGTCTAATGTAAGATCCTCTTGGTAAAATTGTACTACAGGAATCAGAAGTCACTGTTGCTAGCACTGATGATGTTATCTAGGTTGGGTATTGAGACATCTGCAAGAAAACAATTAAGCACAGAGAGCACTAAGGATGCCTCATTTCAACCCTGTGCTACAAATATTCTCCTTTATTGGTATTGCTTGTATAGCAGCCTTCCGGTTACATAGCAAGCACCTTATTGGAGCTGCTAGAGTCTGTGGCTTGGTTGAGACTGGAGTTCCCCAATCTTAAATTTCCAGTGGATTTCAGGCCCTCCTTGTGTATAGCTTGGAACTGGCTTAGCAATTCATGGTTACTGTGGACCTAAGTCAAATTAGCCCTGGCCTGACTACAACAAAGGCCATACATACAGTAGACCTGGTTTTTAACTAAGGGCATTTGGAATGGGATCTGGAATCAGTGATGTTACCATTGGTCTCTTGCCATGAACAGATCACTCCCTGCTGGCTCTAGAGTTCTGTGGTATCATTCCTGCCCATAGGGAAGCAGGACCTATCAAATGGTTTATCCTGGCATCTGATGGACCCTACTGACTTCCACAGGGAGATTGGGGTTGTTCCTTGGGCTCTGGTAGGGTATGACTGAAGCTTTAGTTGCTGCTTGAAATACAGGTAGTCTTCAACTTACAACAGTTCATTCAGAGCCGGGGATCCAGCTGTATGAGTCTATGGAGTTGCCTGAGGCATAGTCTTCTCTTCTCAGTCATCTTGGAGGCGTTTAAACCTATTGGCCCTAATTAGGTATATAGGATTTTTTTATCTGTGACTTTGGCCAACTGTGTATTAGATCCCTGTCCCTCCTGATTGATTAAATTCTCCAAGTAAAAAACAACCAGCTGGATCCAGGAGGTGAGGAATGCTTCTCATTCCTGGACAAGAAAGCCTTAATCACCTCTTGTTTGGATTACTGTAACAAACTTTACATGGGGCTCTCCCTGAAGAGCATTTGAAAGCTGCAGATGATCCTGAAGACCGCAGCACAAGTAGTTTATGGTGCTCTCGATACACTAATATAACATCTCTGCTCTGTGAGCTGCAGTAGCTCTCAATAGGCTTCTAGAAACAATTCAAAGTGCTAAATACTACCTAGAAAGTTCTATAAGGCATAGGACCAGGCTATTTGTGGGATTGCCTGTCCCCAACTGTTTCTGCCTGCTCCCTAATTCTAGCATGGAGGGAATACTCTGGGTCCCTTTGATCAATCAATGCCATCTTGTTGGACCTACAGCTGTGCTTTTTCCATGGCTGCATCTGCAGAGAACAGCATCTCCTCCCAGAGATCCACATGGCGCCGAGCCTGTTAGCACTGAAGATCTGATTATTCCTCCAGGCATTTGGGTTAGTAAGTTAAGTGAGTTCTCTTGGTGACGTGGCTTTTTGTTTTGAGTGTTATTGTTTAAACCAGGGCATCATAGATATTGTGCTCATGGTTTAAATCTTTATATGTCACTCAGAATCCCTGCTGTGATATAAGCAGTTCTATAAATCATATTTTTTTTTAAAAAAAAACACCTGATGGCCCTACTTTTGCATTTGAGCACATTTGACCATGACCGTCCTGACTCCTTTGTGCTTCTGTTTCTAGGACTACTGAGGTCTATAGTACATCCAATTGTTAGCTTTTTCTTCTGAAAGCATCACAACACACATTACTTTCATCATTCTGTTCCATAAAGCAAAAAATATGAAATCAGAGGAAGCCTTTCAAACAATATAATTTTTTCTGTGAAAAGAATGAGGTCCTAAAGCTTGGGATTTTTGTAGGAATATACCCAGATAAATATACTATGTTTTCTTCAGTATTTTGGAAAATATATAAAAATATGTATCAGCCTTCCCAGTGAGTATAACTATGATCTCTTTCTTGTTCCTCTTAATTGCAAATACTTACTTATAAACACTTTTTTTAGAACACAAAGGCTCACTCAAAAATGGTAATACCAAAAATGAGCTTCTGAACAAAGAGGAACTGTTGCATATATTTCACAAGAGTCTGTCTCTACACGGAAAACTGAATATGACAGTCACAGAAGAACAATGGTTTCAAAGGTAAGGAAAATAATATCTTATTTCCCTAAAATACAGAAATAAAATAGAAAAGGTGAAATTATATTTTATTAAAATTAAAACTGGTTAGTCAATATTGTCTTCCCATTTTGATTTCTCTGTTCCTTTTTTTTTTTTTTCTCTGTCCTCTATCCTCTTAGTTCGGTTCAATTCAGTTTTACTTTTATTTATTTAATCTCTTTAGCCAAATTGTTTGACTCCCCCTGAGAGTCAAGACTGGCTTATTGTCTAGCAGTTCAGAGTTTCGATGGCATTTTAATAAGGAACAAATGAAAGCCAGAATGGGAACCATGATGGTATAGGAATACTTTTAAAAGTACTCCTTTGGTTGGTTAGGTGGACCTACAACAAATTAGCAAAGATGACAGGATTTTTCTCACACCTTAGTCACAAATAGGGTTGCCCACGGCACCAACCGAACCTTCTCCACTGCCTATCAACCAACCAATCTGCCTGCTTCCCCATCCCTGTACAAGATAAGAAGATAGAATTTGATTGTGCCTGCTGGCTGTTTATGGGAATGATGGTCTAGGACAGAAGTGGGCAATCCAAGATGGTTTCCAAAGTGTGCAGGGCCAAAATATTTGTCCCAATTCTGAAACTATGTGGAGAAGGACCCAAAGAATATCATAGATGTCTTAATTTCTACAAAAAGTTTAAAAGGGCTGATTTTCCTCCATTTGAAGAAGTTTAAAAAGAATATAATCTTTTTAAAAATCCACCCCTTCCCCCCCCCCCAAAAAAGGCACTTTTTTGATCCTGACCACTCCAATAATCGCTGAATTCACTCAATTGATTTTTTTTAAGGGCAAAAAGAATTGCTCATTGTTGGCTTAGGGTTCCCAATATCAGTTTATCCCAGAAGCAAAACCTATTTCAACTTCAGTCACTTAATATTGAAATTCAGATATTGCTTCAAATTTTCACAGAGAATCAGAATCCTCACTTTCCTCACAGAAAGCCTTCCACTGATCTCAAACCTAACCACTAAAGTGGGAAGAACTGTGACAGAAAATGCTGAGTGATTCCAGCAAACTAAGGTGTCAGGGTAAAGCAGACATGCACTGGTAGAAAAGGTGAGAAAAATAGGGTGAGGAGGAGGGGGAGGGGGAGTTATAGAGCAGTTGAGAACATAACACATAGCCAAGGGTAAAAAGGTTGCATAGGGCCAGCTGCTGGAGAAGAGAAAGCATTCAGGTCGTCCTCGATTTACAACAGTTTGTTTAGTGACCATTTGAAATTACTGACAAAAGTGATGCATTACCATTTTTCACACTTACGACCATTGGAACATCCCCACAGTCACATGATCAACATTCTGATGCTTGGCAACTGGTTCATATTTATGATAGTTGCAGTATCCCGGGATCATGTGATCACTTTTTGCAAATCTCTGACAAGCAAATGGTATAAGACTCCTGCTTTGAGCAGGGAGTTGGACTAGAAAACTTCTGAGGCCCCTTCCAGCCTATGATCCTATGACTCTATGATTCAGGTTCTGAGAATTTGAATTCTCACATTTTTTAGAGGTTCAGCTTAGCTTTTTTTTGCTCTTTCCTGCTTTAACAAAGATTAGGTGTTAGTATAAAAGTAGGAGTATTTCTAGAAGCAAAAGCTGACCCCGTCATTTTTATTTCCATAGTTCCATATTTGCCCATAAAATATGCATAAAATTAAGAATATGCATATTTCTATATATTCAAACCTGTTTAAATATTTAATTTGACTAGGAAGCTTCTAAATTTTATTGTAACCTTAATATAATTATTACCATGACATAGATAAAAATGGAAAGAGAGATATGCATGACATTAGACTTATTTTGCATCTGGATCATAATAAGATTTCATTTGGGAAAACTGAAGACTCAAAAGGGTGACCATTTAGTTATTTATTTTTGCCTTCCATTTGTTACATTACAATAGAGAGAGATAAATGGTTTGACCTCACCTGGTATGGCAAGATAAATTAAATTGTGAAAGTCTATATAAGAGTTTAAAATGGAACTAAACTCTCAGTTTCATGTCTGGGTTTGAAAGAAAAATTCTGGGTACTGAAACCAGTTACCGAAGTAACCACATTGTGGATAAATTTGAACCCATTATTTGTGATCTAAAGCAATTTTTAAACAATTCTTTCAAAAGCATTCATAAGACACAATTATATTGTCCCTGGAAGAGTGTAGAACTTGCATACCCTTCGACATGAAAGGAAGGAGTATCAATAGAAGTTCTAGTGAAGGTAGGCTATAGAGGAGAATTCTCAGGTAGATTATTAGAGGCTTTAGATTTCATGCACTGCAAATATCAGGGTGACACCCATTCCTTTTTCATAAATATAGCAGAGGCTGGCAGTCTTTTAGACTATTAGTGCCTAAGCAGAGTAATGGATTGGATTTAGGACAATAAAGAAAGATTTAGGGCTTGTCTTCAAGTCCCATTAACTGTGACATAAATATGCCCTGGTAATGGTTTATTTATGCCATGTCCTGGAGGCACTGACTTCCACAGAGGCATCTGCTTGTTTGATTCCTGACTGCCATTTTCTAAACATCTTTGTCAGGTCTTAGATGAGCTTCATGTACATGCAGTTTTGATTTTTTTTTAAAAAAAGTGCTAATCAGGGATCCCTGCCCAGGAATAGGGGAAGGCAAATGACAAAATTCTGTGTTGTGACACACAATGTACATCCTGCCCAATTTGTACCTACATTATCACATCATCTTTGAAAAGGGTGGAGTTTTTGATGACAATATGATGCTATTTTGATCAAAATGAGAAAACTAGTACAAGATGCCTTTAGGGAAAGAGAACAGAACATGCTGCCAGCTGTTTGTTGCTCGTTAAGTCACCACTGAATGAATTACAACTTTTGCACTGCTGCTGCCAAAAGCGACGCAGTCCTTCTTACCATGTTTATTGCTTTGGTTGATGGAATGCCATTTTGCCTACTCTTCTCCAGCTTCATGGTCCTCCATGGACTGCTTATGGATCTACCAATTATAGGGACAGAACTGGATTCACTGAATTCAACTGGATTCACTGAATAGTTATATCACCTCCTTGCAACAGTGTTTGAAAATGGAGCACACTCATTATTGATCTCTTCCTGCAACATCACTTCCATGCCAGCAACTTCTGGACATGAATTTAAAGCTAGACCTGTATTATAGCTTGATTAACAGGTCTGGCTAAAATGTCATGTTTTTAATGGGAACAATTATTATATAGCTAAAGAAGCTGACCATTGTTTGAATAGGAATATCCCCTTTTCCCCCAAATGAATTTTATGTTAAACAAAGCAAGTGAGTTTAATTGTTGAGTTGTAAAACATAGAACCCTATTCAGAAATTATATTTTGCAACTTCACTTATTTTTTTTCCAAATAGATATACCATTTTTATTTTCATCTGTAAGAAATATGATTACAACATTAGCTAACCAAATGCCAAACTAGTGATATCATCTCGCTCTTCTCTCTGAAATCCTTTTATGCATTGCCAGAATTTTTAAGAAAAAAAGACTTTTCACATTATGCATTCTCTCACAAAGGCATGTATAAAATGGCCCCAACTCAATTTTATACTGCACCTGTTTAACTCAGGTTTGTGCCAAACGAAGTGTAATAGAAAAATTTTAATCTAAAATTTCTAACATGGAGCATATTTAAACCCTCCAACCTAATTTAAATAGCCATGGAAGAAGAATGATAAGAGTCTATTTGAAAAATAAATCCACAAAAGGAAAGCGATGCTTGAAAAATATCTCTGAAGCAAAATGGATATTAAAGTGGTTCATCCTTTCTCCCAACTCTCTGAAGAAGAGAGGGGCATAGAATCTATCTCAACTCCAAATATGTATGCAATAATCACATATAACTATAAACTCAGGGAGACATTATTCTAATATGTTTAGATAGCATGATGAAATAGTTTGTCTATAAACATTAATATATATCAAGAATTCCACGTGTTGTGGAAGAAGTTGGCCAAATCAGAATCCCCTCTAATACAAGGATCTATGTATGTATGTATCATTATATGTGTTGACTAAAGGAACACATGGTATAACATGTTGCTGCCACAATGATATATGTGCAGCCATGATATGCATCAGTATTGGAAAGGGTTAGCTGTATAATTCCACAACCCCCCTCCTATGTTCTCTAAAGTTTAATCACTCAAATTTCTCAGAATAGTGCACTGTTCCATCATTAGATGATGGTATAAAAAAAGAGACCTGAAGAGGCATATAGATGACTTTAAAAGTATCATATGGTAGTTTAAAGTTTTTTTTCTATTTCATTCCATTTACTAAAGGTCTCCTGCATAGCGGGGTACCACAAAGCTCTGTCTTAGGCCCAGTACTTTTCAATATCTTCATAAATGACTTAGATGAAGGAATAGAAGGGGAACGCATCAAATTTGCAGATAACACTAAACTGGTAGGAGTAATCAACACCGCGGAACACAAACTCAGGATCCAAAAAGATCTTGACAAACTTGAACAATGGGCCCTATCCAACAAAATAAGTTTAAATGTGGAGAAAAGCAAAGTTTTACATTTAGGCAGGAAAACTCAAAGGTACAAGTACAAATTAGGTGAGACCTGGCTCAAAAACAATAACTGTGAGAGGAACCCTTGGAGTCTAGTGGACGATCACTTGACTATGAGCCAGCAGTATGCAGCAACAGCCAAAAAGCTAATACAATCCTGGGTTGATAAACAGAGACATAGAATCAAGATCACGCAAAGCATTAGTACTGCTTTATAAAACCCTAGTAAAACCACACCTGGAATACTCCAGCCAATTTTAGTCACCATATCACAAAAAAGATGTTCAGAGAAGAGCAACTAAGATGATCAAAGGCCTGGAGACTAAAACATACAAGAACGGCTGCGGGACTTGGGTTTGGCTAGTCCAGGGGTAGGCAACCTTGGCTCTTTTATGACTCGTGGACTTCAACTCCCAGAATTCCTGAGCCAGCCATGCTGAGGGGAAAGGGAGAAGTTTCCAAGCTGAGCCATGCTGGCTCAGGAATTCTGGGAGTTGAAGTCCACGAGTCATAAAAGAGCCAAGGTTGCCTACCCCTGGGCTAGTCTAAAGAAAAGAAGAAATAGGGGAGACATGATAGCAGTATTCCAGTATTTGAGGGGCTGCCACAAAGAAGAGGGAGCCACATTATTCTCCAAAGCACCAGAGGCAGGACAAGAAACAATGGTTGGAAACTGATCAAAGAGAGAAGCAACTTGGAATTAAGGAGAAACTTCCTGACAGTGAGGACAATTATCCAGTGAAACAGCTTGCCTTCAGAAATCGTAGGCGCTCCATCACTGATTTTTAAGATGAGGCTAGACAATCACTTGTGTGAGATGGTATAAATTCTCCTGCTTGAGCAGGGGCTGGACTAGAAGACCTCCAAGATCCCTTCCAGCTCTATTCTATTCTATTCTATTCTATTCTATTCTATTCTATTCTATTCTATTCTATTCTATTCTATTATTTTTGTTTAATTTTTGTTTACTGCCAAATTCAACATGTTGCAAAATTGTGACACTTATAGGAAGTATATGTGGGGAAAATTCTAACAGCATGGTGAAATTGGTTATGAAATAAGTTAAACTGGGTTCTCTGATAAAATATTTTGAGATTGATTAGAGGTGTTATAGAATATGCAGCTTAGTTTTCTTCCAGCTATTTAGCACAACTGGGTGATCTTGAAAATTAAGTAGGATCAAAACTAGTCAGTATTTGAGTAAAAAAAAAAACACAGGAAATACTGGGTAATTCTCTACGTTGTAGAAATTTTAAAACTATTTGTTAAAATTATATCTGGAATAATAGAATAATGATGCTATGCATTAAAGAATTCCTATTATTGAGCAGTATAAATATATAATAAGTAACCATTAAGCATGCTTTAGTGCAGACATGTCAAACTCGTGATGTCACATGATGTCGCACAACATATCGGAGCTTTTTCCCCATTGCCAGCAATGGGGTGGGTGTGGTTTTGTTGTGATGTGTCCAGCCCGTGGGCCGACAGTTTGCAGGCCTGCTTTAGTGCATAGATGAAGAGAACAATATACATATGCACGGTGGATGGTAAACTCATACAAAGACAGATGCATGCTATTGTCCAGATCACCTAGATCCTAGACCTTCCTCAACAAAACACATTTCAGCTTATGTGTCATTCATCTCCATAAAAGTTACCATCAGACAATTCTGCATGATTGGTGCTGAAACACCTTTTGTGTTTCAGGCATCAACTTGTATTTTATAAACCAAATTGCTACCCAGGAAATATACAATATTGAATATAGTACAGTATTTTTCATGTTTGAAATGTGAGCACAAGGTACTAGAACACATAAAGTTGATTTTGCACAACATATTTACTTTGGTTAAGGATAGAACATATTTAATTTGGTTATGGAAATAATCTATTTTCTGTATTTGCACAATACATTGAATAATAAGCTAAATTGGCCTGGTTGCACAAAATGGTGAGCCACAAATAACTACAGTAAGGTTAAAAGGTATCAAACTAAACATATTGTGTAAATCCAGCCATTGAGAAAAATATTATAAATCTCTCTTTCCCCCCTTTCTTTCTATACATTCTACAGCAGTGCAATAATAGGCTCTAATTGCTACGTTACCTTCTTTTTTTTACAATATCATTTGTCTGCAGCATGTAGATCTGCACAGAAACAATGTTTTAAAATTAATTATGTTTGTTCATAAGTGCATTCCTGCTGCAAACAGCTTGGCTGGCTGTGAGTTTGGCTTCCCTTCCTTCCAGGTAGCCAGAACAAATTATTCTGTCAAGTCCACTTAAGTTCCCCTATAAATTCCCATTTACTAGTGAATTTCATCTGTGAATACTCATTCTGTATTCATTTTATGAACTTCTAGCAAATTCCAGTTTTATCCCTCTTAGTCAGGGAAAGAAAACTTCTAGATTTATAGAAGTAGTACAGGTAGTCCTCGACTTACGACCACAATTGAGTCCAAAATTTCCATTGCTAAGGCAGTTGTTAAGTGAGTTTTGCCCCATTTTACGACCTTTCTTGCCGGAGTTGTTAAGTGAGTCACTGCAGTTGTTAAGTTAGTAACATGCTTGTTAAGTGAATCTGGCTTCCCCATTGTTTTTGCTTGTCAGAAGGTCATAAAAGGGGATTACATGACCCTGGGACACTGCAGCCCCCACAAATAGCCTTTCTCCAAGGGAGATGGGCAGTTAAGAAATATGAAATATAAATAAAATAAATACATACCAGTGGCCAATTGTCCAAATTTTGATCACATGACCACAGAGATGCTGCAACAGTCATGTGAAAAACAGTTATAAGTCACGTTTTTCAGTGCCATTGTAACTTAGAATGGTCAGTAAATGAATGGTTGTAAATTGACGATTATCTGTATGCATCTTCCAGCATTATCCTGCACATTTTTGAGGAAGAATGAATAATATCAGAAAGATGGGTTGGCGTATGCAACTTTTATTTTATTAGCTCTTTTATTCTTAATGGCAAAAGCTATTTTGGCAAGTACTACTTTACTTTGCCAAGCACTACTTTCAGTTCCAGGTCCAGTTCTGGGCACTGCAGTCTATGATGGACTAGGAACAAGTTCAGAGGATGCCTACTAAGATCAGAGGACCGGAAATTAAGTCCTAGGAGGAATAGTTAAATGAACTGGGTACATCTAGCCTATCTAAGTTGCAATCTTTAGCTTCCAAAGTGTTTTTGAATAGAGCAGACAGAAGACTTATTCTTTGTCACTCTGAAGGACCAGACCCGAACCAATGGTTTAAAACCATAAGGAAGTAGATTTGGATTTGGAACGTCCTCATAGTAAAAGCTTTCAAGCAGTGGAATAGCATATTGTCAAATTTATGTGCTGTCCATCTCACAGCTCAAGGCAACTCTGAGCAGTTGCCTGGTAAAGTGATTAGTAACATGTTCTTCTCCAGTGGACATCTTCAAAGAAAGGCTGAAAAGCCAACATTGTGTAGTGAATTAAGGAGGCTGGACTTGAAAGGACTCTGAGGTCCTTTCAAGGTGGATGAATATTCCCCTACCATCTACTCACCCCTATGTTACATTGGCTGTCCTTGCTAATTCTTATCTTGATCTCCTGTCTCTATTGGCTAGTTCCTGGTCACAAAGCTAACATTTTGTACACCTTGAGGGTGTAAGGTACAGCTACAGATGACTTAAGCTTTGTCTTACTTATTGTCTAGATTAAGATGGGATAAGAGAAAAATAAGTCTTACCATTGAATGATTTGCCATGGCTAGGTGCAAATGGGGCATTGATTATGATTTGTAGTTGTTTCAGTGAATCCCAGTCCTATAAAATTGTCAGGATCTGTGCATCAGATTCAGGGTTTTTGTGCTAGTTCTGCACGCCGATGACCATTCCCCAAGTTATAATATCTGTGGCTATTACAGCTCTTTCCCCATAGACAGATGTTATCTGTAGTAGGTTCAAGTGGTTCATTAAAAAAAACTGAGCGAATCTATTAGAACTGATGTCTTGGGTTCACTTTTTGTCCTCTGACAGCTCCAGATTTAATCAGATTTGTGATTCTTACGGTTCTTTCTTTCCATGCTGGATTCCACGTAAAATAGACAAATCTATTCTTGGCTCCATGTTTTCCCACGACGTGATGCCAACAATGATAAGGAATCCCAAACCATTATGGCCCATTCTTTATAGATAAATGTATTCTGTACTTTGAAAGTTAGCTGAGATGGATTCACTCTGGGAAAGGACAACACAGTACCATAATGCTGGAAGCTAGCAATTCGCTTCGGATATTTTTATTTTATTGAAAGTAAACATCAATTCAGTTCGGGGAGGAAAACTGGCGGGGCACAGAAAGCTCTCTGACTAGCTCCCGCGCTAACCTGCGAGCAACCTCCGAGGAGACCTTTGGACCTCTCCGGATTGTTTGGAAAAGCAGCTATTCAGGGAAAGAGTCCCACTTCGGCGGAAGAAGTGGGTGTTTGGGAGCTGTACAAGTACAAGGCAAGGAAAAGTGTGAGGGGGCGGCGGCTGCCTCTTTCCCCCCCGCCACCGATCTTTCGCTCTCTCTCTCTCTCTCTCTCTCTCTCCCTCCGCCCCCCCCTTTCCCCTCCTGCGCAGGCTGCTCCCTTCCTACCCCGGTTACCGTGGCAACCGCCCGGATTTCCCCGGTCCCGCGTCTGCTGCGGAATCGCTCGGCGGCAGCAGCAGCAGCAGCAGCAGCCGCCGCCGCCGCCCGCTGCCGGAATCGCTCCTGCTGCCGCTGCCCTCCTCACCGCCTCGCATGGAGCTGCTGGCTGCCGCGCTCAGCGCCGCCTGCGCCTTGGACCACGAAGGATCCGCCGAGAGCGTGGCCGCAGCCCGCCCAGCTGACAGGTGAGGGATTTAAAAAAAAAAAAAAAAAAGTGGGGATGAGTTCGCGCGTCCTCCGCGGGGGCGCCCCTTCCGCCCCCAGCCGCCACGCGCGACGCCGCCGCTCGCTTCTGCCACTCCGGAGCGCCAACTCCGGCTGCGGGCGCCTTTCCTGGGGAAAAGCTGCCGAAGTTCCGTTTGCTTTCGGGCCCGGCTGACTCCCGCAGGGGAAAGGGGAGGCTCTGCCGCCCGGAGCCAGCTGGCTGACGCCGGGTCTCCTGCTTAGACTCTCCCCGACCCCTGGTTCTCTCGCTAAGCCCCCAAAGGGCGCGCAAGAGTTAAAACTCCGCCGTCTGTGGAGCCTCGCCCCCGCTTGGCTACCTTCCCTCCTTCTTCGTTTGCCCGCGTTTAGCGCGATGGTTTCCTCCGCGAAGTCCTCTTCCTGCCCCGGGGACTTCTAGTTAAGGAGAGCTAATGCCTCTTAACAGGTGGAGTCAAGGAAGGGCGGCCGGGAGGGGAATGGCTGAAGCCCCGGTCAAGTCACTCTGATTTGCTATAATTCCTCAAGCACTTACAGCGCGGCTAGTCCCTGCCTTGAGAAAGCTGGGAATCCCGGGCAAAGGCTGGGAACGGCTCGAAAGAGGCACTGAAGCTCAAACGGCGTTGCTTCCCTCTCTCTCCCTCTCTCTCTCCCTCTCTGTCTACCAAAGCGAATCCCCCTCCATGGCGGGGCCAACTTCTTTCCCGGAAGAGACCCCTGAGCAGACTGACTGCCCGACTGCTTTCCCCGAAGCTCTGCAGATGATTCACCCCATGACCGCAGACTCTTGGAAGAACTTCATTGAGCAAATCGGTAAGGGGACTCTTCCGCTGCAGTCCCGAGGGCTGCAAGCTGCGTTGGAGCGGGCAGGCGTATTTAGACGAGAGACCTCCGTGCTTGTCCTGTTTGAGAAAAAGCAGTTTAAGGGAAAATATCATTTAAGAACGACGAAGTAGGAATTGATAACATTTGGTTCCAAGGGTGTCCACCGGGAAGGGCTTCTATTTATTTGCTTGCTTGTTTATATTTAGCCTGTGGCATCTACAGAAGTCGGGCAATATTAATTTATATCCAAAACTAATAAGGGAAGGGTTCAAAAAAGTCGAGTTGCTGGCCACCACAAAAAAAAAGGGGTGGGGCCATGATTGCATGATTGCAGCTGCCATCTTGCCTTTTTTTGACCCCCCTGTCCCTGCAGCTCTCCCCACACATACACTTTGAATTGTTCCAGTTTTGTGCTGTCACAAATTTGTGCAGATAAAAGTTTGGATGCCTTTTTGGATGAAGATGAGGGGAAATTGATTCTGAATTACTGTTTTGGAGCAGAACACATGCAGAGAAGAAAAGCCCAAAATTGAATTTTGAATGGCTGAAGATAATTAATTTGAATGGCTGGAGATAATTAATTTGTATTATTAATTATGTTTTTAGAACAGGCCTGTTATTTAATTCGATTTTAAAACAAACTATTTATTTATTATCGTGGTTTTTAGTATCGCCTGTTCACCGCCCTGAGTCCCGCAAGGGAGATAGGGCGGTATATAAATTTAATAAATAATAATAATAATAATAATAATAATAATAATAATAATATGCAGCAGAAACACATCAATAATAATATAAAACACTTTAAATATATGCTTCCCTTTACACCAAAGTATATTAACTTCATTCATATCTAACTTCACCTTCAAGCACGAAATAATTTTCCTATCTCCCATCTTTCACTATTCAGTGCCCACGTTAATGCTAAGCAAAATCTTAATTATTAAGTCGATTTTCAACAAGTATTGAAAATATGTTTTTTAAAAAATGTAGTTCAAGGGACATTATGTTTCATTCCATATCATAAGATGTCTAAAAGCAATTTCTCTCTCAGTTACGTGTGGGAAGCTAGCATGGTCTCCAAGATACAGTTGTCCTGCTGCTATTTTAGTCTCACTTTGAGTAGTGTTCCAAAAACAAAGTGATTGCGGTATATACTTTGAAAGAAAGTATAGTTTGAAAGAAAACCATTTTTATGGTGACTTTCCCGTGACAAATTATGCATCTTTCTAAATATGGTGATGTTGTATGTACAGTATTAGTGCTATGCCTTGATCCATACAAGTACAGTAACTTCTGAATAAATGCTTACAACTTCAAATAAAATATAAAGCCTTATTAAAATATGTATTTAAATACACAATGTTAATTCAACACTTTATAAAATAAAAAAAAATTATTTAAGCATTGCTAAATTTTAAAATGGAAGGAACCTCACAAAAACCTAGCACAAATTCAAATGACTTCAGAATGAGTGTTTTTAGACTCTTGTAACTGACATTTTGATTTGTTTGAAACAGCATTTATATTGTGAGGGACTTAATTTCTGCAATTTCTAAGAAAGATGAAAATGGATGATGATGATGCACGTTTTATTTGCATTTCATGTTTTCAGTGATCTTTGATGTTAATTGTGAAGGGATTCTGATATTTCTGCAGTTATTTCATAACATACACAAGACTAGTCCTATATTATAACTTAAATTTGAAGGCATTAAGCATGTAGTAAAACCTGTATTGATTGCCTATGATAGATTTTTATGTAGTTTCGGCTTATTTAAATAGTAATGTTTCATTTTGGCTTTTCAATGTAGTGATTTTGTTGCACTTTTTTCATATTTTGCTCTGATGAGCAGAAAAACAAATAATGAATTTCTTTATACCTTTGGAATTGTGAGATCTTAAAAAGTTTTCACTATATAATTTTTCTTCAGCCATGTGCTTGTGTAATTCTAGGTCAGATTACATGTGAATTTGATAGATGGGAACAAAATACTGTTGTGTTTCTCCTATTATGTTATTTACATAATTCCATTAACTACTTTATGGAGAGAGGAAGTCTCATCCCTAGTCCTATTCTGTGCCAAGAAAATAAGTTTTCTTTTATGTAAGAGTAAGAATGGCGCAATCAGAGATGTAATTACAAAGAATAAAATTGTAAATTTTATTGGAAATCAAACAGAAGTAAAGTAGTTTTGGATGTTGGTGTGTATTGCTTGGTTACAGTTACAAATCCTTTGAATGAAAGAGAGAGGAGGACTGTTTGGAAATATTCTAATCCTAATTCAAAATACTTAATGGAAAATGGTGCACCAAATTCTATTCCTCAAATCAAATGTTATAAGCTTATTTCTGTTGTATCTGCTGTCTTTCACTCATGCACATACTGAAATGGGGTTCATATAGTATTCCAAGCTGTAATTTTTATTTCTTTTCTCTCTGTGTTTCTTGCAAACCCAACCATGTTTTATTCAATAAAGCATGGTAACAGTATATTAACTCCAGACTGTTTATGGAGATTCTCAGTCATCCAGGTCATAGTTGTCCCAAAGATGCTTTTTCATGAGGCAACCAGGCTTTCTTATTTTTCTTTGAAGACGTTTCACTTTTCATCCAAGAAGCTTCTTCAGCTCTGACTGGATAGTGGGGAATGGAAGGATGTATACTCCTTGCAGACAGCTGGTCATTTGCATTCTTTTAGAGAGTCATTGAGGCCACCTGGAGGTTTATCTGTGTCGTCAGGGTCACCTGAGTAGTGCAAATGAGCGTGGAGCCTTCTTGGAACTATTGAAAGGACTGTGTTGAAAGGACTCAAAGAGGCCATCAATGTCAAAATTGAACAGTCCCTCTCAACAGAGGGGGGTGGATACGACATGATCTGTCTCCAGTCTACAACACAGTCTTTTCAATAGCCATCAAAACCTAGGTCATGTCTGTGATGTGATACACTGCTGGAATTATTAACTGGACAGTTTGGACCAAAAAACAAGAAAACTAGTGATTATTTACTATGCATTACAACTTCGTAGTAATATTGATAGATTATACCTGCCTTGCAGAAATGGAGGCAAAGATTTACTTCAAGTCAAACATACAGTTAAAGAAGAACAGCATGCATTGGCTGATTATGTAAAAAACAAAAGATGAATATTGAAATAATATAACAAAGAACAGAATGCTGGCAAGGAAAAGCATTACATAGTCAATTTCTGCAAAAGATTGAGGGGAAAGTGGATAAAGATAACACCTGGTAAGTTGAACATTAAGAAAGAAGAAATGGAAGACTTGATTTTGGCTATTCAAGAGCAAGTTATTCAAAATAATTGAATCAAAGCCAGAACTGAAAAATCATCAAATCATTCAAAGTGCAGATTGTCCAAAGAAGCAGAAGATCTCACAAACTGATTATAAATAACAATATAACAAATACAGTCACCAAAATGATTCACTGGAACATCTGTAAAAATTATCATGTGTCAGTAAAGAAAAACTGGTGGCAACATAGAGTTGAAAAAGTAGCCAAAACCGAACAAGTTAAAATATCATGTGATTTCTGAATACAAACCGATAAACTCTTGGCCCATAACACACCAGATTTAACTGTGGTTGAAAATCAGAAAGTGCATTTAATCAATGTGGCAATACCAAGGGGTGGTAGAATAGAAAATAAGAACTGGAGAAGATCGTAGAATAGAAAATAAGAACTGGAGAAGATCACAAAGTATTAAGATAGGGAAAATGGAAGTTGAAAGATTATGGCATAAATTGGCTGTAGAGGTTCCAGTGGTTATCAGCACATTGGATGCCATACCAAAAAATCTTGGATGGCACTTAAAAAATTTGCAAATTGACAAAATTTCTCTCAGTCAATTACAAAAGGCCACACTGCTTGGATTTGCACATATACAAACTAATATATTATGATATCCTAGGTTCTTGGGAAGAACTCAGTGTGTGTGAAGACCAACACCAACCAAAGAACTGGCAGCTGTAATTTCACATTGTTGTGTATATAATAACAGTTTATTAGATTTATATGCTACCTGACTGCCAATGACTCTGACCAATTTACAAATTGTTAAAAACATTTAAAAACAAGGAACAATTAAAAAAACCAAAACAACACAAACCAAAGGAAAAGAGATGGCAGAAAAAACAAATCCAGATGAATAACAGAGTTGGAAGGGACCTTAAAGGTCTTCTAGTCTCCCCCCCCCCCCCGCTCAGGCAGGAAACCCTATACCATTTCAGACAAATGGCTGTCCAATCCCTTCTTAAAAACCTCCAGTGTTGGAGCATTCACAACCTCTGGAGGCAAACCGTTCCACTGATTAATTGTTCTGTCAGGAAATTTCTTTTTAGTTCTATGCTGCTGCTTCCTTGATTAGTTTCCATCCATTGCTTCTTGTCCTGCCTTCAAGAGCTTTGGAGAATATCTTAATTCCCTCTTCTTTGTGGATATCACTGAGATATTGGAACACAGCTATCATGTCACCCTAGCCTTCTTTTCATTAAATTAGACATACCCAATTCCAGCAACCATTCTTTATATGTTTTAGCCTCCAGTCCCCTAATTATCTTTGTTGCTCTTCTCTGCACTCTTTCTAGAGTCTCAACAACTTTTTTATATCATGGTGACCAAGTGTGGCCTTATCAAAGCATTGTAAAGTGGTATTAACACTTCACGTGATCTTGATTCTATCCCTCTGTTAATGCAGCCTAGAACTCTGTTGGCTTTTTTTGGCAGCTGCAGCACACTGCTGGCTCATTTTTAAGTGATTATCCACTAGGACTCTAAAATCCTTC
Source organism: Protobothrops mucrosquamatus (assembly GCF_001527695.2). Lineage (NCBI taxonomy): Eukaryota > Metazoa > Chordata > Lepidosauria > Squamata > Viperidae > Protobothrops > Protobothrops mucrosquamatus. The sequence goes on from NW_015386542.1 coordinate 309,607, forward strand.
TCACAGTTATTACTAGGTACCACCTACTATACCTGTGCATTTGGTTTTTCTTGCCTAAATGTAGAACCTTACTTTTCTCACAATTGAATTTCATTTTGTTAGATAGCACCCAATGTCTGTCAAGATCTTCTGTATCTTCAGCCTATCTTCTGGAGTGTTGGCTGTTCCTGCCAGCTTGGTGTCGTCTGCAGATTTGATGAGTTCCCCATCTATCCCTCATCCAAATCATTGATGAAGTTGTTGAAGAGTATTGGGCCTAAAACAGAGCCTTGGGGTACCCCACTGTGTATTTCCCTCCATGTAGATAAAACAAGGTTACAAAGTGTTAAACAGTTAAAATAAAAATAGAATAAAAGAAAAGAAAAGAAAATCTTTACTTTTGGAGGAGCTTTTTACAGCCTTTGCTGCCTGTCCATTACCTTTGCTCCACCTTCATGTAGATGTAGTTCCATTGAGGACTACATGTTGACTGCGGTTAGTCAGCCAGTTACGATTCCATCTGGTGGAGATGCTGTCTAACCCACGTTTTTCTATCTTATCAAGTAGTAGGTTGTGGTCTACTTTATCATATGCCTTACTGAAGTCCAAGTAAATTATATCCACAGCATTCCTCTGGTCCACTAATTTTATCACTTTGTCAAAGAATGCAATAAAATTTGTCTGGCACAATCTGTTTTTGACAACCCCATTTGGCTTTTGGTTATGACTTTGTTTGCTTCTAGGTGTTCACTGAGTTGTTGCTTGATTATCTTTTCCAGAATCTTCCCAGGCTGATAGGTCTTTAGTTTCCTGGATCTATTTTTTTTCTTTTTTGAAGAATAAAGAAAAAAAGCTTATCTGTTGCTCCCAGCTAAAGATGGCATCACCCACCCCCAAACACAAACATTTCAGAGAGCAGTTAATGATTTTCTTGCCTTGGTGAAATTGTTGGAGGAAGAGGGAAAACGAAAATTTACAAAGAGGAAACCTGTAAATCACTGCTCTGAAACTATCTCACACATTAAATTGCCTAAGAATCAGTGCCCAGTCTTGTAACTGAGACATATTAAAGGCTGACCATGAGTGTATCAGTATAAACCCTGATACGCTTTCCTCCAATCTCAGAGATAAAGGAAGAGTAAATTGATATAGCCATAAGGATGAGCCCATAGTCTTAAGAGTCCATAGAAGTAATCAGTAGTACACTACCCTACAATTAGCTCAAATTGCATTGTCTTTTTATATGGTGCCTACAATTCTGGATTTGTCTCAGGAGGGAATATTCTGAAACATCTTCATTTCACATGCAACATGGGAGTAATTAAGTAACAGATTATGCATTCTGTGACTTTCTAGGTTTGTTGTATCAAGAATATCGGGATAAATCCACACGTCATGAGATTGAAACCAGGCGGCTGCAGGACTCCCAGACAGATACTGAAGAAGGCTCAACTACTGAAGAGTCACCAATAGAAACTGAAACTGCAAATGTGTTAGAAAACAAAACTGTCCCCCAGATTAACTTGCTCAGGAATTCCACATCAAGGTTCAATTTATGGCAAGATCTTCCAGAAGTCAGAAGCAGTGGTGTTTTGAATATTCTCCAGCCAGATGAAGTCAAGCTTCAAGAGGTAATATCAACTAAAGGGGAGGAGATAGAAAGGGGAAACACTCTTGATATTTCATGGAAATAACTATTGGTTGACTGATTTATGCCAGTTACAAATATTTAAGATTACTGTATGTTTACTGCTTTATGAAATTTTGAACTAAGTTCATCTTGTTTTTGCTAAATTAAAGAACATTCTGATCCTGCTCAGCTTTGGCTCTAGCTGTTCCATCAAGAGTGAGCTGCTAGTGAATAAGTAACATCAGTGTGTAGAGGTCATAATCCAGGCTCAGGTTGTTTAAAAGAGAAAAATATGCTAATAAAAGTAGGGCTTATTGGGATGGATTGACAAATTCAGTAGTAGATGTCATTGAAGGTCATTCTCCCCAAAGCATTTTAAAATCTTGAATGTTATATTGTTGATCTTTCAACTAAAATATATAACTTATTACTAAAATGCTGATCCATTGGCATTACATACCTTCCTATTTTGCAAAGAAGGTTTAGGAAACCCAGAAAATTGTAGCAATCAGAACCTGAGTAGATTGATAGAAAGCAACATTATGATTTATTTATAAAAACAATAAAGGCGGGATAAAAAAATAAACACTTTAGGAATTGTTGATTCCAGTAGAGCAGGAATCCATGGCCTATTATCGCATCATGGCCTATTCATAACCAGGCCATGCCAGCAGCAGGCCGGTGCACATGCACATTCACTCGCATGCATGTGTGTTCTGGCACACTGTTCACGCAATCCAGTTCCCTTCTTCCCTCACCCCGCAAGCTGGGCCATCAAGCTGCAAAGGTTGGAGACTACTGCCGTAGAGAAATTAGGGACACCAGTGTTAGAAAACCATCTCTAGAAGTTGAATATAATATATTCTAAAATCATTGATTGTTGTACAGTGGATTTTATGAACCATTGTTCTTTCTTAGCATGATCTTTTTATTTTCTTGCACAAATTTATTCATAGCTTTAGTGTAACAAAGTCTTGGAATATGATTATTGGGCTCTGAATTGCACATCATGAGAATCTCTACCATCGTGATTAATATATATCAGCACATTTCTTTTTTTTAAACAATATTTTATTAAATTTTGTAAAGGGAAGAGAAGAGAAGGATCGACATAGATAGTGGGATTCAGGGTGGGGTTCAGGAAAGGAGTTGGGATAGGGGTAGGTACAACAATGGGGTTGCCCCCAATGACATTCCAAGCTTTAGCAAACAAACTATCGTCCGGATACAAGTATTCAGTGAGAATAGTTAATATAATAATAAGTAGTTAATATAATAATGTCAACAAAAATAGCAATAATTATAGAGCATGTCAGATAATCAATAAACATCAATCATCTTAGTAAATTTCACAATCATTTTTCACTAACTCTTTTTGCTAACCATTGATAAAAGTTTTCCCATGTTTTAAAATAAACTGAGTCTTCTTTCTCTTTAATCTCTACAGTTAGTCTGTCCATTTCTGCACATTCTAAAATTTTCCTAATTATGATCTCATCAGATGGTACATTTTCATTTTTCCAATATTGGGCAAATGCTATTCTCGCAGCTGTCAATATATGTAATATTAAATACTCATTCTCTTTCCCATAGTTAGATCCTAGTATTCCTAACAAAAACAATTCTGGCTTAAATTCTATCTGTATTTTAGTATCTTTTCCAGCCATATATGAATCTTAGACCAAAATTTCTTTGCACTAGGACATACCCACGAGATATGGTAATAGGTACCTGGCTTTTGTTATTCAAAACATTTTTAAACATTTTCGCTAGCCTTATTGGTGTCATGTGCCATCTGTAAAACATTTTATATAGGTTTTCTTTATATGAAGCTGCTTTAGTCAGTTTAATATTTCTATCCCATAACTTTTGCCAAAGTTCTAAGTCTATAGAATATCCGAAGTTTTTTGCCCAAACTATCATTGTCTCTTTTACTTGTTCTTCTTCCATCTTCCATTTTAGCAGAAATCTATAAAGTTTCTTAATCAAATTTTCATCTGTTTTCAAGAGTATTTGGTCAAATTCTATCTGTTCTTTATAAAATCTCGTTGTCTTTAGATCTTTCTCATATCTTGTTTGGATTTGTAGGTAAGGCCACCATGATAAGTCAATACCTTGTTGTTGTAGATTTTGCCTGTCTTTAAGTTTTCCGTCCTTATCCAAAATGTCTTTATAAGTAACAAGTTTGTCATAATTAATTAAATTTGGGTAAGCAAAAGCTTCCATTGTTGAAAGCCACTCTGGTATTTTAATATAAATTTTTTGTTTTATTCTCTCCCATTCTAAAAGCAGTACATTCCTTATAGCATGGTTTTGAAAATATCTGTGTATTTTATTTTTCCCATACTACAGAAAGGCATGCCAACCCAATTGTAGGTCATGCCCCTCTAGGTAGAGAAGTCTTTTATTTCTCAACGTTATCCATTCTTTGATCCATGGTAAAATGGCTGCTTGATAATAAAGTCTCCAATCCGGGAGTCCAAATCCTCCACTATCTTTAGCTTCTTGTAACATTTTAACTTTAATTCATGCTTTCTTCCCTTGCCATATAAATCTTAATACTGTTGCATTTAAATCATCAAAGAATATCTTTCCCAATTTTACAGGGATTGTTTGGAATAAGAAGAGTAGTTTCGGTAGGATATATCAGCACATTTCTATCCTATAAAAAAGCTGAAAAATTATTCATTATTTCTGGACATAGAATTTAGGTCACTCTTATGTAATTTTTAAAATTATGTTATGATTGAGAAGAGACTTGTTATAGCTTTAATTTATTGCAGAAGCCAAGATTTCTGTTATAAATATAATTTTATTCCATATTAAATACCCCAGTCTTGCTGATCTATGTATAATATGTAAGGTTTAACTATTGACTAGTCCTTTCCCACAGCCCATAAAATTAATTCCAGATAGCCTTCTTTCCATAAGCCATAAAGACAAAGTGAACTTTTTAACTCCACTTGATTTTAGTGTACCTTACTGCCAGACATATTATCAATTTCAGCCATAATCTTCAAATCCACTACACATCAGTCAACAACATCTCAGAGTTATGCTGATTAAATAACTTCTAAAGTTAGTTGAAGAGCTGTAGGAATAAAGAGAAGCCTTTGGTCAATGCTGGCTTTGTGCTTCAGTACAGGTAGTCCTTGACTTACAACAGTTCATTTAGTGACTGAAGTTACAATGAAAAAAGTGACTTATGTTTGTTTTTCACATTTACAACCGTTGCAGCATCCCATGGTCACATGATCAGAATTCAGATGCTTGGCAACTGACTCATATTTATGACAGTTGCAGTGTCCCAGGGTTGTGTAATCATCTTTTGTGACCTTCTGACAAGCAAAGTCAATGGGGAAGCCAAATTCACTTAACAACAGTGTTAGTGTAATAACAACTGCAGTGATTCACTTAACAACTGTGGCAACAAAGGTCATAAAATGGGGCAAAATTCATTTAACAAATATCTTACTTAGCAACAGAAATTTTGGGCTCAGCTATGGTCGTAAGCTGAGGACTTCCTGTTCTTGGCTTTATATTTTGCATTAAATGTAATATTCTGGTTAGCAATGTTCAGCTATTTCAAAATCTGGGAGATATGAAAAACATTTGTTGTGCTTGCATAAAAGAGTCAGTCCCAAATATTTTTCAAAGCGGTTTGCTATTGCCCTCTGCCTAGACCTCAAAGAGATTGACTGGCCTAAATTCATCCAGTGGTGTCTAAGATAGGAATAAAACTCATGGTCTCCTGCTTTCTACTCTGGTGACTTAAGCCACTGCACAAACTGACTTTCATTAAAAAATGAAGCATGCTACTTTTTTTTAATAATCCCAGATTGTAACCAGGTCTGAACTAAAATATAATTTAATTTACATAGCTTGAGCCTAATGCTCAGTTATTGTTTATCCTATTGCAGTTTCTTTCTGTTTGCAAACAGTGTTAAAATATTGTATGCCATTCTGAAATTAAGTTGAACTAATAATGCAGGTAAAGAAAATGGTACATCAACATCAAATCTTGTAAAAAGAGTATATAATATATATAAAAACTGCAACGATACTATAGAAAATACAAGGATGTTATTTTCATTAATATTGCCCATTATATGTATTATTCCAGCCTTCATCAGATAAGATGTGACTGGAGAGGGACAATGGTACTTTTAAGTGTCCATCATTTGAAGGCATGGGAAACCATATCTGTGTTGTTGCAAAGACAACTCATGAACATGCCATGAAGTCACCAAGATTGGGATTTGAAGAACCCTATTCTCTTTAAATAGTAACTCTACATAATCTACCAAATAGAAACAGGGGAGATTATGGCAATTCTGAAATGAGTCAAGGAGACTATTTAACACAGAGCACAGAACTGTGATTATATACTCAAAGAAGAATAAGAAACAAACCTTGAGAGTCAGCTTTACTGCAGTGGCAGCTAAAATGTAGTGGTGAAAGCTTTCTCAGAGGATATCGGTAAGAAGGAATTAAATTGTCTTCTGGATGTTTCCTAGACTTGCTAGCTTGGGAATTATGGGAAGGGCCCTGGGCCTTGCTTAGAAGCATGATAGGTGGAGATCTGTGTTTGCTTTGCCCAGGATGGTCTCTTAACCATTACAGGAAAGTCTTTGTTGTTGTTGTTTTACAAGAAAGACGGAGGTACAAATAGTAGTTTGTAATACCATATAGATACACATTGGAAAGAGCCACCTAACTATCCTTAATTATGAATCTGAACAGGAACTGCCAGTGATTCAGGACAAGCAGGATGGGGACTTTCTCTTTCTTGCCCTCAATCAGATCCCATTACTGTCTTTTCCCTATGATCCAGACTGTCCTGGACTCCTTACAAGAACCTGCACATTTGCAGAGGTTTCAATATTTGCTCTGCTTTAATCCTACTTTTTGTTGTTACTTTTTCTGCTGTTGTCTTAATTTATCTCTACAAATATGGAGACATACATGATAGATGTTGGTTCCAGTCAAGCTGTAATCAATGATTTGCAACACATATTTTCACTTTTCATTATTTTTAAACTGGCAGTGAGAGACAGGAAGTGAGAAATGGAGTGAGAGTTTTTTTTTCTTCATTAAAGCTCCATTTTGTCTTTTTTAAAGTGCTATAAATGATTTAACAAGTAAACGTAGGTTTAAAGATCTGCTTTGAGGTAGTTGAATGAATCAAGAACCCCACCCCAAACAAATGGTCCTTGGCTTAGGACCATTCATTCAGGAAAATGTTTGAAGGCACAGCAATGCTTGAAAAAATAGACATAGGACCAGTCCTCAAAGTTCTAGACATCATAGCATTCCTGAGGTTATGTGACTGTAATCCAGGTGCTGGTGTGCCTGGCTCGCAATTACAGTGTTGCAGATAGCCATGGTCATGTGATCACCAATTGCAACCTTCCCTGCTCCCTTCTCACAATCAAATTCAATGGGGAAGCTGACAGGGAAAGTTGCAAGTCACCCCAATAAGTTACTCCCGTTTTTATTTCTGCTGGCTCTTTCCTGGCCTCCTGTGATTCTCACGCATGACTTGTGCCAGCCTTCCCAGGCCCTCTCCTGGCCTCCTGTGGCTTCTGTATAGCCTGCCCCAGCCCTCTCAGACACTCCCCTGGCCTCTCCCCACCACTGATATCCCTGCATCACCCCCAAGTTCCATACCTGTAACTTTCACCCCTTTCCACTTAAAAAGTCTTGAGTTATGACGCCAACCAGGACAGCCTGGGATTGCTGTCACTAAGTGATGTGGTCATGTGATGTTGCCCTTTACAACTGCATTGATTAGTGATGGCAATCCTGGTCCCAATTACTGTTATAACTCAAGGACTACATGTACAGCATTTTTGCATCCATATTTTAATGTTTATTGACCCTTCTTTGCCTAGTGTGATCCTTGGGCCCACCTGCATGTAGCACTGTTTCCAGTAAGGTGAGGGTCAGCCCTTATTGAATTCATTTAATTCTAAAAGAGTCCACAAGTGAAATAAGTTGGAAAGTATATTGTGTTTTGAATCATGGAAGAGGAGATTGCTTAGAAAACTAATATGTTCCTTTGGAATTAGGGATGACAGAGTTTATCTATCAGGATCAGACATAAATAGACAAATGCCTGATAACATATTATCTGAAAACTGCATTTGTTTTGCTTTTTTAGGACTTGCCAAACAGGTTGGGCATAAGACCAAAGTATATGAGGAAGCTATGACTTTACCTTTTCAGTAAATCTTGAAATTAGGCTAACTGCCAGTGAGAATTAGTGCACACTGGTAGGTTGAATTATTTTAGACCAACATAAATAAGGAGGGAAACATTATGAAATAATGATAAAAATGACTATATCACTGATGGATAGGTTTAATTATCTAGACATCTGTTGAGTATCAAGTACAGAAAAAAAACATGAATCACCAGGAGTTCCTTGTGCTAAACAAGAGTAATTTAATGACGCAAAAAATAGGAAGACAAGCTAAAAGAAATATTACTCAGGCTCTTGTACCATGTTGACAAGGAGGAAATGACCAAGAATGTGACTATAATGGAGATGGTTTGAAAAGCCATCTAACAATTACATGAATTTATAATTTAATTACTAGCATGTGAAAATACTTTTGCAATAATTCTAGACAATTACATTTAAATTTCTTATCAGTATTCTGCCCTGGAGACCATGCCAGGAGGGTGTATTTAATCCTCTTCTGAAAACCTGAATAAGTTTTATTAAATCTTACTTAAGAACATACCTATCATACTCTGGCCTCGTATATTGACTTTNTTTTATCCTAGTTTTAATCCTTACTTCAAGGGAGGTGATGGATTTCTTTTACCTCGCTGGAATATTTTTAGAGGCATATATATTGCTAACATTGAAATTAAAAGTTCTACAGATTATTTCATAACTGTGCAATTATGTAAGAAGTAATCCAGAGTTAAGCATTATTTTTTTTTTAAAAATCCAATGTTTTGGGTTTGCACAATATGTTGTGCAGTGCTCCTAAACCATGATTAAGTTCACACATTTACCTACATTAAAATGTGGTTAGTTAGTTTATGGTTCAGTGTAGCTGATGATTGTTAACATTTTTTAAATGTTATAGTTGTTCTGAGTGGTTTACAAAACTGCATATGTAATATATAAAATTCTGTAATCACTTATAATTCTAGAGTAGCCTCTAGACAAGATGAGCAGCACACATATCTAGTAAATAAATAATAATACAACATTGAAATGGTGGTGTCCTTGGTACTTGTTGAGCTTGATAGTTTTCTTGCAGACATTTCTGCAAGAAATAACATCATCAGTGCACTAAAACTTAAAAATCATAATAGCAAACTAGATCAACGTGACAGAAATTTTTAGATTAAATTGATCATTGCAATTTAAAACCTTTTTGAAATATTGTTAGTTTTGTGCCAATTTTGGCATTCCAACATTTTTTCAATGTATGGTTATACATAGTGCATTTCTCAACTGCAGAATATAATGATGACAAGTGTCATATAGGAAATTATATTTAGCTGTTCGATAGTGTCATTGAATGTTAACAAGATTTTGAGTTGTTTTCTGTGTGATTAGAGGGGAAAGAAGAAATGCATCCCTGTTGCCATAGAAACTAGGCCATTATTTCTTGCTTTGCCATCCTGTACTGGTAGCTTCATTGCTGGGAGCAAGACTTTTTTTGGGATTCAGTTCTAGTTGTTGACCACTTGCAATAGAATGAAGAAGTGTCTTCGTGTTTGGATATGCAAACCCATGAGCAGCAGTGCAATGTAAATAGATAATTTTCCCTTTGAACAGGTAACTATATTCCCCCTTTATCTGAATCAAATATGATTATTTGTGTGTAGTAAGACAGTGTAATATAATAACTATGTCTAAAAAAGGTTATATGAAAATATGAGTATGTATGTGCACATGAGGCTGCTGTGTGAGCTTATTCATTGCCATGAGGTGAAGTATCATCAGTACGTTGATGATGCCCAACTATGCATGTTGGCCCCTGTAAATTAAGCAATACTGTGAATGTCTTATCCAGGTATCTGGAGGTTCTGAGTATCTGGATGGAAAGAACATGCTTAAGCTGAATTCTGGTAAAACTAAGTGGCTCTGGGATGAGGACCATACTGATTCCAAGACTGTGCCATCTTTGGTGCTGGATGCCCCAGACAGATTCAGTGAGCAATCATGACTCCTGCTTGAGGAACAGGTGGCTGTCATGCCCAGGAAGATTTTTGCACAGCTTCAGCTCATGCCTCAGTCACCTCCAGATTGGAACAATTGTGACTACTGCATGGGACAGTTGTTGAAGAGTATTCAGAAACTTCAGCCAGTGCAGAATGCAGTATGCAGACAGTTATTTATGTGTGCTGCTCGGACAGCATATATAAACTTCTGCTCTGCGATTTGCATTGGTTGCCAGTTTGTTTTTGGGTCCAATTCAAGGAGCACTTTTTCACTTGTAAAGACCTTCATGGCACAGAACTGGGTTGGGACCGCCTCTCCCCAATTATATTAGCCCATTCCATTAGGCAGAAAGGGCCTGCTGCGGATATCATCAGCCAGGAATCGGTCCCAGGCAATAGGCCTTCTGTCCTGTGGTACCTGCCTTATGGAACATCCCTCCTCCACCAACATTAGATTAGCTCTATCTCTTTTGATGTTCTGGAAGTCCCTCAAGACCTGGTTATACCATCAGGACTGGAGGTCCTAGGGAACTAGAGACTTATTTAGATGGTTCCACTATTGAGGTTGATGTACTTATTTTTCTGTTTGGGCCTTGTATATAATTTTACTTTTAATCATCTCCATTTCTAATGCTGCTTTTTCTAATTTAAATGTTATTTTTATGCATGTATTGTTTTTTCTTGATCATTGTACACTCCCCAGAGTCACTTCTCATGATATGGGCAGCTATGAATTAGATAGATAGATAGATAGATAGATAGATAGATAGATAGATAGATAGATAGATAGATAGATAGATAGATAGATAGATAGATGGATGGATGGATGGATGGATGGATGGATGGATGGATGGATGGATGGATGGATGGACGGACCTACCTATGTTCAGCTATATTAGGCAAATACGATTCCCATCAATGTATAACTAACACAATGAGATAGTTAAATAAAGGGGAATATATTAATGATATTCAGAAAGAGAGAACAGCCTCATGTTTCAGTTCAGTACTGGATATTTATGATGGTTGTACTGGAGTAAATCAAGATACTTTTCATTCTTGCTATCCATTTCAGAATTTTACTAATATGTATTTGAAGTGTTAAAGAAATGTGACGTATATATTTAAATAATTTTCTGAAAAGGGTAGCTTGGGGAAACTTCCCAAATTATGAGCAATCTTCTTTGCTTTGTCTCTCAGATGTTTTACTGCTTAATTTTGTCTATTCTGTTATAAAACAGTATTCCCATACTAAGCAATTAAGGAACTATCTGCTTTATGTGAATCCACGATAATTAAAAGCTGGCAACAATACTGAAATGGAATGTTTATCTTCAGTCTTTTTCATACAGCTTCTTTTCATAACCTGTGTTTTTTTCACTTTTACAACACAGTTATCACTTCCCTTTCCTTCCAATTAAAACCCATGTAATTCTTATTAGTTCACACAGTGACAATTTTTTTATTTAAAGTGTGATGAAAAATATTAAACAATGGAAGCTTTATATCCTAAGACTATAATATCTGATTTAGAAAATATTTTCAGGTTGTAACCCATAAGAAAAAGTATATTGCTCTTTTAAAACTGCAGACTGTGATTCAACTGCTTAAAGGCTCCCAACAAGATGTTCTATTTCATCTGCATAGATGAACATCTACAGAGGTCTATAGGACTGGCTGTAAGTGTAGATACTAATCACTGGACCAGAATAGCAGTCTTCAGAATCTACATATTTATTCCAGTGTGCATAAACCATTCTTACAAGCTTTCATTTCTTCAGCCATTATTTATATGGCTTTTTCATATATATATTTTCAATTGCTTTTTATTCTTTTGAAGCAGCTGGCGTGGTAGCCAATAAAATATACTCTGAATTCACCCTGATGAAACTAAGTTAACTAACAATAATGGAGGGTTTCAGAACCATGGCTTCATAATATAATTTTGGAATTCTCCTACAGGCTACGTTTGAACTGGTCACTTCAGAAGCCTCATACTACAAAAGTTTGAATTTATTGATATGTCATTTCATGGAAAATGATCGACTGAAAAAGATTTTGCATCCTTCAGAGGCTCACATCCTCTTCTCCAATGTCCTGGATGTCATAGCAGTCAGTGAACGGTAAATCCTTAAATGATTGTTATGAGTAGAAAAGAAACCTCCTCATCTTTTCCCTGAAAGGGACAGATAGTGATTATTAATAACAGTAGTAAAATGTACAGTATTGTTCAAAATTGCTTCTCTGAAATGGTAAGGTTGCTAAATCCTATATCTTTTGCATCAGAAGCAGCCACATTAGAAAACTGCGTCAGACAAGTCCAATTTCTTCCTGCTGTAGGAAAGTGGACTTAGTAGGTTGAGGGAATTATGGATGGCACCATGATGGTTGATATCTCACTGCTGATTTTCACAGTCCTGTTCTTTTTTGGACTCCTCCTGCAGAGGGGGCAATGTATTTAAGAACAGACCTGTTAATCCCATATATTATCTCTAGAATTAAAGACTGTGTCTTTTTAATTGAACATTATGGAAAAACAGTGTTGGGTTGGACATGTTTCTCATTTGTCAAGAGTTAGATTCATATGATATAAATAATTCCAGAGTGGCAATGTTTCAGAGTGAACTCAAACTAGAAAAAGCTGTAAATATTCTGGCTTTCTTTCTATGTATTTATCAGATTTTTACTGCAGTTGTTATGTGAATATCAGTCATGATATTTATTCCTGCACCTATACATCTCATAGGATTATATACTCCTCATTATACAGCTACATCTCTCCCTGGGAATCAGAAGTCTAGCCACTGGTATGTGGTCATGTATACATGCTATTTTCCCTATCCATGAAATGAGGGCAAAAAAATTTAATTTACAGAGAACAGTGCCAAGAATTGGTTATTAATTAAAAAAATAAAACCAAGAATCTTTCACTAAATTCTTGGTCACATTATTTTTCCACAATCTGTCTAGGCTCTAGGGTTTAGTTTGTCTCAGCTTAAAAATTGTACCATCGGTATATTTTGCTCACATTTTTTAATAAATTACTTAAACTTATTTATCAGATAAAGTGAAAATGACTAGACAGTCATGTTTTAGTTTACACTGGATAATTTTTTTAAAAAATAATGAACTTTCAAATATAATACTCACATGGCTCAAATGTAGTATAAAACAAAGAAAGAGAGATCGCCTTCAGCAGTGCAAATAAAAGTCTATATTTTACAACTTTCCATGCTTCTTCTTGCTGGAAAGAATTGAAGCAAAATACAAACTGAAGGTTCTGTTGCAATCCTTGCTTTCCCTCTTTGTTGACTTTGTTTTTTATATTTATTTGAATGATTAATTCTTGATTTCTCATTTAGATTTCTCTTAGATCTTGAGAAACGAGTGGAAGAGAACATTGTAATCTCTGATGTCTGTGACATTGTCCATCAGCATACTATTAGCCACTTCTCAGTATATGTCACTTACGTGTCCAACCAAACCTACCAGGAAAGAGCTTATAAGCAACTTCTGTGAGTGTAATTTCTCCAGCATGGCTTTGCTAATGAAACAATTTAATTCCAGCACAGCAACTGGATAACTTTCAGGATTTTAATAGATAGCTCACAGGGGAAACTTATTTTCCCCAGGTTTTATGAATTCATGTCTTTGTTCTACATATAATTAAATGCTTACCCTGTAATTCATTTCATACCAGAATAAAAGACAAAAAGATACGTACCTGGTCCAAAAGAGGGATGTTACCATTGGGCGTTGTTCTGTCCCTCAGTCTGCATGACATAATTTTTATAACAGATAATTAAAGGCGTTCGGGGTGTGTGTGTGTGTGTGTGTGTGTGTGTGTGTGCATCTCCTTGCCCTCCTTTAATCTTGGCAGCATACCTTTTCTTCATACCTTTTGATGGAAGGACAGAATCTCTTTTAAGCAGTGAGCCCATGAAACTATGAGATCCTTTTTGTTGTGAGCCTTTTTGTGACTGATAACACATCTGATTTTACTAGCTTAATGAAGAATGATTCAGAAAATTGGAACAGACCATAAATATTGCAGAGAACTCTAATCTTTTAGAAAAAAAAATCTTCATTACATTAAGAAGTGAACTAACTAACTCATCTGGATCCCACCAGGCCCAGGATTCACTTGAGCCAGAGGTCAGAGTTTGCCTCAACTGTCTTCCAATGATGATGTTGCAGCATGTTTGAACCTATAAAGCAGAAATGCTCAATCAAAAATCTCTGATAGCCTGGGATGCAGCTTTCAGAGATGTCCAAATTGTTATCAAACTGTAATTTTAAATGTGAATGAAGAAGGAAATAAGTAAATATATGACTGAGGAATAAATGCTTATCTGTATTTAGTTTTACTTACATTTAAATATGAATTAAATTAAATGTAGTTTTTCTCCTAGTCCACCTGCTAGTTTTTGGATTCTGGTATACCATTCAAAGGCCAAGCACAACCCTAACCGGAAAGAGCTGTTTGGCACTTTGGCCTTAAACCAATAATTTAGATTTATTTTTTTTATTCCAGAGGCTTCCCTCTATTGTAGTTCATTATGAACACAAAGTTCTCTTACAAGGCTGCCTTTTCTTGGCTGTGAGGAATCCAATAACATAAGCTTCCTTGCAACATAAACAAAAATTGTGAGCTGCTTTTCTGTACTACTGAATGGCAGTAGCCATATTACTGACAGACTGTGCTTGTCAGCTTGAGCTTCCCATCTGGGTCAGGTGAATTCTTCACCTCAATATTTCCAGCAAGGTTTCCCTTGGTCAGAAAGGGACCTTATATTATATATTCTATTTCCTTTATAGAAAGCTGCTTTCTATGTCTATATGCACTTCACCATACCACAATAATCTGACTGTGTAAAAATGTATAATTAAGTCTCTGACTCAACTGCTTGGACACACACTCCATTCACATACACCCCCACACAAAGCATAGGCAGCTAAGTCTGTATATGTTACACAAGGGAAGCTATTACTCTTGCTTGCACATAAAAAGTCTATTTTTCCAATCCCCAATGCTATAAATAGACTCAACCATAAACCAACATTCAGGGTGCTAATATTTTGCACCACAATTTTCAAAACAAGACCCAAGGACCAAAGGCCAGGAGTATTGAGAAAGGTAGTGTCATGGATTAAAAGAATAACACAGAGCATATCAGTTACTCCTACAGATTTAAAACAAAAGGAAATAACAAATACATCTCTTAATCTGTCTGTTTTGTCAGCCAAGACAAGCCAGCTTTCCGGGAGGTGATCTTACAATTGGAACTGGATCCAAAATGCAAAGGCCTGCCTTTCTCATCTTTCTTGATTTTGCCTTTTCAAAGAATCACTAGGCTGAAGCTGCTGGTACAGGTACAACAAATTTATATTTTTCTTTTCATTCTTATTTGGGTGTCAGCTGTGAAGGAGATGACAACGTTCAAATGGGAAATGAAAAGCCAATAAGGAACATTTACGGGTATTAGGCTGAATAGAAGATCTGTAAAGTCTCTTTTTAGTGTTGATATAGATGGTACTACTAAATTAGCACCATCCTCTTATACGTGTATTCATGTAGAACTGTTCAACAATAATATCAACTTACCAATACCTACAATATATTCATATATACAGATTTGGTATTGGAATACATAGAGAAAATCCCTATTAAAAATATCATACTGTATTATCATACTTGCTGTATTATAAAGCAAGTTAATAATATTTTTCCTGCTCTTTGTGCAGAATATCCTGAAGAAAGTGGAAGAAAAATCTGAACGTGAAATCACTGCTCTTGAGGCTCACAAGGAACTGGAAATAGTAAGCTTATTTAGATTTTTCACTTTCTCTTTTAGGCCAATGCAGTTTTAATGAACTGAAAGCCAGGAAAATGACTGATACAATATTTTTGTATAAAATTCACTTCCTTTAGACACTTCCAAACAAGTGTCTAAGTAGGGGTTGATAATTTGACACATCTGTATCTTTACAGAAAATATGTTTTCTGAGGAAAATGGATTCAGACTTTTGGATCCCAACCTTTGGTCAGACATTTGAAGGTGATAAATATCCATGGAGAGTAGTTAATTTAATTAGCTGTCACCATTCAAAGACTGTTAATAGGTCAGATTTGCATCTAGAAGTGCAGAATTACTTTTATGATCCCAAAATTGTTGAGTCATGGCATATATTTTTAAAAGTGTTTCATTTCATTTGAACTCCATTTTAGGAATCCCCTGAGCATGTGTCCTTTCTGTCTAAAGGCATATTTCTGGGCTAGGCCAAATTACAAATTTTACTCTTAAACTGAAGCAGTGTCTGATAAGAAGTGAAATATGAAGGTATCTAGCCTCCCTTGGCCATGCAGGATGATAACTCTGTCTCCGGTCTAGTCCATCCATGTTAAGACCAAAGGTATATGTATGGCCTACATATATAGGGAGCCAATTTGGTCATGTGGTGAAAGTGCTGTCCTAGAAACTAGGAGAACTTGAATTCCAGTCCTGCCTTAGACATGAAAGCCAGCGAGGTTACTTTGAGCCAGTCACAAATTTTCAGCCCAATCCACCTAACAAGGTGGAGGTTGTGGGAAAAATAGGAAGAAGAGTACAGTAGTAGTAGTAGTAGTAGTAGTAGTAGTAGTAGTAGTAACAAAAAAAACAACAGCAACAATAACAACAACTACAGTAACAACAACAATAAAGTTGGAAGGTACCTTGGAGGTCATCTAGTCCAACCTCCTGTTCAGACAGGAAACCCTTTACCATTTCAGACAAATGGCTGTGCAGTCTTTTCTTAAAAACTTCCAGTGTTGGAGCATTCACAGCTTCTGGAGACAAGTTGTTCCACTGATTAATTGTTCTATCTGTCAGGAAATTTCTCCTTAGTTCTAGGTTGCATCTCTCTTTGGTTAGTTTCTATCTGTTGCTTCTTGTCCTGCCGTCAGGTGCTTTGGAGAATAGCTTGACTGCCTCTTCTTTGTGGCAGCCCCTGAGATATTGGAACTCTGCTATCATGTCCCCCCTCGTCCTTCTCTTCATTAAACTAGACATACCCAATTCCAGCAACCGTTCCTTATTGTTTTAGCCTCCAGTCCCCTAATCATCTTTGTTGCTCTTCTCTGTACTCTTTCTGTACATTTGCTCTGTACATTTGCTGCCTTGAGTTTCTTATAAAGTAATAAAGGTGGGATAAAAATCTAGCAACAAGTACAAATAAATAAAAAGCTAAACACTTATTTCTATCTAAAACATGTTATAAGCTACTGTGTGATTTTTACCATACACAAAAGCCAATTATGACCTTACCTGGAGTGGGAGTACCTTATGACAGTGACTCATGTGCTTATCACCATTCGATTGAAATGCTGCAATTTACTCTACATGAGCTGCTTTCAGAAACCATTTGGAAACTGCTTGGTTCAAAACCCAGCAATCCATGCATTAGCTAAAATGCTAGGACCACATTCCCCTTATGCTGCTGGCATTACTTTGATTGTCAATAAATTCCACAGTACAATTAAATAACTGGCTTTGACTTATAGAACTCTATATTGTATCACTTGGTATCTCCAGAATTGCCTTTTTTTAATTAGAAGTAACCTAGTTAAACCCCCATTACAAGAGGATCAGTCTTGAGAGCATTATAAAAGCAAGTTAAAATGAAGCTCTTTTGATTAGTTGGATACATCATGTATTTTTTATAACTGTGCATTCTCTATTTCAAATTTGGTTGAATTATTTTATATTTTGTTTACATTGGATGTACGCATATACTAATGCATACAACTGACAGTTGTATGATTGGGTCACTATAAAAACTGAATATTTATTTAACAAGTTTATCTGGCCGCCCAATTCGCATATTCTGGCTTTGGCATGGTTTAATAATGAGAAGTGAATTGCAATTTGACAGAATCCCAGTATGTTGAACAGTTCATAACATATTGGCAAGTACATAGCAAAAGTTATGTAGCAAGTAGAAATATATCTTTGAAACCATTCAAAAATGATTTTTTGATTAGCCCTCAATATCTCTGGGGCCAGGATATTAATAGCATATTAGAATATACACTAAGTCTTACAGCCAAATATTTTAGTGCAATTTGCCCATCCTGTTTGAATGAAACATTAAATTTTAAAGGCATTATAGCTTTTTATATGTCTTTGCCCAAACATTAAAGACATATAGTCAGAGAATATTCTTAAATGTGTCCATTTACACATTGAAAAAGAGTGAACCAATCTAGATTAGAAGATTTCTTAAATAAAAATATCAAAAATGAACAAAAGAAAAACAAAGCTTCCCTTGAATTGAGCTTAACTTCTGGTGACTCATGAACATATCTATGGTATTTGTTTAGCAATAATATGGAAGAGATTTGCTATTGCCTTCTGCCAGTGAATGAAATTATGACAACAGGAAGAATTTGAGTGACAGGAAGTCTTTAGAAGATCTTAGGGAATTTCGATATCACTCCACACCTGCATGTTGAATAGGCTGGCAGATGCACCTACAATTATAGTTAAGGCAAGTAGACAAGGACTTGCCTAACCATAAGTTAATCTAAGTATTGCCCTACTTATATTGCCCTGTGTTGTTTGTTTATTGCTGTTATAAAGAGTTAGAATGCCACCTTCATTTTAACTGTCGTGTAAGCCCCAAAACAGGACCTTAGGACAAGAAATGCTATTTCTGAAATTTCCTTATCCTTCTCTTTTAGGTAGTGAAGGCATGTAATGAAGGAGTTAGAAAGATGAGTCGCACAGAACAGATGATCAGCATCCAAAAGAAATTGGAATTTAAGATCAAGGTATAAATACAAGCTGGTAAATCATGATGAGAAGACAATTGGCTTTTAAAGAACATGCAGAATTTTATGAAAGCAGGTTATCTGAAAAATAGGATTTGGGATTGTGGAGAAAAGTTTCTTTGCTTGATGAAGATAAACTGTGATCTGATGAATTTTGAGAAAAAATATGAATATGTGTTCTAATTTTGACTAAGCAGAACATTATTTAGACCTCCTTTTCTTGGCTTATGTTAACAGAAGGACTAGCTGGAGTGAAATGGCTGACATTTATACTGAATAATGAATTCAAAATTCAAATATGTCTTCTGCCATAAAAAGAAGTCCACTTCTTTTTATTTTTGATTTTGTTGTGAGGAAATATTGCAGAAAGTAATGCCGTTCATGCTGCCTTGAATTCCTGAAAGAATTAGAGAATATAAATCAAATAAATAGATTCAGAATGTATTTTGAGGAATTAAAAATCTTGTTACTTGTTCAGATCTATACTGCCATCCCTGCTAGTTAGCTACATCCCATATAATTTATATCCTATATCATTATTTCACATTTACAATGAACATCTTTAATAAAGGGTAATAGGAATAGTAGCAGGGTTAAAAACCTACACCACATTCCACCTCTTCAAAGAATGTAACTCAGGTTGCATCCATTCTAGGGTAGAGATGAGTATTAGTCCTTCAGTATCATTTTGTAACCATGAATAACACAGTCATGGTATTAAAATTTGGAAGCAACTGATTTTTAATACAAAACTCCAGATCACACTTTCAGCCCTTCTGATTATGTTATTATCCTGCTGTAATACCCTATTGTTGTTATGCGCCTGTTATATCTATGAATTTCTTCAAGGATCATAATACCCAAAAGATCCTAGCCCTTGTTTTAAGGGGGCAACTTTCCTTTCTTAGCAGTAAATTCTGATTAATTATGGTCTCTGTTTTCTTTCCATAATTAGTCTGTGCCCATCATATCTCATTCCCGCTGGCTGCTAAAGCAGGGAGAACTCCAGCAGATGAATGGCCCTAAAACATCCCGTACACTACGTACAAAGAAACTCTTTAGAGAAATCTACTTGTTCCTTTTCAACGACTTACTAGTACTATGCAGACAAATTAATGGGTAAGTCTGAATTAGACTAATTTAACAATTCTGAGAGAAATTAATCTTCATTAGCAGTTAATGTTTATTAATATATTGTTTATTTACAATAATATTGTACAATAATAATTACAACAATAATAATATTTTATAGCCTATCATCCAGGGGATCTCATGTTACTACAGCCCTAGCTGTAGGCATAAGTATTAGACAAATCTTTTTAGCTGTTGTTATTGTTTTAACCAAATTTGGCCTCTAGAATGATATCCCCCCTTGGAGATTGGGACTGCTCTTACTTTCCTGATTCTGTGCAAATGGTTAAAAACCTGATTGTTCTTCCAGGCTTTGGGTTATGATGGTGGTCAAGCCACTTTGTGTTTGGTAGGGGCTTCTTTGGTATCTTTTTTTTTCTTTTGTGTTATGGGGTTGATTGTTCTGGTGAATTGTGTTCCCTTTTCTTAGATATATTTTATTTTATTTTTTTATTGTTTTTATTGCCCACACTCATTATGCAATATCAGGTGGCTTTAGAATTGAAACATTAAATTAAATTTAAAATAAATCCATAAATGTCTATGGAGAGTCTCAGTCATCTAGTTGTCCCACAGAGGCTTTTCCTCGAGGCAATAGGACTTTCTTGTTTTTCTTACATTCCCTACCGTCCAGTCAGAGCTAAAGAAGCTTCTTGGATGAGAAGCGAAACGTCTTCAAAGAAAAACAAGAAAGTCCATTTGCCTCGTGAAAAAGCATCTTTGAGATGAATATGTTTAAAATTTTGGATTTTTTAAATTAAGAATTGTTACCGTTCATTTCCTAAATTGTGTGGCAAAGTGTCCTTAAGAAATGGAGATTTGAAACCAAGAAAGATTGGTTAACCCTCTCCTGTTGGTCCTGTTATTTCTAAATCCCACTTCTCAAGGCAAAATGGAAGTGATGGATTTCTCTTATCTCCTACTCAAAATTGTTAGTGAATTTTCACATCAGTTATGTAGTTTTAGAACTTAATATAAAGAAAGGAGGGATACTAAACAATGGGAATTTTTTACAGTATTACTTTCTTGCTCATTAAATACCTGCCTTAAGCATAAAAGCCAGCTGGGTGACTCTGGCCTAGTCATTCTTTCTCAGCCTCATAGGGTTGTGGTGAGTTTCTAGGAGGGAGAAAGAAAAAGATTGATATAATCTTATCTCACTGATTGTGTATATATATATCAATAGTCTTTCTTGATGAACAATCAAATGGTCCTTATTACTGTTCTCATCTGAGCCTTTTGCAGTTGGGTTTCTTACTCTATTTTTCATTCTTCTGGTCTCATGCTTTCTCTCTTTCCTTTAATAAAATACTGTAATATTTTGTTTCTATAAAACAATGTTACAAATATATTAATCACTTTTGAAATTTATATATTGCTTCTTGCTAATTTTATTTCTCTTTATGTAAATGATTTTAAACAATATGTTGTTACCAACACATGTCTTATGTCTTTTGTTCTTGTAAACAGTATTCTTTTCACCAGTCCTGGTTTAGTCTTTGTTTGTGTGCATGTATGGATGTTAATGTATAAAATAGTGTCATTTGAGTATCATTGGAGATGCTGAAAATGAGCCAGGGATTGAAAATAGAGTAGAGGTAGTCTTCTACTTAAAACTGGTTACTTAGCAACTATTCGAAGTTACGACAGACTGCTTATGACCCTGTTTCAAAGTTACAGCCTCTGCAGTGTCTCTGCAGTCATTCCGCTTCATGACCAATTGCAAAAACGCTGCAACACCTCCTGTACACCCAGCCTATAATAATAATAATAACCATTTATTTGCTTCAGTGACAAGTACCAAGTATTTGATTCTGCTTCTCGAGGCCTTCTTCGAGTGGAAGAGTTGGAGGACCAAGGGCAGAGCTTGGCCAATGTATTTATTCTGAGGCTGCTAGAAAATGCAGATGACCGTGAAGTCAGCTATATGTTGAAGGCGTTATCCCAGTAAGTACAACAAGTACAACAAGTGATACTGAGTCGATACTGAGTCGATACTTAGCCGCCCTGAGTCCGTAAGGAGAAGGGCGGGATATAAATTAAATTAATAATAATAATAATAATAATACGCATGCAAGTGTGTGGATTCTGTGAGTGAACCCATTCATTTTGTTCCAGCTTAATGGATTATATGGACTTCTAGCTTTTCCAGGCTAATCAGTGAGCAAGCGGCTTGTATGCAAACTCATCCATATTCCATTTTTTCATTTGCGTGCGTGCATTCACAGAAATCGGTTCAGAAATTGCTCTGTGGATAAATCTTAGCAGAAACTACCTTGTAATTTATTTTTATCACTAAAATTAGCTCCCCTTCATGTAATTGCCTGTTTTACAACCATTATTAGGCATAGAAAATTTTAGTCTCTAATTCTTGGGCAGAACTAGAATGGTTTTGTTCCTCCCCCGCCCCTTGTTGCCCTCCAATAGTGAATTAAGGATAGGGTCATGATTTTTTTTTTCCATACTGAAATTAGAAAACCAAACCAAATTGTTTTCCCCCCCTTTTCTGGGAGCATTTCATTCTCATTCTTGAATACATGGTCCCAGAACATTCCTAAAATGAATATAAGATGTGCTAAGGAGCTGAATTCGTTTTCTCCTTTTGCTACAAAACTATTGTTTGAAGGTAAATTATTTTATGGCTATTCTGTTTTGCAAACAAAGCTAATCCCACTCATGATCTCTGAATTTCGCAAGAAGAGATTTTTTTGTGGTCACTCCTTTTTAAATTTGTTACTGCTTTTTGCTTATATATATAAACGAACATAAATGAATCATGTTTCTGAAAACATAATTAAGTTTTGACTATATGAAATAATATCGATCAGTGTTTCCACTGCATCAGTAGGTAATCTGAAAGTGAATACACATCATCAGTCATATGTTTGGACAGGGGATTGGACTAGAAGATCTCCAAACTCACTTCCAACCCTATGATTCACTATGTGTAATCAGTCACACTGAAAGGCATACTGTCCTTCCAGTGTTAAAGTGTCATCTTTTTTGCAACAGCCCTCCATGCTCGGTAATTCCATGTCTCCTTGGAAAGTGATATATGCTAAACTACATTCATATATTTAAGGGATGTTGATCATATAACCTTATTAACAAGTAATCAGTATTAAACCCAATGGGCAGTGGTGGCTGGCTCAGATTCTTTTATGTATTTTGTTGTTGTTGTTAATTGCGAAGTCATGTCCGACCCATCGCGAGCCCATGGACAACATTCCTCCAGGTCTTCCTGTCCTCTACCGTCTTCTGGAGTCCATTTAAGTTC